>NC_053163.1:130229870-130556120 GCF_016835505.1 Polypterus senegalus | reverse complement strand
TCAGTGGTGACCTTTTAGCCTCTTGTAAGCCCCTCTAATCCTTTTGTATGTCTCCTGCTTGTCCAGCACTCCTCACAAGCTCTGAATCTGGGATTACAGCTTGTTTACTGCTGAAAAACACCTCAAGTTGTTTGAGTGGCATCTATTTTCTGTGTATGTGGTTGGGGGGTGATTGGTGTCAATGGGGTTTTATTTGAAAAATCTGGTATAGTTCATGATGGAGCCTTCTTATCCAGACTAGAGTGTGGTATCTCTGGTGGAAATATTAAAACACAAGAGAGGAGAAGTGGTATCCCAAAGGTTGCCAGTTCAAATCCCCGTTACTGCCAAAAGAGGTCCTACTCTGCTGGGCCCTTGAGCAAGGCCCTTAACCTGTAATTGCTCCAGGGGCGCTGTACAATGGCTGACCCTGTGTTCTGACCCCAAGGGGTATGCGAAAACTAACAAATTCTTAATACAAGAAATTGTATAAGGCAAAATAAAGAACAAAAAAAGAAAATATTCAGTATGAAATTTTTGTTATACACACAGACAGTCCACCTCTCAGACTGGGTATTGCTCTTTGCCCCCAATCCCAAATCATATCTACTCTAGCATCTAAAGCAGTAATCTGGATATGACACAGGAAGACTGGGGGAAATTCGGCTTTACCTTTGTGACAAACCCTTCCTTATTAAGAGGGAAATACTGGTGGGTGTCGTATTAAAGAAATCATCTAGCTGCCCTGAGGCACAGTTTCCCCTAGAACATGGGTGTCAAACTTCAGGCCTTTTCATTCTAACCATCTTCTTCATTAGTGACCAGTTTTTGCTTGTATTTAACTTCTTTTGCTTTAGTTTTAATTAACTTGACTCAGGCCAATTAGGTGTCTCTTTTTTAATTAGCAGCCAACAATAACGAAAAACAAAACAAGCCATCACATGACCAGATCACCTGTTCCCGTCACACAATTTCTGAAAATAAAGAAAAGTGAAGGTCTTGGTAAGGTTGACCTCTCAGGTCACCAAAACAGTTTGATGAACAGAAAATCAACAGTTTTGGAAACGTCTGATGTGGCAGAATGAGAGCAGCAACAGGCCACGGAATTAAATAATGGGCTTAATTAACAGCAAGAATAAACTTCTCATTAATGGATTGGTTGGAGTGAAATTGGTTGGAGTTTGAAATTCCAGTTTAGCTGCTCTTCTGTTGGCTCGTTTCACATCTCATTTCTTGTTTGCCTGCCATTTCACGAAGAAACAAATCAATTCAGAGGACTGAATCCTTAAAAAACAGGGCTATTAAAATGAAGAGAAAAGGAGTTTTTTAGCAGTGAAAACTGGTCACCAATGAAGAAGATGATTAGAATGAAAACCTGCAGCCACTGCAGCCCTCCAGTCCTGGAGTTTGACACCCCTGCCCTAGAAACACTAAAGCTACTTGTCAGCACTGCTCTATTAATGATTTTTTTTTACAATGCAAGAGGTTATCAGACAGTCCTACCATATGCAGTGTGGTAGGTTATCATCAAAGAAGAAGTAAAGAGAGCCTGAGCTGCACATGGTAGTGGGCAAGTCCAATGAAAATGGTATGTCTCAGTATGGAGGTACTGAAATATTCGTCTGCTGTAGGAAAATTGTGTTGCAGTACTTTATTTTAACCATCTAATTTTTACTCAGATGCTATTTGAGAAGGTGTAATACTCAATCAAATGACCCTTGACTTCAGGACTCCCCTTCCCCACTAAATGAGGTGCACATTTAAGACAGTGGCACAGGACATAACCTCTACTCATAGCTGACGTCAAACTTGACAACTGCACTCGCTGATCTTGTCTCTTGAGCGTGTCAGATTACACAACTAGGAGTCACATGCAATTACAAATTACGTGATTGCATGATGTTTTTTCAGCAGAGTATCACATTTATAAGGCATCTCAAGCCTACCCCTATTTCTGACATCCAATAGCATGTAGCCTGGCTATGCTGGAGCTGTATGAATGCTTTACATGTACAGTACACGTTTAGCTGCATTCTCACAGTACACGTTTAGCTGCATTCTCTGCTTTTGTTCTATTCTGTCATGGAATGTAAAATAAAAGACATCAAACAGTTAATCCTCACTTATGTTCATAAATTCCATAACACCCATGTTCCTTATTCCTTGCAGCTGCATTAGATGCATTATACTCTTGACTGAGTGCTCACTGGTTGCCAGATCTCATCCACAAAAACCCCACTACTTCAACTAAATACAACATTAAACCCTATTGATTTTGCCAGGGTGAGGCACTGACTGATTGAACTGAGTCACTAGGTATGTCACACTACATAGCTGTGAATGCCCATGACTCTCTCTAATTATATAAATGAAGCGTGTGACTGAAAATCACTGGAAAAGTGGTGTAATGTAACAGGCACTGTAGAACCTCATCTGTTTGGGCCAATGTTTTTATAAAGCAGTTATACACTTTGCGATTCATCACGAGTTCTGTTAGTTTTGTACTCTTCCCTTACACGCTATGACCAAGAAGTGCAAATGGCAGACAATTAGTTACTGGGGTATATAAAAGAGATGGGGTGAATTAAGACACGTCTATATACCATTATAAGGAAGGAATGGCACAATGTGGTTCAGGGTGCCGAGAGTTTATAGGCCCTGAACGATGCCTGGAACTACACTACATTACTACAGAGGGCGCCTACATTTTTACCATCACATCTGGGTTCAGCTTCTTAGTCTCAGTTACTTTCATTTTCATGAGGGTTCCCATCAGCTTTGGTTTCTTAGACCTGAGCCAATCTGTATTTGTTGGACAATAATTAAGTACTATCGCCCTGAAGCAGTGGTCCACTTTGTGTGAAAATATGAATTGGAGAACACTATTTATATGCTTATCAAGGTCATTTGTGAGTTACCATATCCAACAAAGTTTCAGGTATATTAGAGCATAGATGTAGTAGAGAACATATTAGGAATGCTGATTTGTGTTTTACGCGTATAATAACTAAAATGCAGTTTTGTGTTTTAATATACTCTTGTTTATTATGGTGCTACAGACTGGTAATATGTTGCATGTTATTTGAAAATGTAAGTGAGAATTTCACTTTACTTTGTTTACACCGTAACAGCCATTGACAGAAGTATGATCCTATCACACTTTGCAGTATGTGAATAACTGACTGAAGGGGACATCACAGACGCATAGTGATGCCTGTTTTACTGCGTCAGGTTGCTAGCTTCTCATCCTGGGCCTTTAGGTCAAAAAGACGTCTACTTTGGCCCAGTCTGGCTCACTGCTACCCACATCACATACAACGCTGCTATAATTGTCACTGTTCCTTGATGAACCTGAACTAGAAAAAAATGGTTATTGAGCTGAAGAAATAAAGCTGTAGATTCCAGTAGCAGCATCATGTATACTAAAGGCACCTCCATCCCCACAGTAGGTAAAAATTGCCCCCTGCTAAGTCTGAATAAAACAGCATCAGCTACCCTCTCAACTGCAAAAAAGTTCAATGCTACCATCTGGTGCCAAGTGGAGGAATTGCCTGCAACGGTCTGAGAACATGGACTACTTCCAATTTGAATGATGCAGAATTCAAATCTGGTCCCATCACAGCTTGTGCTCAGTCTGCATATTCTTCCCCTGATTTCCCTCCACACACCACCGAATAAAGTGTATATTAATTGATTGGTGACTTTAGCCTGGAACAAGTAAGTGTGGCTTAATATATGAGTGCATTTGCAAAAGTTTGTCGTCCCATCCACATCTGGCTGCTGCCTTGGACTCAGTGAGTTCAGAAAATAGGTAGATGGATGCAACCTCTCCATGTTTGGCATGGTGGCAAAATTGTTTGATTCCTGTGTTTAAACCGGGTCTTCAGATGTTGCACTTTCTGCTTGTGTTCATGTAGGTATTATATAGACACTTCAGGTTCTTTCCAGATGTCAAACATGTGCAGGTTGACTGAGAACATGGTGTGAATGCACCGTGAAATGTACTGATGCCCAACCTTAGATGGTTTTTACCTTTGATTAAAATCTTCTGGGAAAGCCTCCCAAGACCTTAGCACTAGATGTTCAGAAAACCAACAAATCAATGATAATCCATCCTTCACTCATTTTAGGATCTTGACCTTAATCTGGAAGAAGAGTTTGTGTGTCCCAGTGTGGCAAAAAACAGCAATCCAAAAAAAGACTTCTATGACAGCTCAAATGAAAACAAATAATTTCTCACAAAAGAGGGATACTGGACAAATCCCTTGAGCCAGACCTGGCAGTACTGCTTACCAAGGAGTACCTGGTGGCCAGATGAGCTGTGTTACTTGGATGAGCCCAACTTAAGGATGTTACAGTGGGGAGCTACAGTGTGAATTAGCCTCAGGCAAGGGGAAGGGCGTAGGCTGTCAGCAAAGCATGCCAGGTAATGGGTATGAGCCAG
Organism: Polypterus senegalus; assembly: GCF_016835505.1. Taxonomy (NCBI): domain Eukaryota; kingdom Metazoa; phylum Chordata; class Cladistia; order Polypteriformes; family Polypteridae; genus Polypterus; species Polypterus senegalus. The sequence continues at coordinate 130,551,697 of NC_053163.1, read as the reverse complement.
ATGAATTTAGGAGGACAATATGTTGCTAATGAAAACTGAATGTTGGGTTATGGAATATTACTTCACTGGTGAGAAAGAAGTTGGAGTTCACACAGCAAGATCAAAAGTACTTGTTATATAGATATAATCAGCTCCACATGTGTATGCAACACTGGGTCCTCAATGGAGGTGTTCTGACTTCCTCAGTGGAGTTGCAGCTTTACTGATTGTATCTGGTTATAAATGTAGTCCTCATGATCACATCACACTGTGTTCTCCAAAATGCTATGAAGAAGTTGGTTTAAACTATACCAGAAAGGGTTTCTGTAAAATGGGCAGGGAGCAAACAAACATCTTCCAAAGACTCTCATCTTTTTCTGCAAAAAGGGTCAATATGGAGAGTATTTGAAACACCACAATAACAATATGTAAATTACCTCTGAAACGTGCTGAAAGGGTCACACTGATTTTGTGTGAATTCTTCCAAAAGCAACCAGCCTAAATATTTAGTCACTCAGCCACATTACCTCACAAAGATAAAAATAAAATTAGAAAAATAACTTTCTTAGTTTTCTTTCAAGGTGTCTTCATGCTGCAATTTGGTAAACACATTTCATCAAGTGTCCACAGTGCAATAACAATCAATCAACTATGAGAGTGGCAAACTACAGTGAAATGATTCTGAGCCTGCAACAGAAATCAGTCAATAAGGTTTTGTTTCATATGGCTCCTTTCATAGAGCACATTAGGATTACAGGATAAGGTGAACTTTGAAATAAATGCCATAAATTATATTTAAAATATTCATCCATCCATCCCACTATATCCTAACTACAGGGGTCAAGGGGGTTTGCTGGAGGCAAACCCAGGGCGCAAAGCAGGAAACAAACCCCGGGCAGGGCGCCAACCCACTGCAGGGCACACACACAAACCAAGTACACACTAGGGACAATTTAGAATCACCAATGCACCTAACCCTGCATGTCTTTGGACTGTGGGAGGAAACCCACGCAGACACGGAGAGAACAGGCAAACTCCATGCAGGGAGGACCCAGGAAGCGAACCCAGGTCTCCTAACTATGAGGCAGCAGCGCTACCCACTTCGCCACTGTGCCGTCCATATTTAAAATAGCACCTTTAAAATGGTGATGGTCATAGTTGCTTCTGTGTCCAACTGGGTCTGTCTACTATCAGATTTCATTACAGTAATGCTGCATTCTTTAGGGTGATAAATGCCTATTTTTAGACTTAGATCTCTTCACCAAACAGTATGCAGGACTATGTGTTAAAGAGTAGGATGAAGGTCAAATGAGACTTTATAAAATCAAAAGAGACACACGCATACTGGCAGGGACATTGTGCAAGTTGCTATATCAGTGTGAAATAACTAAGAAACCACCAGAAGGCAGCACATCTATTGTCCCTCAGCCCCAAGGCTCTATTAGAGAATGCAAAAGCAGAGAAAGAAACAATGTCGCCAAAAAGGGAAAGACAGAAGTGGTGACACGTCCCATCTGTTAAAGAGCACACATTCCCAGAAGCATCTATATGACCCTTCTGCCCCTCGTACAGTACAGATAGCCAAGGAAGTGATGGGTGACCTGGCTCTTTGGGACCTCTAACCAGGTTTTCCGGTGAAAATGTAGAAGTTGCTCTTACAAAAATTAGCCCCTTATGTGAGTTTTGGTTGATTTCAGTTTGTTATTTTGAGCATTACTATAATTTACCGTTTTTGGCGAAATCATCAAAATGCCATTTTGTGCACATTTTTCCTGGCTGTGGTTTAATGTTACTGTACCTTTTGCTGGTCATGTGTCACAAAAATAACAAATAATATAATACATTATTCTCCCGCTGAGGGGTATGTGTGTCATAGGCTCCTTGTTTTGGTTCTATCTAATTATGTTCCTTAACCCTCTCACTTTCTTTGCAGTGTGGAGAAACCTATAATACACTTCAACAAAGGATTTGCGATTAGAACTTTTTGCCTGTTTCTTGACTGTGATTCTGATTTGTTCTTTCTCTATGACATTTCCTCCTGATTTTGACATGTGCTTGTACCCCGACTAAGATTTTGCCTGTACTTTTTGCTACTTCTTTTCTCTGTCTTCCCACTTCATTCCATTATGACATCCTCCATTTTCTAGCTCACCTTTAACATCTAGGAATTCATTCCAGGCATGACTAGAAATGACCTTGAGAGGAGATATAATGCTGGCTCATACCTACAAACCTTTAAAAAGACTGGAAAAAGTGGACAAGGCTGTTGCCTTAAATACATTTTTAATAGATTTCTCTCCTTCCATCACCACCACCTTCTTTCAATGACCAGTCCCACCCATACCATCCCTACTACATCAACAAGTTCTACTAGTTCAACTGGTATGGTAAATGATGAGTTCACCTCTGATCATCAGTATGGGTGGTCTGTAACTGGTGACCAAGTGAAGAGTCAATTGAGGAGGCTACACACAAGAGAAGCTACAGGGCCAGATAGAGTTAACTCTCCAATTCTTGTGGTATCCTTGATTACTTGTTCAGTCTGTCACTAAGGGAACAAAAAGTGCTGCTGCTAAAGACAACATCCTACATTGTTCCAGTTCCAAACAGAGCAAGCATCTCTTCACCTATTGATTATAGACCAGTGATCCACGTCATGAAAATCTTTGAGAGGCTGGTCCTGGACTATATGAATCATTTCATGAAAGTCCACTTGGGCTCATTGTAATTCATCTGTCAGAGAAAGATTTGAGTGGATGCAATTATCTCTGTGCCGTAAAGGATATTGTTATTTGACTTCTCCAGTGCCTCCAATAAGCATTCAGTAATTTCTATTAAGGGGTATGCACATAGGTACTGTATATAGGTGGATGATCATCAGAGGAGACTGTGTGCAGAGGGTACAGACCTATAAATAGCTGGGAGTGCAGCTGGATGACAAATTGGACTGGATTGCCAATACTGTACTGATACTCTGTGTAAGAAAGGTCAGAGCCGACTATACTTTCTTAGAAGGTTGGCGTCCTTCAACATCTGCAATAAGATGCTGCAGATGTTCTATCAGACGGTTGTGGCGAGTGCCCTCTTCTACGCAGTGGTGTGCTGGGGAGGCAGCATAAAGAAGAAGGACGTCTCATACCTGGACAAACTTGTTAAGAAGGCAGGCTCTATTGTAGGAATAAAGCTGGACAGTTTAACATCTGTAGCAGAATGACAGGCGCTAAGCAAACTCCTGTCAATCATGAAGAATCCACTGCATCCACTGAACAGTGTCATCTCCAGGCAGAGGAGTAGCTTCAGTGACAGACTGCTGTCACCGTCCTGCTCCACTGACAGACTGAGGAGATCGTTCCTCCCCCACACTATGCGACTCTTCAATTCCACCTGGGGGAGTAAATGCTAACATTATTCCAAGCTATTGTCTGTTTTTACATGCATTTTTTATTACTCTTTAATTTAATATTGTTTTTTTTCTATCAGTATACTGCTGCTGGATTATGTGAATTTCCCCTTGGGATTAATAAAATATCTATCTATCTATAATGGACATTTGGGAAGACCACAGTTTGTGAGACTCCAGGACTGTATAGGTGATATTGGGGTTCCACATGGAGCAGTCCTGTTTCCTTTTCTTTTTACTCTGTACACTTCAGACTATAAATATAACACCAGGTCATGTCATTTGCAGAAATTCTCAAATGATTTTGCACTTACAGGATGTATCGATAAGGTGGATGAGAAAGAGTATAGTAGTCAGGTGGACACCTTTGTTTCTTGGCACCATAAGAATGGACTGCAATTTAAATTTAACAAAACCAAGGAACTGGTTATTGACTTTCACCACACAAAAGATCCTCTATGCCCGCTCACCATTCAGGGAGCGGATTTAGAGGTAGTGCACTGCTAGGGTACTATGGGGTCCACATCAACGACACGCCAGATTGGTCTTGTAACACAGATAAACTGTATAAGAAGGGGCAGAGCAGACTCTTTTTTTTCTTAGGAGACTGTATTCCTTTAATGTGCGTGGTGACATCCTTCATATACTCTATAACTCTGTGACTGTCAATGTAAGTTTCTATGCTGTGGTGTGCCAGGCTGGTAGCATAAGTTCTGAACAGAAAAGAAAAAAAAAAAAGATTTCCCCCGGGTACAAAATAAAGTGCTCTCTACTTATCAATGGTGGCCACAGTGGGGTGTTACAGACCCCCAAAGCTCCAGACACAATTGCATTAACTCCAGTCCTAGGTTCAGATAAATTACTTTATTAACAAAATACCTTTCTATATGTCTTAAAATAAATTGGTTTCATTTCTTCTACTTTACTTTTCTCTTTTCATCACTTCTCTCAGCAAGAGATGTCCTGTTCCACCTGACTCCAGCTCTCTGAGTGCAGTTAGAATGCCCCTTTTATACCAGACTCCAGATTATTTCTGGTGCCAGGACATTGTCCAAAGGAAGTAATTTCAAGTCAGAGAGAGAGAGGTTGGGTGGGATTAACAGCATGCACTGGTACAGCACACTGTCGCACCCACCATAAGACAAACCCACCTCAGGATCCCAAATTAGGAGCCGAGTGCAGCCATGAAACAGGTGGCACTTAAGCCCATTAGTTTTTGTTTTTTTTTAACAGTGGTTGGAATGCCAATCCTGCCACCAACCCCTGAGTTCTCCCTGCAAATTGGGGGGTCTGCTTGCAGGTTAATGTCATACCCAGGAGGGAGCAATTGCAGGTTAAGGGCCTTGCTCATTCCTGGCATTTATGGGATTAGAACCAGCAACCTTCCAATTGCTGGTGCAGATCCCTAGCTTCAGCTCCCCCTTGCGGAACTCATGGAACCCAGCAGAGCTGCCCAATGGAATTACAGATCACAGTATGCCCTGGTTTGGTCCCAATACTGGGGACGTTTACCATTTTGAAAGGCTGTCTTCCCAAACATTTCATTATATTGATAAGAGTCTTCTGTCCAGCATTCCTAGGATGCTAGTCTATACATGCTGGCCTATCATGGCAGCCTCCGAGCTGAGAGAGGGTTTGAGTTTCATCCCAGCTGGAATGCCTGTCCATCCATCATACTATCTATCAATCTATCAGTCAAAACAATTACTGAGTGGGCGAGAGGAAAATAACCCAGAAACAGATAGACAGACAAAGGGAAAAGAAAATGACATAATGAAATGTTTCTACACAAGTTAATGGGAATGAATTTGGCGACATCTTCAGTGATATCTTTAAAATTTCACTTGCAAAATCTGTGGTCCGTGCATGCTTCAAAGTACAACTTTCCCAGTGCTTAAACAAACAAAAATGGACTGTATGAATGGCTAGACCAATGGCACTCACTCTGACAGACTGCTGCTGATACAGATAATCCACATCCTTCTCCAGTTTGCATATTGTCACTACCAGCCATATCCCTTTCTCTTCATACCATCTTGGAATATCAGAATAATATAAACTGTCCTGTTTACAGACTACAGTTCAGCATTTAACATTCTTGCGACATCAAAGCTGACCAACAAAAATCCTCAATTTAGGACTCAGTGCCACTATCTGCAATTGAATTTTTTAACTACTTAGCATACAGACCACAGCATGTTTGGATTGGAAGCATTACATCCTTCATGCTGACCCTGAACAGGGATACCCACAGAGCAGTGTGCTGAGCTCCATGCTGCAATCCTTGTTCAACGCTGACTGTGTGGCTAGACACAGCTCAAACTCCATCAATAAAATTTCCAGATGACAACACCATCATCAGCCTGATTGCCATTGTGATGTGACAGCTTACAAAGAAGAGGGCTAACCGATGATTTAGTGGTGCCAGGGTAATAATGTCACCCTTAACATCAGCGGGTCCATAGACTTCAAGAAGAAGGTGGTAGACCACACTGACATGTACATCATAGGGAATGCGATGGAAAGGAGGAGTAGCTTTAAATTTAAATGACCATTACTGATGAATTGAAGTGAGTGTTGAAAAGGCTCACCAGTACATTTCTCCATCTGTTCTCAGTAACTTTTAAAGGAGCACAATTGAGTCCCTCCTCAATGGCTACATCACATCCTGATATGGCACCTGCTCGGATCAAAAAAGTAAAGCACTGCAGAGAGTGGTGTAGGCGGAATAGAATATGAATGGCACCAAGCCATCTTCGACTCAGGACATGTACTTGTGGCCTCAGAAAGCCAAAAAGGATTATTAATGAGCTTAGCTATACGGTACAGTTGACTGGCAAATGGTACAGGGGCAATGGCACCTGCAGCAGTAGATTTTAGGACTGCTTCTATCCAGAAGCCATAAGAATTCAAATACTGCATATGTTACATTCTATGTACACTTTATTTATTGCTTCAATTGTAGTTTCCTCAACTGATCTGATGAGACACGCATGTAAGGATTTAATTGTACTGTGTATACATGATAATAAACTTGACATGACTCGGAAGCAGATCGACCATTCCAGTTATTAAGACTTGCTTAGTAGGCCCAGAGACAATGGTGGGTATAGTTTTGTTTACCTGTATGTTATACTTTGATTTCCTTCTTTGTTTATTCATTTTTGTGTGGTATTTTTGCTAATAAAAAAAACAAAACTTTTTTTTTATTGTGTTCTAGTATCGCTTTGGCTTTATTGTGGGTTTGGAAACATCTCAACAGCACCTCCTATCTCTGACACAACTGATTACATTTATTAGCGATGGCTCATTTTGTGTAAGTCTAAACTCTAAATTTTTTCACTGTTAAAGAGTTAATTTATTTTACCTCTAAAGAAACCTTACAAGAATTTCTGCTCTTCATTGTCCTTCTCTTCCTCCTCTTTCACTTCCACTGCCTAACACCGATTTGGCCAGCGATACCTTGTACGTCAACATCATTCTTTGACTTAATCTCATCATCTCCATCAGAGAATCCCCTGGAAGCACATGAGACACGAGTCAATAGCAAGTTAAGGAGGGGCGACTCTGGCTGTGAAGGGCTTGGCACTTACTGCTGTGATGGCTGCATTTCTCAAATACCTCAGTGGGCATCCAGGTGGACAGCTGCCCAGACATATACCCGTGCTTGAAGGAGGTTTGTCTTTCCTGTGCAAGCTTGCCTACACCAACACAAATAGGTGGTAGCAGTGGTACTCTTTAAAACCCTGGCAGTACAGATTCTTCTGAAATTGAGCTTTCCTCCTGTATTGGCTAGGATCAATTTTTGCATCACTTCTGTCCTTTTTCTTCCTGTATTTTACTGAGATAGGCAACATTTCACCAAAATGTGGCATGACATCAACATAGTTAGACAGACGCACTGTCTATGAATTATTATCCTCCTTTGAAGTTGACATTTTATTGTTATACATCACCTAATCAAAGTGGACCGACTCTGATCAACAGAATAAAACTTTTAATATAAAAGTGAAAACAGATCTGTGAAAAGTGATCTAAATTAATTGTAAACATTAAACACTAAATAATTGATCACATGTGTATTGACAGCATTTAATATGACACACCTAAATTATTAGTGGTGCAGTGAATTGGCTTTAGAAGTCCCAAAATTAGTTTAGTGGAGGTCATCTCTCTGGGGTTTCAGCTTAATGCAATATAAATACAGTACACCTGAATGTGGAAGGGCCAACTTCTGGTTAGTCAATATCATGGCCTGACCTACACGATGAAGACAAAAGAAAACTCTAAACAGCTCCATGAAAAGGTGCTTGAAAAGCATAAGTCAGGGAATAGAGACAAGAAAATTGCAAAGTCAATGAATATCCTTTGGAATCCAGTTAAATCAGTCTTTAATAAATGGAACGCGTTTGGCATAGCTGTAAATGTACCTACCACAGACCATCCAAAAAAAAACTAGTGAGAGAGGAGCTGCAAGCTGTAGGGGATGAGATTTGAGAGAATTTGCAGACAACAGCTGTGGCCCGGCTGATTCACCAGTTACAGCTTTATAAGAGGGTGGCAAAAAGAAAGCCACTCAAAAAATGAAACGTGTTTGCTAGAAGGCATATAGGCAACTCCAAAGGTTTTACGGTCTGCTGAGACCAAAGAAGACTTTTTTGGACTAAACATCATGTTTGAACACTGCACATCATTAAAAACACACCATACTCACTATGAAGCATGGTGGTGGCAGGATCACACTAAGGTTACTTCTGAGCACTAGGGCCTAGAAGATATGTGAGGGTAAAATGAAAGCAGTACTATCCTGGAGGAAAACCAGATGCAGTCTGCAAGATCTCTATGTCTTTGGTGAAACTTTGTTTTCCAGCAAGACAATGACGCCAAGCAGAAAGGCAATGCCACATATAAATGGCCTAAAATCAACAACCGTAATGTCCTGGGGCCTCATTCATAAAATTTTCCTTGGATTAGAATATGAAAATATGTGCATGTCAAAAAACACAGGAAAATTAATATGCAAAAAGTATATATATGATTTATAAAACCTGGTGTACTGTACACATTTTTAGGCAATTCGACCTTTACCAGTCGCAATCACCTTGTAAATATGCATACATTATTGCGTCTCGAATGCTACCAAGAAACATTCATATATAGAGCATACCAATCAATCTCATATATAAACAATCACAATGCTGCAGACGTTTGTTGGCTGGCAGTAAAGCCTCTCACATGAGGCATCAAGACACCACCACGTGCATTAAAGAGTATCTGGTTATGCTCTGCAACTGAGAGCACAAGATCTTATGTGGCATTACAGTGCCTCATCTCTGCGTTCTAGGTGTCCAGAGAGGTGAAAGACGCCAGCGTCTGAGTGGTAGCCTCTATTACCTGGCACGACATGATTGCTGTTACAATGAGTAGTACAGGCCATATGGAACACTGACTGCTCAACTAGTTACTTTACTGACAAGCCAGCCAACATGTACAGCACTATCATGTCTGTCAAAGCTACTTTGCCTCAAAAAAACGATTCACGGGTTGATCCAGGCCACTGACTCATGGTTAACAAGAGCAGCTTCATTCTCATTAGGTGCCTTTATTGCAAAATAAGTGAAGTAAATTGCTCCAATTACATTAGCAGATCTGGCCACTGCTGCAAATTTCCTTTTTATGCTCACAAAAACATGTTATGTTTTACGTTAATGAGCACATACCATTCAAAAACTGGATGTAGTGAATTGCCAGTCGGTTAATGGCTTCCAGCACAACAGGCATGATGGAGTGAAGCTTGGCTGAAATATTCCTAACCTGTCAGCTAGTTTCCTGATAAATAACAATAGGCAGCTGATATAAACTAAGCAAAAAAGTTTTTCAGTGCAAATGTACAGCACCAACCCCCTTATTCTTTTATTCAAGAATATAACCAAAGGAAAAAAAAAGCATTTGATTTACAGGTGGCTGTAAATGAGTTAAAAATTCAAGCTCAAATGTTAATCAACAGGGAATTTACACATAATCTTGAATGGTGGAGAGGTAAGAAATGCTGCCCTATAACCTGAAGGTCTCAGGTTTGAGACCGGGTGCTCAGTGTTTTAAATAGTGAGCAGCTATTATTATTTCTACAATATAATAAAAACATGCATTTGATTTGAGTCTGTAACAGCCAGTGCAAATTTTGGCTACTTGGAAAAGTAGTAAAAGTGCCCCATATAACCCAGATGGAAGGACACAATACTACCAGTGACCACTAGGGATGCTAAATGCAGTCTTAGCCTTTGCGGAGTCTAATAAAGGAACCTGCCGGTACCCCCCTTTGTCATGTTAAGTTTGGTCAAGAATTCAGCCTGTTCTAGTCATTTGAGGAGGTTGTCCACTTGTGGCATAGGATAGGCATCAAATTGGGAGACTTGATTAAGCTGCCGGAAGTCATTACAAAAATTCCAACTTCTATCAGGATTAGAGACCAAGACAATAGGGCAGGACCAGGGACTATGACTTTTCTCTATCACACCTAATTCCAGCATACACTTGACCTCCAATTCCACTTCCACCCTTTTTGCTTCAGACAATCGATACAGGCATTCTCAAACGACCACCCTGGGCTCTGTCACAATGTCATGTGCAATTAGGGAGGTCCATCCAAGTTTCTCGCTCACTATCTCCGGGACAGACAGGGTGACTGCTTCCGGCTCCTGTTACTGATTGGCGGTCAAATTGGGGCCAAAGTTAAGTTCTAATTTGTGAGTAAAGAGGGAATGGGACTGACCAGAGGAGGGGTCAGGATCCCTTTCCTTCCACATCTTCAGCAGGTTCACATGATATACAAGTTCCCTTGGTCGACGACTGGGATGTTTCACCAACTAATCGATGAGCCCCTTTCCCTCTTTAACTTCATACGAGCCTTGCCAATGGGCCAGTAATTTGGAATGGGAGGTAGGAATGAGGACTATGATACGAGCTACAGGGTGGGACTCCCTTAGAGATGTGCCACGGTCATAATAGCGGACCTGGGCTACTTGCACCTTTTCTATGTGTTGTTTTTAGAATGGGTCAAATTTTAGCAAATCGAACACCTAATCGCCTGATATATTCTAGTATATTTGTGAAGGGGAGGGCCTCCTCCCAACCTTCCTTTAAGATATCCAATATGCATACAGTAATTCAAATGATGAAAACCCTGTGCAGGCTTGTAGGACTTCCCGATATGCAAAAAGGACGAGTTTGGGGAGCTGATCCCAGTTCCTTCCATCCTCGCTGACCACACTGCATAGCATCTGTTTGAGGGTCTGATTAACACTATAATTATCAAAGCCTACGAAGAAAACTTGTAAATCCGGCCCACCTTAAATCCCTTTCTCCATCAGCGTCTTTTGTCTTGTAAATGTGTCTCTAAGCACAAGCAGCCTGCTATACCATCCCCCCCACCACCACAGAAAGAGCAAGAAGTTCTCCCAGCTCAAGCCTTGATTATCTTGGAGTGAAGTGCTGGAGTTTTAGAGGAGAAATAATAGATCGTTATTTGGAATACATACATTTCATGTGTGTTCCGTGTCTACAACAATCTATGTAAATACATCGTTAAAACAGAAACATTTTTCATGTTTTAGTAGTAAATGACAAAATGTCAACATGAACTGTACAAAATGTGAAGGCTGAAGTCCAAATATCAAATAAACACTTTCACAAAAGGTGCAAGTATAATACAACAGTTTCCGTGGTTAAGCAGTAAGAACAGCTGACTTGTAATCAAAAGGCTGCACGTTTGATCCTGGGTGCCTCACAAATTTACTTTTTTGAGTAGTGAGCTACTCTTATTGTTAATATTATACAATAAAAACATACATTTGACTTGGGTCTGTAAGAGCTGGTGTAAATTCATAGTACTTGTAAAAGTTACTGGGTTTTTTCCCCCCTTTTATTCTCTCAGTCATGATCACAATACAACACATATCTGACACTTTTAGTTTTTAATTAAAACTGTGAATAACTATACACTAGATGTGAGTGGTGTTTTAAGACAATGGAACTGGAAATTCTCTGATCTGGAGGGATAAAAGCTGACACACAAATGCTGGTGTATCATGCCTTCTTATCTCATTGTCACTTGAATTTTTTTTTATTTAGTTTTGTTGAGTGTTCCTGCTCACGCTGAATTAGTACCTTGCACCTTATGGTCTATGATGTCAAAGCCACACTGACAAAAAACAGAGACATAGGTATATATGACATTTGGAAAAATTCATTTTATAAACTGATTAGTACATTTCAGAAAACATTGTGACACTGATGCAACATTATTTATATTATTCATAATAATTTGCATACCTTCTTGCAGTTGTAATCATTGACAGCATTCTTTTTTTTGCAGATCTTGCCACACATGAACAAGACAAATGACGCTGACAGAGAGGTGAGAAAGGATTTAAGGTGGGCCAGATTGATGAGTTTTTTCGTAGGCTTTGGTAATTCTAGTAGTAAACCGCTCCACTAGAGCATTGGTTTGAGGATGATACAACAATGTCTTTAAATGCTTTACCCTAAGCAACTTGGCCATTTCCCTGAACATCTCCAATGTAAAGGGCATCCCTTGATCTCTCAGGACCTCGTAAGGGATGCAGACTCGTGCAAAGATCCATACTAACTCCTGTGCAATAGCTTTGGATGTAGCCAAGAGCAAAGGAACAGCTTCAGGATATCGGGTAGCATAATCTACTATGACCAGTATGCACCTGCGTTTGCTAGCACAGTGTTCTAGGAGTCCTAATAAGTCGACCCCGATGCATTCAAAGGAGACATCAATCAGGGGAATAAGAACTAAAGGACCATGGCCCCTCCTGGGAATTTGGCGCAGTTGGCAAGATGTGCAAAAGCGGCAAGCCTCCTCATTGATTCTTGGCAAAAAGAATCAGAGCTTAATAAGCTCAAGGGTTTTTTCGATGCCTACAGTAGGTGGGCTCCCAGGAGGCCCTGTGGCATAGGACGCTGAGTGCGGAGGCCATGAACCAAAACTGCATTTTTTTGTGAATTTAAGGGAATCATCGTTCCATTGTTCCCTTTTAAAGGATTCCGGAGTCTGCATAAAAGGAAAGTGCAGCTGTGAGAGGGGATCTGTAGTGACCTCAATGGACGTGGTTTCATCCTTGGACTGCCGAAGCGCCTGATGATGACATTTCATTGTGTAATGTTCCAGGAATCTCCATGTCACTCTAGGGAGCTCCGTCTCCTCTCTCAGCCGGCTCTGTACATGGTGTGGAGGCAGCCTGGAACTTATTTTCTCCGCCCATTACTAGACGCTATTATTGTTTAGAAGTGATCAGTGTTAAACCACTTTTATTATCAGACCAATCTCGCCCCAGTATCACTGCAAATGGGAGGTTTTGAAGGACCACTATGGTTAATTTTTTCAGCGATCCTTTGTAACTAGTAAAACAAGAGACCGACCTGTACTGACGGGTATCACCGTGAATGCAGCTCAGATTGGTCTTAACTTTTAGCCATTTTCACGGCAATACAAAACAGTCAGCAACAATGGATATGTTGCTGCCGGAATCAATCAGGGTCGACACCATATACCTATAAAGGATTAGCTCTTCTGTACAAGGGAAAGAATAGGGGATTAACCATAGCACACCATCGGGCCAGGAACCGGAAGTGATATCGACAGGCCCAGGTGGAATTTCCTGTGGATATTCTGCAGAGGAAAAACAGGAAGGATCCATGCACTCTGCCACCCCCTGGTTTGGCAAGGAATTACCCTGTTTTGAGCCATTTAGCTGCTTCCTATGCACATGTGCGACAACGCTAAAGAGTCTTTATCCATTGATCAATGTCAAAAAAGCCACATTAAACACTGAGAGAGATAGAGAGATATTCATTTGTTCATAGGGGAAATTTATCTTTATACAGGAACTCAAGAAATATAAGGTGACCCAGATCTAATTATGCAACATTTAATGCAATGCAGGAAAACAATACAAGACAAAAGAATTGCTGTTCGACTGACAACCATCTCCCCACCATTTTGGAATGCAGGGCAGGTGCTGTCATCTATCGGCAACTAAAATAATTTTTTGTGAATTCTCTATGTAATAAACTTAATAAGTTATAGCATAATGCAGACTGCATAATTAGATCTGGACCACCCTGTATTGTAACAAACATCAATAACCCCCCAAAATTCTGAGAATTACAAAAAAGAAGATAAAAACCTTCTGACTTTGCTAAACATATGAGAGGAGTCCTAGTCACAGTGAGGCACTATGAAGGCATAGGTATATTAGGTAGGTATAAAGGAGCCCCAGTCACTTCTTAACACAATTCTGTTAAATATATCAGTTACTTATTACTGCGTCATGAAGAATATGTACACTAATGGCAATTAGCTGCAGTGGGCTGGCACCCTGCCCAAGGTTTGTTTCCTGCCTTGCTCCTTGTGTTGGCTGGGATTGGCTTCAGCAGACCCCCGTGACCATGTAGTTAGGATATAGTGGGTTGGATAATGGATGGATGGATGGCAATCAGTTTTGTTTTATTCTCTCATCCTCTTCCTCCATCCTCCCATAACTAAGCCTGCCTTTTTAATCAGCTTGTTGATATGGCGGGTCTCTCTTGAAGTATGTTACCAGCCAGGCACACCACAGTGTAAAAGATCACATTGGCCATCACATTGTATGATGTATAACATGTCATTACTCACATTAAACAAATGCAGTTTACTAAAGAAAAAGAGTCTGCTCTTCTACTTCTTATCCAGTTTGCCACTTATGTGGATCTCCAAGTACTTGCAGCAGTGTACCACATCCTCATTCACTCCATGAATAGTGACCAGGCAGGGAGGCTCTTTAGTGAGATTAAACATACTTGAATAACTGAAATAGCTGAGAAAATACCAATGATGAACTTTTCAACTAGCATGCTCAAATGGTCCAACTTCATGTGAAACCTTTGTTAGTGAAACCAACACATTGTGTTCATGTGCCAGTCAGTGGCAGACTACCCTGTCCTCTTTAATTTTGTTTGAAGAGTACAGACTTCCTGCAATCTTGTGCTAAAAATAGGAAGTCAGGATTGTAGGCAAGTGGAAAGAGGAGACATTGTATTCCATGCTGATGTGTACGGTTCAGACAGTTTGCCTGTGACAAAGCACTGATCCTCTGATTATATAAATTTGGAAATGATGCAAAACATCTGTATAGTATTTCCTCTGATGAATATATTATTTAAAAAATGGATTGTTAGCATGAATTATCAATTCTTTGCACAAGTGAAAGGCACAAAGGCTGCCCTTTGACAAGTATAGTTTTAAATAAATGCATTCAGGCGTCTGTGCCAATCAACTGCTTAACTGACAGGAGACAAAGAGTACAGATAAGAGGAAAATTGTTCACACAGACTGAGGTTAGAGTTCCTCAGTGGTCTATCCTGTTTTAGAAACTCCGCTCTGAGTCATAACAAGGTTTGGGGCAGCCACCCATATATTTGGTACCCTGGCTGCAAAGTTGCAAAAATATAAACAGCACTGATGTGCACAAAACCAAGTCCAAAACGGAACTGAGGGAATAGGGAAAAGGTGGAGGCTTTTAAGGGGGAAGACAGGAAGTGATGTCAAAGGGGTCAGGCTCACAAGGGTCTTCAGCCACAGGCTTGAGCCCGGATGTGACATCAGAGGGGCTGGAGCCAGCAAGGTCTTCCTCCATAGGCTCAGACCCGGAAGTGACGTCAAGAGGGCCAGGTGGAATCTCCCGTAAATGGTCTGCAGGAAAGGGAGAAAAAGTCAGTGCACTCTGCCACATCCTGGTTTGATTCAGAATTGCCGTTATTCAAGCCCTTGAGCTGCCTCCCATGCTCACGTGTGTGACACCTGGGACCATTACTTTTTTCTGATTTACACTAATGACATGCATAGATTTTGATATAGGTAATGCAGTTGTGAAATTTGAAGATGATCCTAAAACAAGAGCAATTGCAGACATTTACAGACAGAGGGCTTAGGAGTATGCGCTGATAAGAGTGTTGTCGCAACTACCACACCCCGAACCACCTGGATTGGGGCCCAAGTGCAGTGGGTGACACCTCAGCACCACACTGGAACAGTGCGAGATTTTATAGTGGCTGGAGTGCCAATTCTGCCACCAACCCACGGAAAATGCAGCAAAAACTTGTGAAGACCTGGAAAAGCTTTAGAACCTGGTGAAAACTTGGAAAATGTGGTTTAATGTAGAAGAATTCAAAGTGCTACATGTGGACAAAAGGAATATCAACTATAAAACAAGATGGGAGACACAGCTCTAAGAGAAGAAAAATGTATTTTGTTAAGGATTTAGGGGTTTATGTTGACAGAAGTTCATCATCGAAGCAATGTGCAGAAGCAATTAAAAAGGCAAAAAAATGTTAGGTGGTATTGTAAAAATTGTTGAAGATGAAGGGATATGATGCTTAGACTATATAATGTACTAGTGAGACCACATCTTAAGTACTGTGTGCAGTTCAGCTCACCCTGCTACCAGAAACACATAGCAACACTTGAAGCTGTGCAGAGGAAGGCAACCAAATGCATTCCAAGGCTTATGTACATTAAGTACATGTCGTACTGTGACAGACTCAGAGAATTAAATCGGTTTAGTCTCAAGTAAGAGGACACTGAGTGGGGTACTAACCTAGGTCTTCAAAATTTTCAAAGGCATTTATAAACAGTTCCAGACACATTTTTGAAATCAGGTACTCCAAGACACCAGCGGGAATTAAGGGTAATGCATTCAGGACTGAAGCCAGGAAGCACTTCTTTTCACAAAGAGTTTTGGGAATCTACAGAGTTCTGTAGATGAAGCAGAAACCTTGACAATATTTAATAATTATCTGAATGAGATATTGGGACAGCTTAGCTATTAGCTAAACAAACAAGCTTGAAGGACTGAATGGTATCATCTAACTTAATTTCCTATGGTCTTATAATTATTAGCTTATGTAGACGACTTTTCATGGAGACCACCATCACATCATATCCTACATAGCTCACAAGAATTCAATAAAAAGTAATGCAGATCAATTTTGAAAAGACTATGCAAATTTAACATAAACTAGTAGGCACTATACAGGCAGTAGTGGAAAGATTTGATAAATGCTCCTGTGTTATGACAATAATGCAGAAGTCACTTGATGGTAATAACTATTTAACCAGATAGCATCAAAAATGCCAGTCATAAAATCAGAAAATTCAAGCCAACAGATCTCAAATGCAAAATAGGAAAGGTGGCTCTCCAACGATTTGCCTCATCGACAGACCTGATATGAGATCTGCAAAGCTCTGTGTGTGTTTGCACAGTTGATGGGTTAAGCAATTGAAGAAAAGTGCCTCTTGATCCAAGGTGAGATGGTAGCACAGAGTTTACCTCTATGACCTTATGTGGCGGACAATGGATAGCTGAATACATGCAAAGCCTTTCGTGACAAGCATGACAGTCTGAAAGGCAGCCATTAATCTGATAAAGAGGTTGCTCTAAAGGAGATGATGAGATGCCTGTTTGTAGAGGACATCAAGCATGCATGAAAATGAAAGCTTCACATACTTAAGACTGAAATTCAAAGTCTCCACCCTCTCTTTTTTATTGCAGTACTAGTATTTTTACACTGGCTGTGCATAAATTTGTTTTGTACAGAAGATTGCCATTGTATTTTTAATAGCTGCTGGACAATTACACAGAAAATGTCTCAATGCATTCGATTTTTTAAAAGATTGAGTGAATGTTGGCATGGAGTGTGAAAAACTCAGGTTGGTCAGCAGCCTTCACCTTCACCTTGTCCGAGTCTCAGAGTGAAGTTCTGTACTTTTGGAATTTTAAGTGAAGGAGAGTTTTATAGTCATGAAAAGAAGGCACTCTTGGCAAGAAACCGCCTCCATGTGTGCTAAGCATGCGTGCAAGCCTGTGTGTGTGCGTGTCCACTGCTGACTTTCTCAAAAAAGCCGCACCCTGCCATCTCAGTTTCAAAGCGTTCATCAGACATCGTGTCAGCAGATAAAGCAATTATAGTATTAGTGTCGCTTTGTCAGAGGAGCTTCTCAGGATGGGGCTCAAACACACACATCAGATCCTAATCACTCTCCCTCGACTGATTCTGTCATTGCTTCTGCCAGCATGAGGCTTTCCAGAGATAGCAGAGACAGATAAGAGGAAGATGAGCAGGTCTGCGCCGCACAGGTTTCTATTAAACTAGAGGACAGGTAAAATGCAATGCAGTCCGCGAGGACAGTGCGTTAATATGTTTGTGACTTGTGCCCAGTTCAGACAGTATTCAGACCCCTTCATTTTGTGCACATTACATTGTGGATTTAATGTTAAATGGAGAAATTGACCGTTTTTGCCCATCAATCTACACTCCATAACCCAAATGACAAAGTGGAAGAATGTTTTCAGAAAAGTTTGCAAAATCACTAAAAATCGAAATCTGAAACCTTTTATTTGTGTAAGTGTTAAAACCCTTTCCTGTGGCACTCCAGATTGAGGTCAAGTGCATCTTGTTTGCTTTATTTCTCCTTAAAGTATGTCTAGAATTTGAATGGAGTTAACCTGTGACACAGTGAAGTGACTTTAGAATGGCACACACCTGTGTATGTAAGGTCCCACAATTCACATTGTATGTCAGGATCAAAATCAGTCTTTGAAGTCCAGGGAAGTCTCTGTGGTTCTCCTCAATAACCTTATAATGAAGCATAGATCATTTCCAGGGTGCAAAGCAATTTCTAAAGAGTCAAGTGTTTTCAAGAACATAGTGGCCACAGTGCTTATGAAAAAGAAGACATTTGGAACCACCTGGAGTCTTGTTAAAGTTGACTGTATGATCAAACTGAGTAACCCGTCAAGAAGGGCCTTGGTCAGTGAGGTGACCAAGTACCTAATGGTCACTCTCACAGAGCTTCAGATGTCAACTGCTGAGATGGGAGAACCTGTCAGGTGGATGACTGCCTCAGCAGCATTCCATCAATCGGCCATTTATGGTAAAGTGGCTATCTACCACTTAGATACTGCCAAACAACATTTGAATGACCCTGAGAACATGAGGAAAAATATT
Source organism: Polypterus senegalus (assembly GCF_016835505.1). Lineage (NCBI taxonomy): Eukaryota > Metazoa > Chordata > Cladistia > Polypteriformes > Polypteridae > Polypterus > Polypterus senegalus. Next base: position 130,533,246 of record NC_053163.1, on the reverse strand, counting down.
ATCTGGTCTGATGAGACAAAATTTGAACTCAGTGGGCAGAACTCTAAGCATGATGTTTGGTGAAAACCAGGTGCTGTTCGTTGCCTGCCTAATACTATCCCTATAATAAAGCACAGTGATGGTACAGGGGTGTTTCTCAGTGGCAAGGACAGGGAGACTGATCAGAATTGAAGGATGGATGAATGCAACCAAAAACACATACAGTACATCCTTGAAGAAAAACTGCTCCAGAATGCATGAGACTGGGGCCATGGTTTATCTTTTAGCATGACAATGACCTGAAGCATGTAGCCAAGACAATGCTGGGGTGGCTTAATGGAAACTTTCTGAATGTCATTGAGTGGCTCAGACTTAAACCCCACGGAACATCTGTGGAGAGACCTGAAAATTGCAGTTTACTAACACTGTCCATCCAGTCTAATGGCACTTGAGAGGATCTGCACGGAAGAATAAAATATACTGCCCAAGTCCAGGTTTGAAAAACTTACCCAAAAAAACTTGAAAACTAATTGCTGACAAAGGGGCTTCTACAAAGTACTAAATTAACGGTCTGAATACTTACATAAATAAGATATTTCAGTTCTTAATTTGCAACACATTTGTACACAATTCTGAAAAACTTGACTTTCACTTTGCCACTAGGGGTTATCGATTAACAAAAACATCAAATTTATCAATTTAAATTAAATCCACAACACAATAAAATTTACAGAAAATGAAGGGGTTTGAATACCCACTGCATATACCTATTGTTCTTCTTAGTATAGCCTTGCTTCCTACATCTGGTATCTAACTGATACCTGAAACCTGACTATCCCACCAGTTTATTCAATCATCATTAGTGTGACCCTGAATCAACTTCCCTCTATATAACAAAATTAATAAGTAACTTGGTATCATATCACATTAGAGTTCAGCTAATGAGTCCCCATTGCCTCTGCATCAGTCCCCCTTATTGTTCAATCATCATTTGAAAATACAGTGCATCCGGAAAGTATTCACAGCGCATCACTTTTTCAACATTTTGTTATGTTACAGCCTTATTCCAAAACGGATTAAATTCATTTTTTTCCTCAGAATTCTACACACAACACCCCATAATGACAACGTGAAAAAAGTTTACTTGAGGTTTTTGCAAATTTATTAAAAATAAAAAAAAAACTGAGAAAGCACATGTACATACGTGTTCACAGCTTTTACCATGAAGCTCAAAATTGAGCTCAGGTGCAACCTGTTTCCCCTGATCATCCTTGAGATGTTTCTGCAGCTTCATTGGAGTTCACCTGTGGTTAATTCAGTTGATTGGACATGATTTGGAGAGGCACACACCTGTCTATATAAGGTCCCACAGTTGACAGTTCATGTCAGAGCACAAACCAAGCATGAAGTCAAAGGAAATGTCTGTAGACCTCTGAGACAGGATTGTCTCGAGGCACACATCTGGGGAAGTTTACAGAAAAATTTATGCTGCTTTGAAGGTCCCAATGAGCACAGTGGCCTCCATCATCCATAAGTGGAAGAAGTTCAAAACCATCAGAACTCTTCCTAGAGCTGGCTGGCTATCTAAACTGAGCAATCAGGGGAGAAGGGCCTTAGTCAGGGAGGTGACCAAGAACCCAATGGTCACTCTGTCAAAGCTCCAGAGGTCCTCTGCAGAGAGAGGAGAACCTTCCAGAAGGACAACCATCTCTGCAGCAATCCACCAATCAAGCTTATATGGTAAAGCGGCCAAACGGAAGCCACTCCTTAGTAAAAGGCACATGAAGGACTCTCAGACCATGAGAAACAAAATTCTCTGGTCTGATGAGACAAAGATTGAACTCTTTGGTCTGAATGCCAGGCGTCACGTTTGGAGGAAACCAGCCACCGCTCACCACCAGGCCAATACCATCCCTACAGTAAAGCATGGTGGTGGCAGCATCATGCTGTGGGGATGTTTTTCAGCGGCAGGAACTGGAAGTCTAGTCAGGATGAAGGGAAAGGTGACTGCAGCAATGTACAGAGACATCCTGGATGAAAACCTGCTCCAGAGCGCTCTTGACCTCAGACTGGGGCGACGGTTCATCTTTCAGCAGGACAACAACCCTAAGCACACAGCCAAGATATCAAAGGAGTGGCTTCAGGACAACTCTGTGAATGTCCTTGAGTGGCCCTGCCAGAGCCCAGACTTGAATCCGATTGAACATCTCTGGAGAGATCTTAAAATGGCTGTGCACCGACGCTTCCCATCCAACCTGATGGAGCTTGAGAGGTGCTGCAAAGAGGAATGGGCGAAACTGGCCAAGGATAGATTTGCCAAGCTTGTGGCATCATATTCAAAAAGACTTGAGGCTGTAATTGCTGCCAATGCACAACAAAGTATTGAGCAAAGGCTGTGAATACTTATGTACATGTGATTTTTCAGTTTTATTTTTAATAAGTTTGCAAAAACCTTAATTAAACTTTTTCATGTTGTCATTATGGGGTGTTGTGTGTAGAATTCTGAGGAAAAAATTAATTTAATCCATTTTGGAATAAGGCTGTAATATATTAAAATGCGGAAAAAATGATGCGCTGTGAATACTTTCCGGATGCACTGTACATGCGGTGCTCAAAAATTTGAGAGTTTAGCTTAAATTGGTATATGATCCTGGTGTGGACCAGGATTACCTCTGGTATACTAAAATATGTAAGATGCCAATTCCCAGCATTTGTAATTTATTATGTTGTCGAGAGAATTCACATGTACCTGGGGACTAAGCAAAACAAATCTCAGAAGAGAGTTGTGGAAGACATCAGACAGGTCATGTATCTGTCTTCTCCCAGCAAGGTACCAGAATTATTGATGAGGGTACATGAGGGTGGGGTCCTGAGCTTGAATCGCTGTTCAGACCCACCTAGCTATTTTCAGGTGCCCACAGAAAAATGTAATCTGTAATGCCAAAGCATAGAAGTAGCCTAGATTTGAAACTAATTACACAAAAAACAAAAAAAGTGTCAGAGTGTTATGTTTTAGCCATGGCCTGGTCCTTGTCCTCATGTTTATAATTATTTCTTTGTCCTTTTTAGTTATTTCTGATGTATTACTTTTCATTAATTATATAATTTTTTTTTTATTAATTTTATTACAATCCATACAAAGCAATCAAGTTTTTACAAAAAGAAGAATTGAGTTAAGAACAGATCAATCCCCACCCTGAGAGAGAGAGCAAGCCAAACGGCGTAAAATTTAAGGCTTGTAAACATACCTAAATTAATAAATTCTCTGTGCTTTATAAACTTATTTTAAAATATTACTGATTAGATCCTGCCATGTTTTGAAAAAGTCTGTACAGATCCTCTAACTGAGTATTTGATTTTTCCAATTTCAAATAATATAACACATCGGTTTCCCACTGACTTAAAGAGGAGAGTTTGGGTTCTTCCAGTTTATCAGAATAAGTCTGCGTGCCAAGAGTGTAGTGAATGCAATCACAATTTGTTTGTCCTTCTCCACTTTAAGACCCTCTGGAAGAACCCCAAACACAGCTGTTAATGGGTTAGGAGGGATTGTGAGTCCAAGGCTGTCTGAAGGTGATTAAAAATTTTTGTCCAGAATAATGTTAATTTGGAGCAGGCCCAGAACATGTGACCCAGTGAAGCTGGGGCTTGGTTGCAACGTCCGCAGGTTGGATGTTGCGCTGGAAACATTTTGGAGAATTTTAGTCGAGACAGATGTGCTCGATATATAATTTTGAGTTGTATAATTGTATGCTTTGCGCATATGGAGCTTGAGTGAATTCTCTGCATTGCTACTTTCCACTCCTTTTCTGATATATTAATTGAGAGATCTTTTTCCCAGTGTCCTCTTGGATCTTTGAAAGGAAGGGATTGTAAAATGATTTTATATATTGTAGAGATGGAGTCTAATCCTTGAGATTGAGCAATATTTTTCCAGCGTGGATGAGGGTGCAAGATGAGGAAAATCTGGAAGGTTCTGTTTAACAAAGTTCCTGATTTGAAGATAGTGAAAGAAATGTGTAGCTGGAATGTTAAATTTGGAATGTAATTGTTCATAGGATGCAAAGACGTTGTCTATATAAAGATCTCTAAGCAAGTTAATTCCAAATTTTTCCAGATATTAAAACTGCATATGTTTGTGAAGGTTGAAAGAGGTGGTTCTCTTGCAGGGTGCCACAGATAGAAGCTTCTCCGTCTTAAAATGCTTTCTACATTGGTTCCAGATTCTAAGTGAGTGGAGCACAATTGTTATTAGTGTATTGCCGATAACGTGTGTTTATTGGAGCACAAGCAAGGAATACAAAGAAGTACTGCAGGATTTTACTTCTATTGCGTCCAAGCCTGTGTATGTTCTTCTATTTGTGTCCAGGTTCTTATCGCCTGTATATTTGTCGCCCAGTAATAAAACTGGAAGTTAGGTAGAGCCATGCCGCCTTCTGCCTTTTGTCTTTGTAGGGTCGCTCTTTTGATGCGTGGATGTTTTGAATTCCAAATAAATGAGGTTATTGTTGAATCTAATTGCTTAAAGAATGATTTATTAATGTATATTGGGATGTTTTGAAATAAAAAAAGGAGCTTAGGAAGAATATTCATCTTAACAGTGTTAATTCTTCCAGCTAGTGTGAGATGAAGGGTTGACCATCTATGCAAGTCTTGTTTAATTTTTTCCATGCAGACGACGAAATTTTGTTGATAAAGAGCTTTATGTTTACTTGTGATGTTTACCCCTAGGTATTTAAACTGTTCTGCAATGATAAAAGGTAGGTGTCTAATCTAATATTATATGCTTGAGAATTCACTGGAAAGAGTACACTTTTATTCAGATTAATTCTGAGACCAGAGATCTTTTGAAATTCTGTGAGTGCTGCTAAGACTGCAGGCACAGAATTTTCTGGGTCCGATATATACAGTACCATATCATCTGCATATAATGAGATTTTCTGTTCCAGTCCTTCTCTGCTAATCCCCTTTATCTGATCAGTATTTCGACAATGTATTGCCAGTGGTTCAATGGCAATGCAAACAGCAGCGGTGACAAGGGCATCCTTGTCTAGTGCCACGCTCTAGTTTAAAGTAGTCTGAGCAAATGTTATTGATGCAAACTGAAGCTTCTGGGTTAGTATACAGTAATTTAATCCATGCACAAATGTTCGGGCCAAACCCAAACTTCTCCAATATAGTAAAAAGGTATTTCCATTCAATCATGTCGAATGCTTTTTCTGCATCCAATGATAATAATATTTCTGGGGTGTTTGATTTAGTTGGTGAGTATATTACATTAAACAGGCGTCGAAGATTTGAAGATAAGTGTCGGCCCCTAATAAATCCAGTTTGGTCTTGTGATATTACCGAGGGAGCACTTTCTCCATCCTTCTAGCTATGATTTTAGAGAGTATTTTAACGTCGTTATTCAGAAGTGAAATTGGTCTGTATGATGCACATTGTAATAAGTCCTTATTTTGTTTTGGAAAGACAGTGATTAGTGCTTGGTGAAAGGTTTGTGGAAGAAATTGGTTATCTCTGGCTAATTATATAATATATATAATATATATTAATTATATAATTTTTGTTAAAACTGATTATTAATTTATTATGTAGTTTGTGTTGTTCTATCTGTTTCGTGGGTGGAACCCCAAGAGGAGGAACCACCACAATATCACCACCAAAGGACCACCCTCAGTCTATATATTTGAGAATGGGGAGCAGGTCTTTAGTGGTTCACTGACATTCAAAAAGTGCATTATTTTTTATCAATTTATTCCCTCTGTCTTTGAGATTTTAATTCCTGGATTACAGATTTGAACTAGTTTCCTATGGGTTGTCTATTTAGGCAAACCCCTTTTGCCTCATTTTAAGATATTTCCATATTTCTTTGTTTATTACATAATTAATATTGTCTTTTAGAAATATTCTGTTTTGGACCAGTCACTTAAGCCATAGGGTTTTATGGTTGTTCTCCCTTGATTGGCATTTTTGATATATTTTTAGACATTTTGGGCCTATGTAGGCCAATGAATATCAGTAGAGTCTGGGGTCAGACTGCCTGGGGTGAAGACTTTTCTTGGACTTGCTTGGTTTATGGGTCTTTTTCAGGCATCATATATTTTTGTCATTTTAATTGCAGTAAAGAATAACATTGAAAAGATTTCAAAAGGTGAATGGATAACCACAAAAAATACAGAAACTACACAAGAGACAATAAGCAACAAAGAAAAAGACAAAGTATTCAACATCCCTGTTTAAAATTTCACCTGATAGCCATCACAGCACAACACAAGAACAGCAAGATCTCTTAACAGAAAGAGCATGCCATGTCAATTGTTATAAATAAAGATCTTTCGATTAGCTATTTTGAAAAAGAGAGAAGGTGAAAGAGAGAGGGACAGAGGGAGAGAAAAATATTTAAATTCAGTTCAATTCAGTTTACTTTTGTTTAGCAGTCTTAAATGGTGCAGGCACAGAACACTGAGATAAGTTCACAGGTTGATACAAATAAAAACTTTATAAATTACTAATTACACAGCAAGTACACAAAAAGATACAGATTTGTTAAAACCAGGGGTCTCCAACCTTTTTTCTCCCCTAAGAGCTACTTTTACAAAATGAAAATGGCCGAGAGCTACTCATGTTTTCTAACATATATTCTCATAGCTCATTTCAAGTCAAACAAACTGAATAATCTTGTTTTGCCTGAACATTTACAAAATGTTGGTGCCCACAACTCACATTTTGCATTAAAACATCAAAAAAAATATTTGGTTCACCTGCAAGTGCATTTTGTATGTCTGTACGTATTTTCTAGTGTATCTCACACTATTGAATTAAAACATGAATGCTGTCAAAACAAAACAATGCAATTCCAAATACACAGATATTACTTATTCATTTGTTTCATGTCACTGTTTCACTTCACAAGAGTATTCACATGTCCAGTTGCATGTGTGATGTGTTTTTTAGTTAGTCAGAACACTCAACATGAGGTGTATGGTGGAGTGGAGCCACTGAGGTTCACTCTTATGGAGTCATTGAAATGTTCATCTGTCAGTCGTGTTCTGAACTTTGATTTCATGACATGCATGTCAGACTCACAGAGGTATGGAGACCCAAACAAAGCAGACATTTTCAGAGCTGCTTGGTGAAGATTCTTAGAGTTATCTGGCTCTACTAAGCTCCAGATATGCTGAGAATGCTGTTGAGACTTTAACTGCACATTATTTTAAAGGTTTACTAATATATAATATGTAAAATCCAATCTCTGTCTGTCTGTCTGCTTTTCACGAGAGAACTACTTAACGGATTTAGATAGGGTTTTTTTCTATAATTTGCTTGAACATTCCGATTGATTTTGCGACTTCTCTCATTTCACTATGTATCATAATTCGCTTATGGTGCAGATTTATTTGCGCGAATCCGAGAAAAAGGCAAAAAGGGGAGGGGCCTTCCTCACTCACTTGCCAGCTTTGGGGCGCGTACCTTAACTCTGCTTAGCTAGCGAACAACAGAACAATTGAATTCAACTTTGTTTGATATTTAAAATAAAGTGAGTTTGAGTCCGGATATTCTCTTAAGTGTATACCACATTGAAAAGATACATTGTAATTCAAATTGTGAATCATGATTTTGTGTTAAAAGGATCACAATATGATTTTTTGGAAAGCTTGCCCACCCCTAATTTGACTAAGTTTTCAAATTTATGTAGGATTCATTAACCCTTTGGCAAGCTACTTGGCAAAGGGTTGCGAGCTACCAGTAGCTCGAGAGTGACGTGTTGGAGACCTCTGGTTTAACAGTCAGCAAGTCTAAATAGTTTTAAATTGTTTATCATAAATGGAAACTAACAATATCTGTCCATTAATTGCAGTTAGTATTAAACTTGACAGTTGACAATGGAGGAAAAAAAAAAATTCCAATCAGCAGCAGTCCTGGATAAAATAAACCTCTGGAGGCTTCATAGTCAGTTAGAACAGACAAAGTCAAACACAGTCACAGTTAAAGACCTCAGCTAACTGGCCACCCACCTCGGCCTAGACACTCTGCAGTAGTCTGCGTTGGACAGTGTAAATTAAAACCATTATTCTTGCACCCAGTTACTTTCAAAATATTTGGTAATTTTAGCTGCTAAAGTAAATTCAAAATAAATAAATAAATAAATAAATAAAGGCATGTCAGTAGGTTCAGTTTTTTTTACCACTTTTCAGATTCTGGGCACTTTTGTCAAGCTCTCAATAAACTTCACAGAGGTACCACACACTTGGTAACTGTACGAGGTATACAGTATGTACTGCTTCATTGTCAAATGGCCTTTCCAAAGCACATCATACTTCTCTTCTGGTATGTAAACTACAGCAAATCTCACTATTGTTCTGCCAAAGCAGAATGATTTTTATTATGGGACAAGAAGATGAAATGGAGTAAGTGTCAGACAAAACCAAAGAAACAAACAATTTTCAAACCCAGCAAGAGACAAGAATCCAGAAAGTAAGTAAAAAAACCAAGAATGAAAATACCATGCAATGTACGTGAAGTCATTCAGTTTAACTGAAAGCACCGATAACTGAACGGTGCATAAATGATCTTTTTAAAGGGTCGCATTGATGACATCACAGAAGCATCCTCCTGGTGACTTCTGGGAGACTGTTTTTCATTGTGACAAAATGCAAATCGCTTCTAAAAATGTAGGTGACTTCACATCCTTTGAAGCATTCATTTTAAATGTTAAAACAGATACCAACACAATTATAGTTCTAGTCTAGAGACCACCAAGGCCACATTCATTGTTCGTGACTGAATTTGGCAACCTTTTATCGGATTTGGCTATAAATTATGATCACACAGTGTTGATTGGGGATTTTAATGTACACATTGATGTGGAAACTGACACTTTGTTAACTTATTTGTTAAATTCAGTAGGAGTTTGTCAGATTGTCAAAGGTCCAACTCATAATCACACATTAGACTGAATTATAATTTACAAAGTTGAAATTCAAAATGTAAATATTACTCCATTAAACAAAGTTATTTCTGATCACTACTTAATTATGTTTGATTTAGTTATGCCCTCACCAATACACTCACAGATTAACACAAAGACAGTGCAACATTTAGACTGTAATTCTGCTTCAAAATGTAAACACACTTTGAGTAAGTCAAGTGTAATTTTGGAAACCGATTTAGATCAGTTGTCATCAAATGTAAACGTGGAAAACAATTTAGATCAGCTAACATCACATTACAATATGACATTGAGAGATGCTCTGCCCTTAAAACAAAAGTGATCAAAGCACATAGAAACTCTCCCTGGTTTAAAGAGAACACTCAAGCTCTTAAATTAGACTGTCAAAAACTGGAGCGCAGATGGAGAACAACAAAGCTGCAGGTCTTTCAAATTGCATGGACAGAGAGTGTTAAAAATATAAAAAACTGTCTTTAAAGCTCATTCAGACTACTATTCTAATATAATAAGTAACAATAATAATAATCCTCGGGTACTGATTTGAACAGTGGCTAAATTAACAAATGGGAATTCAGATCTACAGTGCAAAATACCAACAGACATTAGCAATACAGACTTTATGAACTTCTTGGATAAAAAAAATTTAAATATAAGATAAATTTCAGTATCACAGTGCAAACCACATACTAGCTTAGCTGACCCTGTCTCACAATGCATTCAACACTTTAGACATTTTAATCCTGTAACAGAGCAAGAAGTCTTGACTTTAATTTCTAAAATGAAACCTACTACTTGTTCCCTAGATCCAGTGCCAGTAAAACAGTGGATGTTCTTGCAGCACATTCTTAACATTATTAATAGTTCATTATTGAATGGGACAGTACCTGATGCACTAAAAGTGTCAGTCATCAAACCATTACTTAAAAAGTCAGACCTAGACCCACACATATTTAATACATTTCAAATTTACCCAAATTTTATCTCTTTAAAATACTTGAAAAAGTTGTCGCCAATCAGCTTCAGTCACACATTATACATTACAATTTATTTGAGAAATTGAGAATGATCTTTATACAGCTTCTGGAATATACTGCTGGAAGAATTATTACCAGAAAAAAAAAATACAAACACATAACTCCAATTCTTAAATCCTTACACCGGTTCCTGGTTACGTTTAGGGAGGATTTCAAAATCCTCCTTTTAACATATAAAGCCTTAAATGGCCAAGGTCCGGCTTACTTATCTGAACTTATCATGACTTACAAACCAGAACGTACATTAAGATCTCAAGATGCCAGTCTGCTTTTGATTCCAAGGATTAATAAAATAGTGGGAGGTTGTGTTTTTGTTACATTGCCCCTAAACTGTGGAATAGTCTGCCTGCTATTATAAAAGATGCCCCTTCAGTCTCAGCTTTCCAATCCTGGCTGAAGACTCAGTACTTCATTTTAGCATATCCTGACTAGAGCTGCTGATTAACTGTACAGACTGCATCTCTGTTGTTAGTCATTAGCACTAAAACATAAATAATATGATAATTATAATTTGTTACTAACCCTCACCAATTCTGTTTCTCTTCCCGGCACTCAAATGTGGCACTTGGTGCCACTGCCCTACTGCCGAGTTGTTTTGCCTGCCTAAGGAAAAGATATCTCTGATGGAGGATCACAGGAATCATCAGGTAGAGGAGTCCTTTCATCGTGGTGGCTGGCCCAGCACTGACTCAGCTGTGAGTAGAGGAGGCAGATTGATGGCAGAGGTTTCCAGGACTCTGAACAAATTTACTATTGAAATCTGCTCTGCACTTGTAATATTTCTATTGCAACAACAACGTCATTTATTTATATAGCACATTTTCATACAAACAATGTAGCTCAAAGTGATTTACATGATGAAGAAAGAGAAAAATACAAAATAATTAAAATTAGGGAACACTAATGAACATAGAATAAAAGTAAGGTCTGATGGCCAGGGAGGACAGAAAAAATAAAAAACAATCCAGACAGCTGGAGAAAAAAAAAAATAAAATCTGCAGGGGTTCCAGGCCATGAGACCTTCCAGCCCCCTCTGGGCATTCTACTTAACATAAATGACCTCACAATCAGTCCTCATGGTATTCAGGCTTCACATGGAAGAACTAGACAATGATGGTCATGTGGACTTCTGGCCTTTAATCCATCAATATAAGGACATCACGGTGCTTCGATCAGGTGGTGGTGGTGCAGATCTCCACCACAGAAAACCGGAAAAAGAACAGAAGAGAAAGTAGGGGTTAGTACGGATTTTGGAGCCACCATGAATAACAATGATAATCAATTGAATATACAGAGCATCAGGACTTAACTAAGATGAAGCTATAAGAAAGCCATGTTAAAGTAATGTGTTTTCAGCAGTGTTTTAAACTGTTCCACTGCATTAGCCTGGCAAATTCCTATTGGCAGGCTATTCCATATTTTAGGTGCACAACAGCAGAAGGCCGCCTCACCACTTCTTTTAAGTTTAGCTCTTGGAATTCTAAGTAGACACTCATTTGAAGATCTAAGGTTACGATTTGGAGTGTAAGGTGTAAGACATTCCGAAATATAAGATGGAGCGAGATTATTTAAGGCTTTTTAAACCATAAGCAGTATTTTAAAGTCAATTCTAAATGACACAGGTAACCAATGTAGTGACATCAAAACTGGAGAGATGTGCTCAGATTTTCTTTTCCTAGTTAGGATTCTGGCAGCTGCATTCTGCACTCGTTGCAATCGATTGATGTCTTTTTTGGGTAGTCCTGAGAGGAGTGCGTTACAGTAATCTAGTTGACTAAAAACAAAGGTGTGAACAAATTTTTCAGCATCTTGCAATGTTATAAGAGGTCTAACTTTTGCTATATTTTTTGAAAAAATGCTGTCCTAGTAATCTGATTAACATGTGATTTAAAATTCAGGTCAGAGTCAATAGTTACCCGTAAATTCTTTACATCTGTCTTGACCTTTAATCCCAATGGATCAAGTTTATTTCTAATAACCTCATTATATCCATTATGCCATTCACTAACATTCCTGTTTTCTCCCTTTATTTAGTTGAGAAAATTACTACTCATCCATTCGGAAAACACAAGTGAGACATTGTGTCAGTGAATCAAGAGTGTCGGGGACGTCAGGTGCTATTGATAAATAAAGCTGCATGTCATCGGCATAGCTGTGGTAGCTCACGTTATTCCCTGAGATAATCTGCCCTAACGGAAGCATGCAAATCAAAAAAAAGCAGTGGACCCAGGATAGAGCCTTGTGGAACACCATATAGAATATCATGTGTCTTTGAAGTATAATTACCACAACTAACAAAGAATTTTCTACCTACCAGGGAGGATTCAAACCAATTTAAGACACTGCCAGAGAGGCCCACTCTGCACTATTATATACGCACACAATACAATATTTTATTTTTATATAGCCCAAAATCACACAAGACGTACCACAATAGCCTTGACTCTCTAAGAAGACAAGGAAAAAACTCCCAAAAAACCCTTGTAGGGAATAAAATGGAAGAAACCTTGGGAAAGGCAGCTCAAAGAGAGAACCCTTTCCAGGTGATTGGGGCGTGTAGTGGATGTCAAAAAAAAGAAGGTGAATACAATACATATTAAAATACATACATACATATATAATATAATTATACATATTATATTGTATTGTGGATAACTTGTGTTCTGTTCTGTGTATTGTGTTGACCCCCATTTTTTTTTGGCACCCACTGCACGCCCAACCCACCTGGAAAGGGTTCTCTCTTTGAACTGCCTTTTCCAAGGTTTCTTCCGTTTTTTTCCCTACAAGGGTTTATTGGGAGTTATTCCTTGTATTCTTAGAGAGTCAAGGCGGGGAGGGTTTGTCAAAATGCTAAGCCTGTTAAAGCCCATTGCAGCACTCATTGTGTGATTTTGGGCTAAACAAAAATAAATTGCATTACCTCAGCAACGGCCAGTGCGAAAAATCACAAAACGGATGAGCCCATTAATATTCAAAATGCTGCCATAAAAAAAAATTAGAACTTAGTCAGAAACCAAGATAGAATGAAATACATGCCCTAATCAAATTCCTCAAACACAAAATCCTAAAATAGCTACAGAGAAGGCCCAAAAACTCCTCAGGAAAGTGTAAAGAAATGAATAAAGTACACCATCCATGATACCTATCACTGCGGCAAAAAAAATTTCAATTTCTCACTACTGTGCAAAGCAACCGGTACAGTAACTTGTTTTCATCAAAATACAAACACCTGAGAAGTGAAAGTTTTTCCACTTGTGATCTGCTGTACATAAAGCATTTCAAGTTAAAGATTTTATTGTTCAGTACATTTCAACTTAAGTCTTCTGAATTACATAAAATAAGGGCAAAGAAACTCATCAACATGCCATAAGTGACATTACACTACATGTGTATCTTGTAATCTGGTTTTATTGTGTGCTGCTGGATGAGCTGCAGTGCACGTCTGCTGGGCTCAGTCACAATTATATGTGACATTACATTGACATTATCAAATCTGCCGATATGGCTAGAATGCAGAACCTGCCTTAAAAGCCAGGGCCAGACAATCTTAATGCCAACTACAGAGTCTCAATCTGCATAGGAGCACCCCTCACTATAATGCCGTTTGCACCTTATCTCTATAAGATGATCAATTCAAGACCTTGTAACATTACAGGGATGTCTCTTGGAGGTGCATGCTGGGTATCCAAGTTCTGAACAAAGGCCCATAACTCAAGAACCAAAAACCTTGATGAACAAAACTTTGCACCTGTGGATAGCCAAAAGGATAGATTTATGTACACATAAAAAAGCCAAAGATATTCATTCCTTTTAAAATATCAACCACACCCTAACTCACTACTTTTCTCATAAAGCTACAGCTCAAGCTGGCCAACTCTGGTTACCAATACCCAGAACCCATATCTGATAGGGTGTGGCCACAACAGAAGTTAAAGCAATCCCTTTACTCCAGAGGCCAACTGTGATGGACTCGAAGGGTGGAATACTGTACCAGAGTTCGGATGAAGTTGCCATTACTCCAAATTTGTTGAGGAACAGCGAGTGCATGAGCAAGAGAGAGACAGAGAGATACCTATGTAAGGACTGAATAAGCTTGACCTAGCAGGCTTAAGTTTGCTAGTTACCGAGTAAACTGTGTATGTAAAATCCTTGAAGAGCAACTGCAGTACCACCCTCAACGAGAACTTGCGATCAAAGGTGAAGAAAGAGACGTGTTTCTGAACAAAAAAAGTGCACTGAAAAGTCTTTCTGTGTCTGCAGAAAGCCGACCAGGAAAGAAAAAGAACATCGCTCACCTCAACCATAAGTGTTACTTTGATTCCAAGAACTATAATTTAAGAGAATATAGCCAGCTAATGTATTATGATACTAGTGTAACTAACTAAAAATGAATTACTTTCTGAAGGATACATTTTAGCACTGTGTTATAAGTTTCTTCCTAAAACCCTGTCAAAAAGTACAGAGTAGCATCTCTCTTTCTCTCACTCATGCATGCGCGTGCACACAAACACAGTGAGAGAGAGAGACAGAGCTTTGTGTAGGGGTTTTTGGTAATCCAGTGCAGAAGCTGCTGTGAGGAAATGAACGCCACTGTATAAGAGAAGGTTAATAACTAGCTAAAGAACTTATCCAACTTGAACACATGAATTGAAAAATGAGGATTCAAAACTTATGCGCCTTTTTCTATAGAAGAAAAAAGCCTCCATAATTTTATGTTTTGTGCCATGCCATTTGTTATTGTCTTTCATTCTATATTGTCAAACTTAGGTCATAAAGTTGCACAGGAGAGTACAGAAGGTTTTCCAAGGAGTAGAAACTTAATTGCTGTTCTGCCAGTTACAGACACAAGTCTCTTACAGAGGTGATTCAGCCTCACAAAGAACAACTGCGTCCCCCAGGAGCAGCAGTCACAATATATATAGGACATTAATCTGCTTCCAGCCCTGAAAGCAAGTTCTCCAACTTGCACAGAAAACTTGAGGGTCGGTGACGGGATTGGCACTCCAGCCACTGTAAAAAAAAATCACACTGTTCCAATGTGGTGCTGAGGTGTCACTTGCTGCACTCGGGTCCCAATCGGCCATGTGGTGGCTGCAGCAATGAACTATTACAGCATTCTCCCAGCCGATATTATAAACATTATGTTTAATCATTGTCTACCTTGCCCTCTGTGTGTTTTAACAAATTTGCATATATATGTGTACCAGTTCGGTATTTAGTAATTAGCATAACCTATATTTGTTTTTTACTGAGAATTGAACACAGTGCTCAGCACCTGCACTAAGTGAAGACAAAAATAAGTTTTATATATATATATATATATATATATATATATATATATATATATATATATATACATATATACACACACACACATATTAAAATGAATAACTTGTGATGCGCTATGGCAATGATGAAGACCTTATGTTAGCTACAGAAGTGTGCTTACATAAGCAAGACAAAATGTTTTAAACGATTTGCATAACAAAGTTGTGTGAATGCTACATAAAGTATTAGTGTTCACAGGAATTATGATGAAAAATAAATGTTGTTCAGTTTTGCTAGTATTTCTCATGATTCTGTAAGGCAGGCTTTTTAATCACTTCTTATATAATCTGCCCCCATTAGCATCCAGCATCACCAGCACACCTTAGATGATGTATGTTCTTGAGTCACATTTCTTTCCAAATCAGATATTGATCCAAAGTGCATCTCTGAAGGACCTCTCCTCCCACTTCAGTCACTAACTGCAGCTGTGCATTTGAGTCATTTCTAAGTTTAGATACTGGCCTCCTCCCAGTGACCCCCACTGCATCCCCCAAATCATATCACCTCCCAGTTGAAATATCCATCCATCCATCCATTTTCTAACCCGCTGAATCCGAATACAGGGTCACGGGGGTCTGCTGGAGCCAATCCCAGCCAACACAGGGCACAAGGCAGGAACCAATCCCGGGCAGGGTGCCAACCCACCGCAGGACACACACAAACTAGGGCCAATTTAGAATCGCCAATCCACCTAACCTGCATGTCTTTGGATTGTGGGAGGAAACCGGAGCGCCCGGAGGAAACCCACACAGACACGGGGAGAACATGCAAACTCCACGCAGGGAGGACCCGGGAAGCGAACCCGGGTCTCCTTACTGCGAGGCAGCAGCGCTACCACTGCGCCACCGTGCTGCCCCAGTTGAAATATCTCAGTTTAATTCAGTTTCGCATTACTTTCCAGTTACAACATCTTCAGTCTAACAAATACCTAATTTAGACACACAGATGCCAGCATGCCCTTACCTCATCACTCCTCCTAGCACTCAGATACTGACTTCAAGTGTCACTTAGTCATATCATCTTTCAGTTCTGACCTGGACTGCCAATGTGAACTTATAGCTCAGATACGTACTTGTATTGTGTCTCTATATCACATCATCTTCTATTTCAGGCACAATGACTTTTGGTGTGTCCTCATCTCAACTACTAGCTCAGAAACTAACTGAGTGCTATACCATGTTATCATTTCAATTTTGACCACCATTCGCATGCATCAATTCTTCTCCCAGTGTATTTTCTCTACATCAGATTCTGATGTTGAGTACTGCATCAGTTTAGCCATTGACACCTTGTGCCACAGTGACTGATCTTCCTCTTAACGCCTTAACACATTATACTGAGGACACTGAAAAAAATAACAGAACTAAAACTCCAGCTTTGACGAGTCATATGAAATGATAAAATGACCCAAATTATAGTAAACTGCATGTCTTCTGCTCATACAGCTTTGCAGGAGTAAAGTTCAAATATTTATTTCTTAAAAAGAGTGAAAATAAGGTACCTCTACACCTTTTATGCAATTGCTCAGAGCAAAAGATAAACCAGTTACTGTGAAAAACATTATCTTCTCCCATGCAGGCACATCATCGTAAATAACCTCAGCAGTCTCCTGTTTGCAAGAGATACAGGTGATTATAAAAGTAGAATATTAAAGTAACCACTGGACAGAAGACAAGGTATGTCTGATCTGAACACATTTGCTTGAAGAACTCATGCATGAAGCCTGGTACATTCTAAAAACAGACAATATAGCTTTTATGGTAGTCAAAAAACATGCAAAGATTAAACTAGAGCAGGAATGTCAAACACGTGGCCCACAACAGTAATCTGTGTGGCCTGCATGACAGATCCTAGTTAGCACTAAACTTGTACAAAATGATTACCATCGTTTGTGATTGAATCATTCTGCATCTTCGCCGTTACTTATTGACTTTTCTTACTTCCGCCTTCTGACAAAAGCGTGTTCGCCCATGGCATTACGGTACTGGAAAAGTCATCTGCTAGTATAGTTGCAGCATCTAGCGTCAGCTCCTTGACACCCTAGGCATGACACCCCCCCAAATCCCTCCCACCCAAACGAGCCATGACCAAAGTTAATGAGCCACGACATCGCAACTGAAGTGCTAGGCAGGCTACACTACTGGCTGGGCTGCTGAGACTGGCCATTGGGCAGAACTGACCATCACGAGTAGTAATAGCTTGCATATTTTCACTTTTTTTGCTCTAGTTTTATGTAATTTTGTGCTAGTATTGTAACGAACAGTTAGTGCAGACTACAGCTGAAGATCTGAAGTGGATGTGAGAAGTTGGTGAGATGTTTATTAACAAATGTTTGTGATTTTGAGTTTGTAAAACCAGTGTAGGTCAGGGGGCTTTTTACATATCGGCTTATTTTACAATATAAACTTTGAAGTAAACTTGGTAAAGTAAAATTAGATTTTTGGAGGATTTGTTTTCCAACTTGAATTACTGAGCAATGAATTCAGTGAGCATTTTCTTGATTTCAGTTCACACGAACAGGACTTTGCGCTGTTTACGTCACCATACTCTTACAACGTTGGGAATGCGCCTGAGAATATCCAAATGGAATTGATTGAACTGCAGTCAGATTCTAGTCTAAAGGCAAAATGCAACGAAGTTGGTGTGCCAGGCTTGTATGCTTACCTGCCACCCTTGTATGTGCAGATCCGCAAGTTGGCATTGAGAGTGCTGTCTATGTTTGGAAGCACTTACCTTTGTGAGCAATTGTATTTGTTAAAGAAAGCTACAAAAAACCCCACATCACTCAAGACTTACTGTCGAGCAAATTTCATCCCTCATAAAAGTTGCAGCTGCACAAGATTTCAAGCCTGATATTGACAAATTGGTTACTAACAAGAGATGCCAAGTGTTGGGACAAAAGAAATAAATCTCACACTGTAAGACTCTTATATAAGCAATGAATATAATATAATATTATAAGGACTTAGCTAAGAGGCTAAGACTCTAATTGTACGCTGTTGTACAGAGATTGTATAGAAAAAAATTGCTTTAAACTTTAAGTGTTACATTTTTTTAAAGTTTTCCGTATTGGAAAGAAAGCTACAGTAACTTTGTATAATAGTATTTGTTACAGTGCAGCCCGCTGATGCACGTATGGCAGTCAAAGCGACCCACCAATGGTAGTAAGTCTGACATGCCTGATCTAGAAGATCAAAAAAAAAAAAAGTAGCAAAAAATACTAGCAGCAGTCAAACATGGAGTCAGAAGGAAGGTCACACTTAATAACTAAGTTTGAATCCAACGGTAAAAATCTACAGAAGATTGTTATTCGTACAAAGCCCCTCTTGAAGCATTTATTTTATTATGGGGTGGGGGAGGAGTCATCTGCTGAAATTTGGAGCTATAAGATATTTTTGTCTTGTTAATGTTTTAAAAAGGAATGACTAAGTGAAAATACCGTAGTAGATTGGTTTTTAATAGCATTTATAAAGATTAAACACCTTAGCATGTACTGTATATAGTGCCCTGATGCAGTACACAGCTTGACAAACCTAAATGCAGACTCGCATAGCTCAACTAAGTGCCCTATTGACCAAACATGTGCAGACCCTTGGGTGAACCATACGTCAAACATGCTAGCAAAAGGTGAATCTATACAAAATGAAATAGTTATATAAAAAAAACAATCTATACGCCAGCATGAATAAGATTGGGGATAAAAATGCTTGGCAAGTAAAGATTTATGCTTAGCATGGCTGGAAAAGAGAAAATCATTCACTTTGGAATATTCATCATTAGCCAGAATTTCAGTGGAAGTGAAACCCCCTCAGCTTGTTCCTACTTCGTGAAGAACAGAATTATACAACTTAAATGGAGGAAAGCTGTGGTCAGATGTGTTCACCGTCAAGTTCTTATTGGGACCTCACCTCTGACTATATCTTTTTGCCTTTTTATGCACTTTCACCAGGCCTTTTTTAAGGATTGCTTTTATTTTCAATGAAATGTGGTAAAGGGATGGAGGTGTGTATGAAATCAGGAAATCAAGGTTCTGTAGAAATTACAGCTGAAATTATCTGAGAATGACGTAAAAGACCCCAGTTTGCCTGTAGTAGTTACTTGACAATTTAGGAAAGCACAATTCTTGTTTTTATTAGTAGGGCTCTAATTTTTACTGTTTCCATTTCTCCTGTTTAATTGTAATTTTGCTGATCTATATAATTCTTAACTCAGTGTTTCTAGTGAATCACATTTGTATTTCAGAGGTGTCTTTCTTTGGACTGGGCTTTGCTTTCAATACTTTTGTTTTGGGCATTTTTGTTTTAGTTTTCATTTAGTTTAGTCATTTCCCACTTTTGTAAATTTAGTTGTTAAGCTTATTTTGTTTGAGCTGCACAGAATGAGCCTTGGAAGATTGGACCAGTAGCTGCAATATTTAGGGCAACCAAAGGTGGGGACAGTAGTTTCAGATGTGGAATAACCCTCAGGAAGAGATATCTTTCAACCCCAAACAACTTCAAAAAAGCCCCCCGAAAAAAACTAATTTTAGTGAATATCAAATTCTACTACTGTGAAATTATCTGCAAAATGAACTTTAGAGGCAATTTTGCTAAACTTTATGTAAATCATGTGGATATAGTCAGTCATCCATTATCCAACCCGCTATATCCTAATACAGGGTCATAGGAGTATGAGATAGATAGATAGATAGATAGATAGATAGATAGATAGATAGATAGATAGATAGATAGATAGATAGATAGATAGATAGATAGATAGATACTTTATTAATCCCAAGGGGAAATTCACATAATCCAGCAGCAGTATACTGATACAAAGAAACAATATTAAATTAAATAGTAATAAAAATGAAAAAAAAAAATAAAAATAAAAAAGCAGACAATAACTGAGTAATGTTATCATTATCTGCCCCGGGTAGAATTGAAGAGTCGTGCTGGAGCCAATCCCAGCCAATACAGGGCGCAAGGCAGGAAGAAATCCCAGGCAGGGTGCCAGCCCACCGCAGGGCACACACATACACGCACACACCCGATGCGAAGCGATCAGTATAAGATACCCTAACTTTGTCGAAAAAAACTGAGAAACATGACCTTAGCTGCAAAATTGAGGGCACAACAATATCCCGGCAACTTTTACAAATCTGGACAGCAACTTTTCTGCAAGTTCTGCCAGCATGCCATAGTACCCTTTTAAAAATTAACAACGATGGCACCCAAGGTCCACATTTCACTCTTCTGTTATAAACTCGGCACCTACAAACCTGGACAGAAGAGCAGGTTTCTCCTCAAATGCAGTGAGCCCTTAAAGGAAGGTCTCTCTTTCTTTTTTCTGTTAAGTTCCTGAATTTAGTGTCTTGCAGATTATTTCGCTTTTGCTTTGTAATTAATTATTTTAAGATATGCAGTAAATGAAACTATAGATGTAATGATGTATGTTTTCAATCTGTAAACAATTAAAGTTTAAGAATCATTAGAAATAATCTACATAATTAGAATTACCGGTTCTGAAGACCAGAACTTTTTGGCAGATCTTTATGGAGAGCTGTAACTTTTCCGCCTTTTCACAGGCTACACCTCAGTCCCTTCACAACAACCAGCTGAATCTTAATGACATTTTAGCATTGGTTACAGACAATGCATCATACTATCTGAAAGCATACCAGAAAGTTTTAAAAAGGGGTTATGCCTAACACTGTAAATTCAATCTGCTTGTGTCATGTCATCAGTTTGGTGGGAGAGACCTAGAAGCACTATAAAGGCTGCATCACTAGTGATGTGGGTAAAGTCTTCCATCTTCAAGAAGCCTGCCAGGAACCCTGGAGGCAGGAAACAACACATGGAATAGCTGGTTCGAATCCGTAGGGTACCTCGCTGAACATATTCACCTCTACAAAAAGTTATTTCTGGCTGAGAACACATCAGCTCAGGCTGTAACAAATATCCTAGACCCACAAAGTGAAGTTAACCTTCATCTCAGAAGGATGCATCAAAATAGTAACAGCTTCTACAATTCTGGAGGGCACTCACTGCCCAACTGCAGTCTCAGTCTCTTACCTAATAAATGGATATGCAAAATAAGGTTCAGTTGTACTAGTGTGCTGTTTCATTAAAAGAATGTAAAGTGCCATTCCGTTGTTTGTTTTGTTGTAGCTGTTGCTACTTACAGTGTAAAAAAACAAAAACCCAAAAATCCAAATCAAAGAAATATAAAACAGTGAAAAACAAAAATCTGAAACAATAAAATAGAATCTGTGAAAAAAAAAAAAACGATTCCATAGGGCACTCATTAGTAAAATTATTTAAGAAAAAACATAAACAGAAGCTTAACCAAAGAATCAACATCTAACACTTCAATAATCAAAACCTAATAATCAATAATTTAAAAAGGAGATTAAATGTTGAGAAAAATCAATGTAACAAACGGAAACGTTAATAAGCTGGGTTTAATCATCAAATAAAAGAAAATTGAACAGACTAAGCTTTAAAGTCAATATCTGAAATTCTAAATGCTCAAAGTCCTCAGTAAACAGCTGTAGAAACTGAAAATTCAAGCCAGAATAGTCAAAATATGGCAAAGCTTACTAAAGAAGGGACGCCAAATGGGTGCCAAATAGTGAAGTTGCAAAAGTTGGCTAATGCCACAGGAAAGTGACAGTGGTAGCAGGTGTCTTAAATAACCCTCTCAGGTTATGGTGACCTAAACATCTGTAGCACCTGAGAGCTGTAATTAACTAGAAACCCTGCACTTGCAGACATCAGTATCAAAAAGGTAAGAAACTATGGAAAAAATGCTACATTTAAATAAAACACAAAAAAAAAAAAGACTGGGAAAAGGCACAGCAAAAATCAAAACAATTCACAAATAGGTACACTGCTGTCATAAATGACTATCTATGTTCTGCAGCAATGTTCGGATATCCTGTGGCATTCAAACACTGATCTACTTGGATGATGGGACTCAATGATGTTCCGCAAAAACATAACAGAAAACAGTTTTTACCAGCCAACAGAACTGATGTTTGGACGCATTAACCTTAAGCTGTAGATGGTCCACTCATCAATGAGGTCCAGAGTCATAAGATTAGGCAATGTTTTTTTATGGTTTCTGCAGTGTTTGGGTTCCCAGCCCATTGCAAACCCATCATCTTGCTTCTCTCTACAGGATTAGAAGTTGGTTGGGCTGTTGGCTACCCTCACTGGTGAGGTACAATAAGCCACTTTAGTAAAACTGAAATGAAAATTATTGTTTCCTAAGGACTCGTTCACACTTCCATGTTTGAATGAGTGCTTTTATCTGCTGTTGTGTAATGCAGGTAATCGTCTGAACATCTGTGAAATCGATTCTATTTATGCCTCTCATTCACATCATCATGGATTTCCAGTGCATTTTTTTTATAAATACGACATGCTGCATATTTTCCTCACAAAGACACACAAAAGCATATCATAAAACATTGCTGTGTGTTCTCTGTAGGAAAACTTGTTGCAGGAAAGCCACTTAATTTTCCCCTACTGATGTTACCTAGCAACCAGCATTTCCTGTTTCTTGATTCATGCAGATGATGGCTCAGATGCTTCAATATGCCTTGGCACTTCGAGTTTCATTTCTATTTCTGATGCATTTTTCAGACTGCAATGTCCAGGACTGTTATCATAATTGTCGAAGTGAACGTTCTCGTGTCAGTATAAAACACAAATTATACAAATGTCTGACTGTGCAACACAATGGCTATAAAATAAAAAAAAATGAGTGCGGTGTTTTTTATTTCTTACTTATAATAATTAAATAAAGATCTTATGACAGGTAGACACGTGTGAAAATAATGAAAACGCTTACAAAATCAAATAAAACACTTTCCCTCTTGTGTCATTGAAACTTATTTCACAGGAAGTGAAACGCAATTTGTTTCTCAATTTTTTTTGTGAACTAGATCAGTGAATTTCATGGCAAATTAAATTTCACACAAATTGTTTTGCTAATCACTATCCGTTATTGTACATAGGTTATATATGGCTCCATTGATTTTTCCATCAATTATCTGTTTCTGGCCACAGGACCACTGTTAATTTTGTACATGGTGGCCTATTTTCAGTACACCCATACTACTGTCATTTATGGAACCCCAGCAGGGTGTACCTCCTGGCACAATCAAAGCTACACAAACCCTTTCTCTTGCCACCCTTCCTCTACATTGTACATACAAACCACTCATTGGTATACCTGCGTAACTGCCTAAAATAGTGGTGTCTGTCACCGACTGGGTCAATTAACTGAAAAGGGCAAGTATACCTAACAAAATGGACATTAAGATTACAATAGCTACCTCCTACAGGCGGTCATCCATTTCCTGGCATCTCAGTGGAAGATGCTCAGAGAGAAAGGAGGTCATTGAGATGCACAAAAATGTAAAAGCAAACAATATGGATTCCAGTGAATATTTCAGTACTGGAGCTTACCATGCATTGGCATAGATGTCAAAGGCAAAGAAAATATGCCCTTCTAGGATCGTTTACCTCTTAGATTAATTTGCCAGTGTAGATGCTGGGAAAGTTGCCACATGGAGCATTGCCAAATGATGCAGTAGCCAAAGGACCTGCATTGTCACTAATTACACTGATATGTCAAGTGAGAAATGCGGTGTAATGTTTTATTGATCATTGACCTTTTAAACCTTGGCTTACACTCTCATTCCTTCTTTATAGTTAATAGGGTGTCCTTTTACACTACTGACATAACTGCTGGTTTATCACAACTTTTTGGATTCTGCATATTTCATTTTCTTTAACATGAACATTTCCTGAAGATGGCTTACAAAGTCAAATAAATTACAAATGCTTTCAATAGATTTGCAATTGAAGCACAGGCAACTTAGGGCAAAATAATAGAATGCAGGGATTAAATGAACCAGTATGATGCCCTAGCCCAGTATTTCACAACCATTTTTTCCCCATATTAGTTTCTTTGTAAAACACAGGGGGTAGTGACCCACTGTGACCCAATGCATGACCCACTCGTAACCCAACATGACTTGATTCAAAACCCCTCTAAACCCATTACCGCTATACACAATTGTAACCCAAAAGTAGGTCATGACCCAGTGGCTGAGAAACACTGCCCTAGCTCATTTGCCATAATGCCAGCATAAAATTTCAAAAATGTATTTAAAAATGAAGAAACTTTTTCTCTACAGCATACATTTGGTGTAGAATTATTTAGTGTCCATGTAAAAAAAATTAACAGATTTTACAAATAATCCATAAATACCCATGAACATGAGACCATTTGGAGATTCCACCGATGCCATGGACATATCCCAGATCACCTTATTACTTCCATTTGACTTTGTTGTCCTGTATTTGTTGTGTGAAGAGCCCTGCGCTCGTGCTCACTGTGAAAGGAACATCATCAAATAAAGGCTTATTGATTAAATGGTCCTAAAGAACATTAACTCTTTTAGGGCGAGTGACGACATAAAGGGTTGAGGGACAGAAAGTATTAAAAGCTGTAAACATTGATAAACTCACCTGGGTAGACCCTATTTATTAGGAGGACTGATAGAATTGTTGACAATGAATCCCTGCGTGTGGGCAAGTAGCGTAGAGTAAAAAAACAACGTCTAAAATGGCATCAGCATCAGACGAGAGAGTGAAGTGAATGCACAAAGCAAAATACTCTGCATTACGTATTTATTTATTGTGCATTATTGCTGAATTGGACTCTGACAAATTGCACTCCGATTTTGATGCAAGTGATCTGGAGCTTGAAAACAAAAGTCAGGTATCTGCATCAGCTGATCGGCTCCCAGCTGATAATAGTGATGAACACGCTCGTGTAGCGGATGCACCCATGACAACGTAGATCCATGGGAGGCAAACTGGCAACTGGACTTCATCAAGCAACACTGCCTGCTAGTGGACACTGCGGTTTACCAGCTCGACTACTTCAAGCTGTTTTTTTTTTTTTTTTTACAGAAAATGCCTTTCAGCTTATGAGTGATGAGACTAACAGGTTTGTAATAAGTACTGTATATGAATTTACATACTGTAGGGGCCCATAGAACATAAAACAAAGTGACATTTGTCATAAATAAGTATTTTATGTTGACTTACTGTATATATGAAACCATTGCTTTGTGTGCTTTTCAGAAAATTGAGTTGTTTGGAAAAATATTCAGCAATGGAACAAAAGGAATTAAA
This sequence comes from Polypterus senegalus, assembly GCF_016835505.1. Taxonomy (NCBI): domain Eukaryota; kingdom Metazoa; phylum Chordata; class Cladistia; order Polypteriformes; family Polypteridae; genus Polypterus; species Polypterus senegalus. The sequence continues at coordinate 130,507,756 of NC_053163.1, read as the reverse complement.
AATAATTAGCCCTAAAAGAGTTAAACCTCCAGTCTCTGTGAAAACATGGCTTGAAATGTAGAGTTGACAGACCAAAAATATTGTAGAACAGCCCAAAAATACTGCAGTGTCTTACACATATGCCAGAATAGGGCTTCATGGGTAGGACCATAATGAGTCTCATACAGAATGGGCTCCTTAGGTTTACCAGAGAAATGTAACCCTTTAAGATCCTTGAATGGCTCTGTGGTGCAGGAGACCAATGGAGGGAACAATAAGTTGCTTTACTGACCAAGAACCATCCCCAGGTGGGACTTCAAACATGTCTCCTTAAGAAAGCTAAAGATTACAGTACTCATGGCCATTTCCAGCCTTTTTGTGGATCAAAGTGGAGTACTATTTTGAGGCCTAAATCTACAAGCAAAATCAGCCTCAATCATGCAAATAAAAAGTCCTTTGTTAATAAGAACATTAATGCTGCTTGAAATCCTTTCTCCACATTTTCTGTCTTTCCTTTTTATTTGGTTTCCAGTGAATAATGTAGTTTCATTAGGGTCTGCAGATTCTCCATGAAAGAATATGGCTTGGCAACTCTGGGGAAGTGGGAACTTATTGGAGGCAGGGACTGGGAGAAATCATGGTTTTAAAATGCTGCATACAAACATGTTAGATTGAACTTTATTTGTCCACAAAGGGAATTTGGCTTTTTAGAGAGGCTCTTTAAATAATAAATACATAAAGAGTATAACAAATACTCAAGAATGACTAAAAAGGAAGAAAATGTAAAAAGAAAAACCTTCTGACTTGACTAACACAGTCACAGCGAGGCATGATACAGGCATATTCCTTTGGTATAAAGGAGCCCCAGCAGCATTTCTTGACACCCTTCTGCTGAGTAATTTGTTGGCTGAAAATCCTCAGTTGTTAGTGTGGCAGAGAATGAATGTGCAGCATTGCCCACAATGGCTTTCAGTTTGTATTCAATTATTTTCTTTGCTACTACTACCTTCAGGGGGTCCAGAGTACATCCCCTAACAGAGCCTGCCCCTTTACACTGATTATACACATGACAACATTAAAGAATAAAGCCACTAAAATCTAGCCATCAACGCCAAGATAAAGTACTTTATTAATTGTGTACTATAAACAATGCCTTATACACTTGCTGGGGGCATATCCTTGTGTCACAATGCTATCTTCACCCACTTTGACATGACATACACATACAGTAACTCAACTGAATTAAAAAGCCTAATACAACCACTCAGGCTTATTTATTTAGGTTGCCAGATGATATGAGAACAACCCAATGCTTGCATTAAATTGTGTCTGCTTCAAGTCCTGCTCTGCCTAGCACACTTACTCTTTTTGAAATGCTGAGTAATATCTCCTTCCATGGGAAACTGAACATCTACCTCCAAATGTTTGGCATATCAGTTCAATACTCTCTGAACCAAACACATCTTTTTTCAGAAATTTAAATTCTCTCTGAAGTTCTTCAGTAAACATGTCGTCATAACTGATGGCTTAAGCCATGAGTAAAATGAGCTATCATAGAACTGAGAAGATTTATATCGCACTTGCACAGTTCCTAGTTTGTAAGCTTCACTTCATTAATACCGAATATCTGATTGGTCTGATATTAGCTGTTTTAATTAGAATTGATAGGATTGGTGATGTTTAATGCATTGAAGGATATATGCTCCAAAGTACAGTCTACAATAACATGTATACTGCTTTGTCGATGAACTGAAAAATAAGTCATTTTTAAAATACAGGACAAATTAATTTTTTTAAAAAACAAAACAGGACACCAACATTTAGGAAATACTGGACTTCCGGTAACCTTGCCTTTCAGTATAATACATTTCTGTCTTTTCAGGTTTATGATATGGATCAAAACAATGCTTGTCACAGATAGCTACTGATGATACTATGAATATATGAACCTTTTTATAGATTTTAATCCATGGGCAAAAGTTTAATTTACTGATATTTTCAACTACAATTATATTTTTATTTTTTTAAATTACATGAAAATATAGTCAAATTTTCTGGATTTTTTTCCCCTAAACTGCTGTCTTGTTCTAAATAATAATCTGACTTGCTTTATAAATGAAAAATGGAAATATAGTCACAGTTCTTCTCAAAGAATGAAAAAAGTATAATTGTTGAAACCTAACAACTCATTGCATAAGTCCTGAAGTGCAACTGGAAAGAAGGAAAAAGATAACCCTACAGGTCAGAAGAAGAAAAGGTCAGGAACCAAGACACAGCCTAAGGAGATCTGAAGGAGATTTTCCTGGAAAACCACACTGTTTTGGGCAAGTGGACTAATCACCCCATCAATTTCAAGGCCCATCTGTGTAAACTAAGAGTGAATTTTGTTTATTTTTGTTTTAACCTACCAATGTCTTATCACTGCTATGGGAGTTTGGTTGCAGTCTGATATGAGCAGCTAGGCACAGGTCTCGAGGAAACAGAAGGCATATTTATATGAATGCTTATGTAGACTTAAGTTATTTGTTTTGTATTTCACAATGTTTCATCAACTGCACTGCAGTGCCCTCAGGTGGTGGTTCTTTAGGAATATCTGATTAGGAATTGTTTAATGCCATGACACTAATCTACGCCTCTCCATAAATTTATTGTGGAGGTCCAATGAGAGTTCTTTGTATCTGTTAACTGGAGGTGTATTAGATAGATAGATAGATAGATAGATAGATAGATAGATAGATAGATAGATAGATAGATAGATAGATAGATAGATAGATAGATAGATAGATAGATAGATAGATAGATATTAATAGATAGATAGATAGATAGGATACTTTATTAATCCCAAGGGGAAATTCACATAATCCAGCAGCAGTATACTGATACAAAGAAACAATTAACTTTGGTTATGCTGTCACCCACCTCTGTTCTTACATTCCATTTGCTTAACTTAGGCGGTCACATCTAATGGCAAAAAAAGAAGCATTATGGCAAGACGTCTGCATGTGTGAAGCATTGGTGCAGGGATGTTGATGCTTTCTTTAGATTAAGTCTTAGAAAATAGCAGGATTACATACTCAGGATGCAGTGTGCAAATTACTTTGTAAATTACGCAGCATATATAGTGAGTACATCTATGCAAATTACCAAGCAGTGGAGAGACGTGATCAGATAAACCATTCTTCACTAGGGATGACCTTGGATTAAATATTGACACTGGAATTCTGTCCAGTCTGACACACCACAATTAGCTGTGCACTAAACATTCCTTCAAAGCTCCCCATTGTTCATGTCCAGTTACACATGCTGTAGCATTTACTGCTGCTTTGTAAGTGGTCTACTACAGTGCTAACCAAGTTCAGATCTGACGGCATACTGTGGCTGCAGCTTTATGTCCCAATCAACTTCTGCTTTTAATTGGACTTTAAGTTTTTATTTCCAAGTTTCTACTTTGTGTGTGTCTGTCTCTAAAGGGGTTAAATAATGCTTATAACATTATGTGGAATTAACATTCATAATACAGTATTTAAATTTGTCTGGTGTGTTAATGTAGGAACACAAGAAAATGTAAATAAGAATAAAGCATAGGTTAACATTATTCATTTAAAAGGACGTTTTGTTAGCCAGAGTGCATATTGAATGTTTAAAGAACAGTCTGAGCACTGATGGGAGTTATGCAAATGCAAAAGCTTGTATAGTACCATGATTAGTAGACTGCACAAACCTTATAATATAATAAAATAATCGGTATGTATGTGATTGCAATGAAATTTGGTACACATATACTACGTGACGTCTGCTATCTGCTTTTGAGGGTGATGACTGACCTCCAAGGTTATTTTTCTTTTTCTTTTATTTTATTGTAGAATCAACTCTCGGCAGCAGCCAGAAGGGCGATCGTGCAGCGCATGCGTACGGGTGCCGTTCTCACCCCTACCACCTTCGCCGTCACTTTCCCTACCTCTTCATATCTTAAATCATTCTTGAGGCAGATTGAAGACTTTAGTGCCAGCTTAGGTGAAAAATTAAAGGGAGCATACTAAGTAATTGCAATACAAACGCTGACTTAATCAGTTTTAACGTGAAAAGATGCCAACGAAAGAAAAGAAGCAGCAGGCCACTAGGGTGGAGAAAAGAAGAGCTGCTCAGGAAGCAGCAAGTGCATCAACCTCTGAGCAAACGTACAGAGTAAGAGGATGAAAAGTATGAATGCTCAAGTCAAGTGTATTCACGTGCAATGTGTGGTTACTGGAAATAAATAATCAGTGTGTATGTGATTGTAAGAAGATGCAAATTAACTGATTGGTACCTTTTAGTTAGCAGGTCATTGCATCTAGCTATACTGTAATAATCAGAGCTGTTATGAAATAGAGTCTTACAAAGGAAAAAAGCAGTGCAAGGCCTCCAAAAGGCTTCACTGGCCTAGCCAGGTCTCCTTTGCATGCATGCAAAAGGCTTCACTCTAATTGGCTTACTCCCGGCTCTAGTGGCCTGCCTCATACTTAGACAAAAGTGTTTTAATCCTAGAAAGACAAAGACAGAAAATAACCTAGGAACAGAGCAGAAAAATAATTCAAATAAAAAAGTGAATCCACACAGAAAATTAAACTTACAAACCCCACAACAAAGGAATGATCTGAAGTTCCTGAGCCTTCTCAGCAGACTTATACAGACAGAAGGTGGACTTAGGATTTGTGATGTCAGAGTAGCTCTGCCTCTTGGGGAACCACCCACAAAGCACATTAGGACATTTATAGGGGCAGTACACAATGACAGAATTATAATTAATACCAACAGAAGTTACATCAAGACATGACAAATAACTCAAAAAACAAAAAAAATACACACAAATTCAGACTGATACATGACAAGAGTGGTTTCACGAAAAAGTAACAAGACCACTGACAAGTTATTAGTTGTTCACTTTTAGCATGACGAAACTCTTGCTTTATGTACAGCTATATGAGAATCTGTCATGCCATTTACCAGTACTTTTCCTAAATAATTACTTCATTGATGTACTGTATAAAAGATGCAATGAAGCCAACATCTTTGTTAAACTTGCCACTTACAACAACTCCCAGTGTTCACAAGTATTTGAAGTGGCTTAAGAACGAAGAATGTGAACATGGCTCAGCATGGGTCAGGCAGCTTAAGAAGAAAAGATTTAACTCAGTAACTGCTCAAGACTAACCACTACAGATAAATATTGCTGCATGCACATTGATTTAAAACAAACCGGATTGGATATTTTAATTTATTTAACTCAGTGTTTGACATGTCTTCTTTCTCTCCAAAATATAAAGATATGTTAAGGTAAAACAAAGTTTGTTATTACTTCATTTAAAAAAACATAGCATTCACAGACATTAGCATTCTCCAAGGGGTTTATTGTCTCTTTCCTACCTAATCCAGGTCTTGCTGGGACACAAGGAGACCCCTTTCTGCAGCACTAAAATTGGCAGAAAGCTGAGTGAGCCACAGGAAAGGTGAATGAATGTCTGTAAGCCACAGTCCCAGAAGTGTGCAGCACATCACAGCCGAGATTCCAACAAATGAGTATTGCGGGTGTGCATGTAACACAAGGTTAAAAGACCAAGGTGTTGTTTAGAGGCATTTCTTGTCCACTGACTACAAAAGAACCCAAAAGGCTTACATAGTGCCTTTTTGAATAAAAGTAACATACAGACTACGGGTTATATGCATAGTACATGTTAATCACACATGTAGATATTTGGTATGAGGAAAAGTCATTCATGATAAAATAGTGTTAGGTATAAAATTAACACAAACTAGACTAGCTAGGTTAAGTTTTAAATCTGTTATGTCATAAATTGTGTGTTTGATGGGTAACAAATCATTCATCGTAGTTTCTAATATCATGCAAGAAGGCATGACACTGAATAAGCGGTTGTATTTTAGCATTTACTGTTATTTGCCTTGAGGTTTGTGTTCTGCTCATCATTCATTTTCACTGTTCTGCGCAGTTAAAACAGTTAAGCAAAGGAAAATGAATTCAAAAGAAAATGGCATGGAGCTACAACAACAACATTTATTTATATAGCACATTTTCATACAAAAAGTAGCTCAAAGTGCTTTACATAACAAAGAATAGAAAAATAAAAGACACAGTAAGAAAATAAAATAAGTCAACATTAATTAACATAGAATAAGAGTAAGGTCCAATGGCCAGGGAGGACAGAAAAAACAAAACAAAAAAACTCCAGACGGTTGGAGAAAAAATAAAATCTGTAGGGATTCCAGACCATTAGACCGCCCAGTCCCCTCTGGGCATTCTACCTAACATAAGTGAAACAGTCCTCTTTGGATTTAGGATTCTCACGGAAGTACTTGATGATGATGGTCACGTAGACTTCTGGCTTTTAATCCATCCATCATTGTTGGAGCATCATGATGCTTTGAGTAGCGCCACCACCACAAAGAAACCGGAAAAAGAAACAGAAGAGAGAGTAGGAGTCAGTACGGATTTTAGAGCCACCATGAATAGTTATTATGATGAATTGAACATACAGAGTATCAGGATTAAGTTAAATTGAAGTTATAAGAAGGCCATGTTAAAGTAATGTGTTTTCAGCAGTGTTTTAAAGTGCTCTACTGTATTAGTCTGGCGAATTCCTATTGGCAGGCTATTCCAGATTTTAGGTGCAGCAGAAGGCCGCCTCACCACTTCTTTTAAGTTCAGTTCTTGGAATTCTAAGCAGACACTCATTTGAGGAACTAATGTTACGATTTGGAATATAGGGTGTCAGTCATTCTGATTTATAAGATGGAGTGAGATTATTTAAGGCTTTATAAACCATAAGCAGTATTTTAAAGTCAATCCTGAATGACACAGGTAACCAGTGTAGTGACATCAAAACTGGAGAAATGTGGTCGGATTTTCTTTTCCTAGTTAGGATTCTAGCAGCTGCATTCTGCACTCGTTGCAAGTGATTTATGTCTTTTTTGGGTGGTCCTGAGAGGAGTGCGTTATAGTAATCTAGTTGACTGAAAACAAATGCGTGAACTAATTTCTCAGCATCTTTCAGTGATATAAGAGGTCTAACTTTAGCTATGTTTCTTAAATGAAAAAATGCTATCCTAGTGATCTGATTAATATGCGATTTAAAATTCAGATCTGTGGTGGGTTGGCACCCTGCCCAGGATTGGTTCCTGCCTTGTGCCTTGTGTTGGCTGGTATTGGCTCCAGCAGACCCCCATGACCCTGTGTTCGGATTCAGCGGGTTGGAAAATGGATGGATGGATGGGAAATTCAGATTACAGTCAATTACCCCTAAGCTTTTTACCTCCATCTTGACTTTTAATTGTAATGTATCCAGTTTATTTCTAATAGCCTCATTGTATCCATTATTGCCAATCACCAAGATTTCAGTTTTCTCTTTATTTAACTTGAGAAAGTTACTATTCCTCCATTCTGAGATACAAGTCAGACATTGTGTTAGTGAATCAAGAGAATCGGGGTCATCAGGTGCTATTGATAAGTACAGCTGTGTGTCATCAGCATAGCTGTGGTAGCTCACGTTGTGCCCTGAGATAATCTGACCTAACGGAAGCATGTAGATTGAGAATAACAGCGGACCCAGGATAGAGCCTTGTGGAACACCATATTGGATATCATGTGTCTTTGAGATGTGATTTCCACAACTAACAAAGAATTTTCTCCCTGCCAGGTAGGATTCAAACCAATTTAGGACACTGCCAGAGAGGCCCACCCATTGACTAAGGTGATTTCTAAGAATATTGTGATCAATGGTGTCAAATGCAGCACTCAGATCTAAGAGGATAAGAGCAGATAGATGGCCTCTGTCTGCATTCACACACAAATCATTTACTACTTTAATGAGTGCAGCTTCTGTGCTGTGATTTGTTCTAAAACCCGACTGAAATTTATCAAGAATAGCATGTTTATTGAGATTGTCATTTAACTACATGACTGCCTTCTCCAGAACTTAAGAAAGGCAGGTTAGAGACGGGTCTAAAATTTTCAAGAGCCGAGAGGGGTCGAGATTATGTTTCTTAAGTAGGGGTTTAACTACAGCAGTCTTAAGACAGTCTGGGAAGACCCCAGTATCTAGTGACGAATTTACTATGTCAAGAACATTATCAATTAGCATGCCCGATACTTCTTTGAAATTATTTGTTGGTATTGGATTAAGGGCACAGGTGGAGAGTTTTAATTGAGATATTTTTTGTAAATCAGGTAAATCTATCCTAGTGAAAGAGTTTAATTTGTTTATAACAGAATGCTGGGGTTTAGGAGGATCCTTAGTGTTGGGGAGATATACTATGTTATTTCTAATATCATAAATTTTTTGGTTGAAAAATACAGCTATGTTCTCACAGGTTTTACTGGAAGTACTTAGGAGGCATTCCTTTGAGTTACCTGGATTTAGCAGACGATCAATCGTCGAGAATAAGACTCTGGAATTACTAGCATTGTTATTTATAATCTTGAAGAAATAGCAGCGGCTCTCAAGACGGACAGTGTTATTGTGTTCTGTTATTTTAACTTTTAATATTTCATAGTGAATAGTTAGTTTAGTTTTTCTCCATTTACACTCAGCTCTATGGCATGTTCTCTTTAAATCCGACACGCTTTGGGTCTTCCACGGTATAATAATGCTAGAAGATTTTTTAATTGTCTTTTCAGGTGCAACTATGTCAACAGCAGCTCTCACTTTAGTATTAAATCTTTCCACCTAAGCTAAGCATTTAAAAGTATGGAAAAAACACACATGATTGAATTTCTCATAAATCTCACTACAGTATATTTTTGAATGCAAAAATAAGGGAAAAAGTAGTCCAACTAGACAATGTAATCAATTAAAAGTAAAAATAACTGAATGTAAAAATTTGCATCCACAGGGGTGTCCAGTCCAGGACTAAACTTGATAACCACTGGTGTAGAATACTGAGTGACATAAAATACGCCAATGCACATGCTGCACCGGCCCCTGACTCTCTCGGACTCATCTCTGATACTCCTGCAAGTCTGTTGCTGTCCTTCTTAACAGCTGTGCTTTGCCACTCTGCAGATGTGGCACTTGACTGACCTTTGACTAAAAATTAGAAATGCCTGAGGGTCTGACACAGGTATAAATTTAGGTTTTAAAAACAATTACATTATTGTTTACTGCTTGCTGAACTGCAATGCTCACGTCTTTAAAAATGCCATTCTTGCAATATAAAATATGAAACAGCATACACATTAGCTATTTTGCACTAGAGGAAATAAAGCCAAAGAGAAGTTTTCTATTTGTGACATTGTCTTGTTTAATATCGGATATTAACACTGTGCTCCCAAACCTTCAATTTAAAGTTCACTACTGGGGTCGCTAGTTAATAAATCATGTGAAACTTTTTTAAACCTTAATTTTTGACTTGCACATTATTATAAAAGTGATCATACTAAACAGGAGAGTGAGCTGATCACTCTAACCCTACTACAGTCTAAAGTCTTAAAAAAGAAAAGAAAAAAACCTAAATCTCCTTTATACTTTTCTGCATCTTATTGTATTCATTTTATTTTTATATTTTTTTTTCAGTTTCCCCCAGACATTTTCGCTTTCTCTCCTCTGTCTCACCCGTGTCTCATGCTTCCCTAAAATGGTTAGGATGTCCATCCCAAAAGGCCTTCTACCCCCAGCCAGAACCACCCTGCAGACATGTTAAATAAAAATGTGTTATTCATCCAAATGCAGATGTATATTTGCACTTACAGGACATCAAGCATAATGTGGTAACTTCACTATACTAGCCGAACAGAGAGCACATACCACATGATTTACACAGCTATAGTCTGTGTTCAGATTAGTGTGCTTTTTGTAAAGCATTGATAATTGGTGAAAGGACAATACATTCTGTTCTTTCAATAAAAAATGGAAATATAGTGAAGCCCCCAATAACATGCACTGCAAATACCCCAACCTGGGCGACCTTTCTTCCTAAATCACAGTCAGTAGCTCACTCAAACTGAGTGTGGTGGCAAATACCCTGTTAAGTGTTATTTTAAGCAGGAACGAAGATTCTGATAAATTAAACCACTTTTAACTTGTTTCTTAAATTTTAAAGGAGTTTATTACATAATTTGGACCAAATAAATTTAATTAACATATATAAATCTAAACTGACCTGCTTTCCTATATGCATTATAAACGACATTAACCCGAAAAACTATTCAAAATATAATGGTGTAACAGTGCGGTCAGAAAACTGTTGCTCCATGTCCTGCTCAACAGTAACAAAATGGCAAACCCTTCCTTTACTGAAATAAGGCTTGTTGCAAGACAGAACAATGGAGCACCTATCTATTCCATCCAAAGGAATGATTAATTATGCAAAAAATACTTTATATTTCTATACTTTTTGTCTTTCAAACATTTTCAAAGATATATTTTTACTTTAACTATATATATTTTTTCTAGAACATACATTATAGGCAATTCATTTCATAGAAACAATTACACATGCAAAACATTTTTACACAAAAACTAGACAATTACACATTTTAATATGACAGCTGGCGGCACGGTGGCGCAGTGGTAGCGCTGCTGCCTCGCAGTTAGGAGACCCGGGTTCGCTTCCCGGGTCGTCCCTGCGAGGAGTTTGCATGTTCTCCCCGTGTCTGCGTGGGTTTCCTCTGGGCACTCCGGTTTCCTCCCACAATCCAAAGACATGCAGGTTAGGTGGATTGGCGATTCTAAATTGGCCAGTGGGTTGGCACCCTGCCCAGGATTGGTTCCTGCCTTGTGCCCTGTGTTGGCTGGGATTGGCTCCAGCAGACCCCCGTGACCCTGTATTCTGATTCAGTGGGTTAGAAAATGGATGAATGGAATATGATAGCCATCTTTGAAGACAAAAGTAATACTGACATTAAAGAGTTAAATTTTAAATCTGACAAAGTCCATCCATCCATTATCCAACCCGCTATATCCTAACTACAGGGTCACGGGGGTCTGCTGGAGCCAATCCCAGCCAACACAGGGCGCAAGGCAGGAAACAAACCCCGGGCAGGTCGCCAGCCCACCGCAGTCTGACAAAGTCTTACTATTTAAAGTTGTCCTTCAATATACCGTCAATGTTGTACTTATAAAAGTTTTAAATGTATCTTTCCAAGAATAAGGTCTCAAAAGAATGTCTGTGCTGGTCTGCAGTCGAACCTGTCCCACTTGACCCTTCTAATCCATTTTTCCTCCTCTTACAATTCCAGCAAATATTCCTTAGTCCAACTCTTCCAAAATATATCAGCTATATATTTTACTTTTCTTCATATGCATATAGAATAAAGACAGGTCTTACTGAACAGTCCAGGAGACATGGCTACATTATCCTTTAACAGTATCAAATGATTTGGATTTAAAGCTTCCATGTCATTACAGACACTAGAAATTCTAATGACAGAATGACTATTGATGATTACTTCAACCTCACATAAAAATGTCTGTAAACTTTGTGTCTAACAACAGCTGCCTTACAATGAAGTTAAGAAGTTTCCTTAAACTTATAATTTGCTGTTCCCATGCTCATTTGATAATTTGGTGCTTAAAAAAGGGTCAAAGATCCATTTAATGCCCTTAGACAGTAGCCATTTCTTGCATTATATATTTATTTAAATACTGAATAGCCTCACAAAGTGCCTTACAGATATATCGTCTTCTTCTGGCTGCTCCCGTTAGGGGTTGCCACAGCGGATCTCCTTTTTCCATATCTTTCTGTCCTCTGCATTTGCTCCGTTACACCCATCACCTTCATGTCCTCCCTCACCACATCCACAAACCTCCTCTTAGGCCTTCCTCTTTTCCTCTTACCTGGTAGCTCTATCCTTAGCATACTCAGCATTTCTCATTTGCACATGTCCAAACCAACGCAATGTCGCCTCTCTGACTTTGTCTCCGAACAGTCCAACCTGAGTGGACCCTCTAATACTAAACAATTAAAAATAACTGTGTATCTTAACTGAAGTACATCCTTGTATAAATTCAAAAAAATCCAGCCATTTCAAATGGTGATTCATCTGATGCGAGTCTGTCACTGGGGAGATCGGACATTATCTGACTCTCTATAGTTCCATGCAGCAAATTTGTGGTTGTCCACAATACGAAATCCCTAAACTGATTGCACTGCATATCAGCGGTCTCTGTCTTACCCACCTTTACTGCAAATCATGGTACAGTGACCACCTTTATTGGCGACATCCCTGCTTTTGCTACAATGAAAGCAGAATGCAGCTGACTCTGAAAATCCTTTAAAAACAGGTAACTGTGCCATTGCCTCATTAGTAAAATGATGCAACTGAGTTGAGAACATCTTACCAAAGTTAGATACATTCACACATCTATTAAACTTAATTTCTAACAGCTGATTTACGTTTAATAACCAGTTAACCATTGTTAAGCTAAGATTTCATCTTGCATATCTCTTGCAGAATCTGCTTTACTGGAAGAATCTATGATGCTAAGATTGCTAGAGAAACATAAATGAGACTAACCATTGAAAGATTCACCCTTCTTGTAAGTAGCATGGTAGCGCTGCTGCCTCACAGTTAGGAGACCCGGGTTCGCCTCCCGGATCCTCCCTGTGTGGGTTTTATCTGGGTACTCCGGTTTCCTCCCACAGTCAAAAGACATGTAGGTTAGGTGGATTGGCAATCCTAAATTGTGGGTGTGTGTGTGCCCTGTGGTGGGCTGGCACCCTGCCCAGGGTTTGTTTCCTGCCTTGTTGGCTGGGATTGGCTCCAGCAGACCCAACCCCCCCACCATGACCCTGTAATTAGGATATAGCAGGATGGATAATGTGGGATGGATGATTCCACCTACCACTGGACTCCTAAAAGTCTCTCCAAATCTATCCTGGTAAAAGTCTAAATCCTTGACTGAATTGGCTCTATCCAGTTCTTGTAATGGTACTGATAAAAGACTATTTGAAATCCATTTGGTCAATTTAAACTCACCTAAAGTACACAACTTGGATCTTTGATTAAAGTAACTGCATGAGCTTTGTATGGAACCAGCATCTACATAAATGTTCCTCAAAACTGTACCTCTAACTCCTGAGATGAAATTTGAATGCTTGTCGTCATCTGCCCAGTTTCTGAGTGCAACATTTTCACAACTTGTTAATGAACAGAGTTGTAAAAAGTACTTTAAAATGATACTGCAGTAGGTAAGGTACTTCAAATTTTTACTTTCAGATAGAAAACACTTAATTAAAAATATCTATCTGCTTTCAAAAGTACAAGTCCCAAAAGTAAATGTACATTTTATAATAATGAAAAGGTTCAAGGTTGTCTGGAGAACACAATATAGTTTATTTTTAAACAACACTCACACAATATTTTTGCTACAGAAGTGCACTACAGAATAAAGAATCACACAAATGCAGCCATGCCTTTGATCAGTACATACGGGTGCATCTCAATAAATTAGAATATTATCGAAAAGTTTTTTTTATATATATAAAATATATAGTAATTTATTTCAGCAATTCAATTCAAAAAATGAAACTCATATTATATAGATTCATTACACACAGAGTGATATTTCAAGTGTTTATTTCTTTTCATTTTACTGATTATGGCTTGTGACCAATGAAAACCCAAAATTCAGTATCTCAGAAAAATAGAATATTGTGAAAGTTCAATATTGCAGACTCATAGTGTCACACTCCACTCAGCTAATTAACCCAAAACACCAGCAAAGGTGTCCCGAGCTTTTAAATGGTTTCTCAGTCTGGTTCAGTAGGCCACACAATCATGGAGAAGACTACTGACTTGACAGTTGTCCAGAAGAGAATCACCGACACCCTCCACAAGGAGGGTAAGCCAAAAAAAGTCATTGCTAAAGAAGAAGGCTGTTCACAGAGTATCCAAGCATATTAATGGAAAGTTGAGTGGAAGGAAAAAATGTAGCAGAAAAAGGTGCACAAGCAACAGGGATAACTGAAGACTTGAGATGATTGTGAAGCACAGCCCAGTCAAGAATTTGGGGGAGATTCACAAGGAGTGGACTGCGGCTAGAGTCAGTGCTTCAAGAGCCACCACACACAGACGTAGCCAGGACACATTCCTTGTCTTAAACCACTCCTGAACCAGAGACAATGTCAGAAGCATCTTACCTGGGCTGGGGAGAAAACAGACTGGACTGTTGCTCAGTGGTCCAATGTCCTCTTTTAAGATTAAAGTAAATGTTGCATTTAATTTGGAAACCAAGGTCCTATAGTCTGGAGGAAGAGTGGAGAGGCACAGAATCCAAGTTGCTTGAGGTCCAGTGTGAAGTTTCTACAGTCAGTGATGATATGTGGAACAATGTCATCTGCTGGTGTTGGTCCACTATGTTTTATCAAGTCCAAAGTCAGCACAGCTGTCGACCAGGAAATTTTGGAGCACTTCATGATTCCCTCTGCTGACAAGCTGTCAAAAGTACCAATACTTGGTTTAATGACCATAGTATCACTGTGCTTGATTGGCCAGCAAACTCGCCTGACCTAAACCGCGTAGAGAATCTATAGGGTATTGTCAAGAGGAAGACGAGAGACACCAGACCCAGCAATGCATACGATCTGAAGGCTGCTATCAAAGCATTCTGGGCTTCCATAACACCTCAGCAGTGCCACAGGCTCATCACTTCCATGCAACGCCGCATTGATGCTGTAATTCATGCAAAAGGAGCCCCAACCAAGTAATGAGTGCGTACATGGACAAACATTTCAGTAGGCCAACATTTCTGCATTAAAAAAAATTTTTTATTGGTCTTATGTAATATTCTAATTTTCTGAGATACTCAATTTTGAGTTTTCATTACCTGTAAGCCATAATCAGCAAAATGAAAAGAAAAACGCTGTGTGTAATGAATCTATATAATATACGAGTTTTACTTTTTGAATTGAAATACTGAAATAAATTAACTTTTTGATGATATTCTAATTTAGAGATGCACCTGTAACTGCAGTCAGTGTCAAAGTGATGACTTGAGGTGTGGTACTAAGGAGTGTGGATATGAGTTACACTGTGCCTCCTCTATTTGGATACCTGGTAGTAATAGATGAAGTACACTCACTCCAGTGAGAAGAATAATAAAATAAAATGTAAAAATAGGAATACAAAATTAAGCGAACAACTCACAACTTTATCACTTGAATAGATATACAACATAAAAAAACTGAGTGAAAATCAACACATTCGGTTTATTAGGTTTCAATGAAGTAGAGATGGATTTTGGAGGGTTAATTATTATATTAAATAGTAATACAAAAACTTCAGAATTGTTGTTTATCATTAGTAAGAACTCTCTTAAGAAAGCTGGGGTTTCCTTTGATAAATTTGGTACCCAATTATATCTTTAAATCACCTGCTCGGACACTCTTGTAAACTACAGAATTAAAGACAATTACACTCAACGCATATTAACTTTCCAGTGCAACCAGATTTACACTAGTTGGTTGTCTAATAAAATAAATTAATATTTTAATGCAAATTCATATTTTAATGCATCCCCTCCTTGAACCGTCACCTTATCGTGGTGGAGGGGTTTGCGTGTCCCAATGATCATAGGAGCTACAGTATGTTGTCCGGGGCTTTATGCCCCTGGTAGGGCCACCCAAGGCAAACTGATCCTAGGTGAGGGATGAGACAAAGAGCGGTTCAACAAATCTCCGATGAAGAATAAAAACCTTGGACGACGTTTTCCCTTGCCTGGACGCAGGTCACCGGGGCCCCCCTCTGGAGACAGGCCTGGGGGTGGGGCTCAATGGCGAGCGCCTGGTGGCCGGGCCTGCACCCATGGGGCTCGGCCGGGCACAGCCCGAAGAGATAACATGGGTCCTCCTCCCCATGGGCTCACCACCTATGGGAGGGGCCAAGGAGGTAGGGTGCAGTGTGAGTTGGGTGGTGGCCGAAGGCGGGGACCTTGGCGGTCTGATCCTCGGCTACAGAAACTGGCTCTTGGGACGTGGAATGTCACCTCTCTGAAGGGGAAGGAGCTTGAGCTAGTGCACGAGGTTGAGAGGTTCCGGCTAGATATAGTCGGACTCACCTCGACGCACAGCTTGGACACTGGAACCAATCTCCTTGCCTCCGGTGAGAGGCGCCGAGCAGGTGTGGGCATACTTATTGCCCCCCGAGTGGCGGAGCTGTCAACTGATCACCACCTGGTGGTGAGTTGGCTTCAATGGTGGGGGAAGATGCTGGTCAGACCTGGTAGGCCCAAACGTGTTGTGAAGGTCTGCTGGGAACGGCTGGCAGAGTCCCCTGTCAGAAGTAGCTTCAACTCCCACCTCCGCAGAACTTCAACCACGCCCCGAGGGAGGTGGGGACATTGAGTCCAATGGGCCATGTTCGTGCCTCTATTGTTGAGGCGCTGACCGGAGCTGTGGCGCAAGGTGGTCGGTGCCTGTCGTGGCGGCAATCCCCGAACCCATTGGTGGACACCGGCAGTGAGGGATGCCGTCAAGCTGAAGAAGGAGTCCTATAGGACTTTTTTGTCCTGTGGGTCTCTGGAGGCAGCTGATGGGTACCGCAGGCCAAGCGAACGGCTTCGGTTGTTGCTGAGGCAAAACTCGGGCATGGGAGGAGTTTGGAGAGGCCATGGAGAACGACTTTGGACGGCTTCGAGGAGATTCTGGTCCACCGTCCGCGTCTCAGGAGGGGAAGCAGTGCAGTGTCAACACCGTATATGGTGGGGATGGTGCGCTGCTGACCTCACTGACGCTAGGGTCGGTGGGGGAGTACTTCAAGACCTCCTCAATCCCACTAACATGCCTTCCACGAGGAAGCAGAGCCTGGGGACTCTGAGGTGGGCTCTCCCATCTCTGGGACTGAAGTCACCGAGGTGGTCAAAAACTCCTTGGTGGCAGGGCCCCGGGGTGGATGAGATACCCGAGTTCCTTAAGGCTCTGGATGTTGTAGGACTGTCTTGGTTGACACGCCTCTGCAACATCGCATGGACATCGGGACAGTGCCTCTGGATTGGCAGACGGGGTGGTGGTCCCCTCTTTAAAAGGGGACCGGAGGGTGTGTTCCAACTATAGAGGGATCACACTCCTCAGCCTCCCTGGAAAAGTCTATTCGGGGTTCTGGAGAGGAGGGTCCGTCGGATAGTCAACCTCGGATTCAGGAGGAACAGTGTGGTTTTGTCCTGGTCGCGAACAGTGGACCAGCTCTTCACCCTTAGCAGAGTCCTGGAGGGTGCATGGGAGTTTGCCCACCGTCTACATGTGTTTTGTGGACTTGGAAAAGGCATTCACCGTGTCCCTCGGGAATCCTGTGGGGGTGCTCCGGGAGTATGGGGTACCGGACCCCTGATAAGAGCTGTTCGGTCTCTGTACAACCGTGTCAGAGCTTGGTCCGCATTGCCGCAGTAAGTCAGCCCGTTTCCAGTGAGAGTTGGACTCCGCCAGGGCTGCCCTTTGTCACCATTCTGTTCATAACTTTTATGGACAGAATTTCTAGGCGCAGCCAGGGTGTTGAAGGGGTCCGTTTGGTGGACTCAGGATTGGGTCACTGCTTTTGCAGATGATGTTGTCCTGTTTGCTTCATCAGGCCGTGATCTTCAGCTCTCTCTGGATCGGTTCGCAGCTGAGTGTGAAGCGGCTGGGGTGAGAATCAGCACCTCCAAATCCGAGACATGGTCCTCAGCCGAAAAGGGTGGAGTGCCCTCTCAGGGTTGGGGAGAGATCCTGCCCCAAGTGGAGGAGTTCAAGTATCTCGGGTCTTGTTCACAGTGAGGGAAGAATGGAGCGAGATCGACAGGCGGATCGGTGCGGCATCCGCAGTGATGCGGCTCTGCATCGGTCTGTCGTGGTGAAAAGGAGCTGAGCCGTAAGGCAAAGCTTTCAATTTACCAGTCGATCTACGCTCCTACCCTCACCTATGGTCATGAGCTATGGGTAGTGACCAAAAGAACGAGATCGCGAATACAAGCGGCTGAAATGAGTTTCCTCCGCAGGGTGTCTGGGCTTTCCCTTAAAGATAGGGTGAGAAGCTCAGTCATCCGGGAGGGGCTCAGAGTAGAGCCGCTGCTCCTCCGCATCGAGAGGAGTCAGATGAGGTGGCTCGGCATCTGATCAGGATGCCTCCTGGACGCCTCCCTGGTGAGGTGTTCCGGCACGCCCAACCGGAGGAGGCCCGGGAAGACCCAGGACACGCTGGAGGGACTATGTCTCCCGGCTGGCCTGGGAACGCCTTGGGATTCTCCCGGAAGAGCTGGCCGGGGAGAGGGAAGTCTGGGCCTCTCTGCTTAAGCTGCTGCCCTCTCGACCCGACTTCGGATAAGCGGAAGAGGATGGATGGATGGATTTTAATGCATAACTATAGACAATTTATGTTCTACAGAATTTCAACACGTACAAGCATTAAACTAACTTGCATTAATACACTACAATAATTCAGTTTCAATGCAACATAAAATAACAGTTACAAATCTGAGCGTTCTGCTGAAGAATTCTCTGAACATGGGTCAATTCTGTTAAATTTACAAGCTTTCTCCTGAATCGCGTAAAGGACACCTCACACTGTGCAATTCAGGAGAAGACAGAATAACAAATATGCAGTAATTATCCAATAATTTACCATGTCAAAATATACTGTTACTCAAAGCTTACCCTTGCACACAAAACTATAATATTCACTTAAATGAACCAACTAATATCTAGTTCTTGTAATGACATTAATAAAACACTACTTGAAAATTCATGTGGTCAATTTAAATGTCTGTGGCTCTAGATGATTCTGAACGGCATGACAGTTTCATTTGCTTTCCTTCAGCTCAAATACTTTAAGATATATAAAATCATTTTACAATCCCTTCCTTTCAAAGATCCAAGAGGACACTGGGAAAATGACCTCTCAATTTATATATCAGAAAAGGAGTGGAAAGTAGCAATGCAGAGAATTCACTCGAGCTCCATATGCGCAAAGCATACAATTATACAACTCAAAATTATATATTGAGCACATCTGTCTCGACTAAAACTCTCCAAAATGTTTCCAGGGCATGATCCAACCTGCGAATGTTGCAACCAAGTCCCAGCCTCAACAGGTCACATGTTCTGGGCCTGCACCAAATTAACATTATTCTGGACAAACATTTTTAATTTACCTCTCAGACAGCCTTGGACTCACAATCCCTCCTAACCCATTAACAGCTGTGTTTGGGGTTCTTCCAGAGGGGCTTAAAGTGGAGAAGGACAAACAAATTGTGATTGCATTCACTACACTGTTGGCACGCAGACTTATTCTGATAAACTGGAAGAACCCAAACTCTCCTCTTTAAGTCAGTGGGAAACCAATGTGTTATATTATTTGAAATTGGAAAAAATCAAATACTCAGTTAGAGGATCTGTACAGACTTTTTCAAAACATGGCAGGATCTAATCAGTAATATTTTAAAATAAGTTTATAAAGCACAGAGAATTTATTAATTTAGGTATTTTTACAAGCCTTAAATTTTACACCGTTTGGCTTGCTCTCTCTCTCAGGGGTGGGGATCGATCTGTTCTTAACATAATTCTTTTTGTAAAAACTTGATTGCTATGTATTGATTGTAATAAAATTAATAAATAAAAATTAAAAAAAAACCAAATACTTTAAGATAACAACAAAGACGCTTATTTTTGCTTAAATGAAAGCTGACAGTTTTATTAGCTCTCAGATAACAAGGGATCAGGAGACCCATCGCAGGCCACTAGTTATCGTTGGAACCCCAAGCCCGTCTTCTACACTTAAACAGCGACTTTTACGACGAGGCCCTAACTTGCGTTTTAGTAATCGAGCTCGCAACAATATCTTGTGCGTACATAACACGGATATTGTTCAGACATTATATAATATGTATATCCAATATACTACATATGAAAATAAAATTTTACTTAAAGAACGACTTTAAAAAACACTGCTTTTTGGACTTCGCTGGCTTCATATAAGATAGCTTAAGAAGAGGAAAAATTTTTATTTCAACGTGTTTTTTTTAAACTTGAAAGCTAGTTATTGAAAGCAGAAATTTCCTTAGGTACTGTTTGCAAATGCAGCCTTGTGGTATGTACCTACCTTCAGTTTCCACGTCTCAACAGCGAGCACGAAGCATGGGGACGAATCCAGGGTTGCCAAAACCAATGACAGAGGAAAGGCCACTTAATGGCGCGGTGGACCTGACCAATGAATGTTGCTGGCCAGCTGTCGATGTATAGATTGGGTCCCGCCCCCTTTGGAGTTTCTCCACTGTTTACGTTTACTAATATTTTGAACTGAGTATTGGACCCTCGTTTCACGAGTATAAAGTCAGGTGCATATTCGCAGCTACTTTTTCAAACAACTGTACAGTTCTGATCAGTGGCAAAGTTGTTCAGTTCAAAATATTAGTTGGAGCTGCTTTGGGCATTCCATGTCAAAGTACCTAAACTAATACAGCTGTTGCAGTATACCCCCGTATATCAAACTGTCTCATTCGCCTTGTGATCGTCTTCTCCGATACACCATATAGATCTGCAATCTGTCGTACTTTTAAACCGCATAACAGAAGGTGTTCTATTGACTCAGCTGGAATGTCAAAGGATGGACGTCCAGAGCAGGGAACTGCATCACCTGAACTGGAGTGCAATCGAGTCCGTTCCACCTGTTCTTCGATAATTTCAAAAATAGTTTCATCTATATCGGAGTCTAAAAGGGCCACCAACATTGTAATGTTTTCCGATAAATCTTCAACTCTCTCTCTGAAATACGTAATATCTTCGGCAGAATCTATTTCATCGGCAGTAGTAAGCATTTTTCTAATTAATTCTTGTGCTATCAATTCACCAATCAGTAACTAGAAGGCGTGTTAGATCCCACCCTCTCAACTTTGACGAGTGAAAGTGACAGTTTTATTTCAAGTCGTATTTCATGACGGTTTGCAGGAATGTTACGGACAAAATGAAATAAATAAGCAACGAAAAACATATTTCGTGACACATTTATTTATTTATGCTCTCATTTCATGATACATTTATTTATTAAGGCTTCATTTCATGATACATTTATTTATTTATGCTCTCATTTCATGACAAATTTATTTATTAAGGCTTCATTTCATGATACATTTATTTATTTATGCTCACATTTCACAATACTTTTATTTATTTGTGCATTTATTTATTTAATTTTGTCCGAAATAGTCCTCCATACTAAATGAGCAGTTGAAATCATACAATTGCTCTTTTATTTTGAATTTATACGACATTTCTATTGGTTGTGTCTGAGCAACGCTGAACTTTAACCTGTCACATGATTGGTCTCTTTTTATGACTTAATAATACGACATTTTGGTCTGTGTTACGAGTAACGGGGGCAAAGCAAGAAGAGATTATATAAACACGCCTCAGGACTGGGCACACTAGGTTCAATTATGCACAGTTCAAGACATGACAGCATCAGACTGGAGTGTGTAGTTGGTGTAATCAATCAGAGACAGTAGGGCATGTAATATTAATGTGTGTGGTATATAAACTACAACGAGTTCGACATTTTAAATCCCTGGGAATGGGTAAATTGACAGTTATTAAGGTATGGAGAGGAGTGTAAATTTATTCATACATCCATATTCTGTTATTTTAAAGCTATAAGGTTATTTGAGAGCATTTAATTGTAAAACAGAGGTACTGTATTTTGAGTCATAGTTTTTTTTTCCTTTCTACATCACACTCCAGTCCAGTTGGTGGTGGTAATGCACCTTAAGTTGGTTTGCCAACTGTCATTAAAGACGAAAAGTAAGTTTCGAGGAACAAAGACTTGCTAGAAAATGTAGTAAATTAAAAAATATGCTATTGAATCCAATAATGTAGCGGGATAAAAATAAAAAGAAGCCCAAAATTTAATCAAGTAAAGTATCAAAAGCTGAAAAATGTTCTTAAGTAAAGTAACAAACTAGTTAAAACCCATCTTTCCAGTTTGTGCATTTATTATGGTGTCCCTCTGAGTGGCCACAATAAATCACACTCTTTTTTTTACATTTTTATGACTCTCACAGTTTGGGCAAGTTAAAATGCATCTGTCCATTCCTACATTGACTATTATTTACAGATCTCTTAGCAACGTTATCTGTCTATGCTTCCTTTTCTTTATGCTCTGGCACAGACTTCACACTTACAGCAAAAATGTCTTTTGTTTTTTTTTTCCTTTTATACACTGGGCTTGACTTACTAACACCTTTGGCTGTTGCTGGCTCGTCAATATTTCCATATAATGGGTGTGAATCAATTGTAACTTGTTTGTCCACATTCTGACTAAATCTGCAAAATTAGCTTTCCGGCCACTATTTTCCTGCATCTCACAGGCAATGCCAGTGCTAGGTTATTTTGTGACCGAGGTCAAGCTTATTAGTGTGCCCATCGACTATTCGGTAGCTAACACGTGCGGCTGGGTCCCTACTCCAACCTTGCACACCCCTTTATGATCTGCTCCTTAATGGTGATTCTGGCCCTGCTCACAGGCAACACCTCTCTACTTTTCTCTAAGCTTCTCAGCTTGTGTGGGATCTTTGAAATGATAGCCCACATATTATTTTCATCTAAATATTCTGCATTCAATGATATTGTGACAACTAGTGAAAAAGACAATAAATGCTGTTAGAGCTTTCTCATCTTCTTGATTTAAGGTGACCTCCATAATGCTTGGAACAAAGAAACATTTTTCTTGATTTACCCCTCTGCTCCACAGTTTAAAATTACAAATCGAACACTTCAGATGTGATTAAAGTGCACATTGCAGACTTTCATTTAAGGGTATTTGCATGCATTTCAGTCACACCATGTAGAAATGACAACACTCTTTCTACTGTATTTGGTCCACAGATTTCAGGGAGTCATAATGTCTGGGATGTAGCAATGATAGGTATATTAAAGCAGACACGTTTAGTACCTTGTTGTATATCCCTTGCATGCAATGACTGCTTGAATTCTGCGATTCATAGACATCACCAGGTGCTGAGGATCTTCCCTGGTGATTCTCTACCAAGCCTCTAATGCAGTCATCTTCAGCCCCTGCTTTAAGTTTTCTCTTCAACATATGGAAGGAGTGCTCAATTGGATATAAACTGGGTGACTGGCTTGGCCATTCAAGAATTTAAACTTTTTTTAACTTGGAAAAACTCCTGTGTTGCCTTAGCAGTATGCTTGAGATCATTAACTTGTTGTAGGATGAAACACTGCCCAATGAGTATGGAGGCATTTACTAGAACTTGAGCAGATAAGATGTTTCTATACACCTCAGAATTCATTGTGCCACTGCCATCAGCTGTTCCATCATCAATGAAGATACAGTAAATGTGCCAGTAACTGTGGCAGCCATACATGCCCAAGCCATAACACCCCCATCACAATGTTTAACAGATGAAGGTGGTATGTTTTGGATCTTGAGCAGTTCATTTTTATCTCCACACTTTACCTTTGCCATCACTCTAATACAGAGTCATTTTTGTCTCATCTCTCCCAAGACCTTTCTCCAGAATTCTGCAGGCTCTTTTAAGTAATTTTTCCAAACTGTACTCTGGCCGTCCTTTTTTTGTGACTGACTAGTGGTTTGCATCTTGCAGTGTGACCTCTGTATTTCTGTTCATAAAGTCTTCTGCAGATAATCATCTCTGACACACACACATCTGCCTCCTGAAGACTGTTTCTGAACTGTCAGATGTGGAAAAATAATTTGAACCCTGGCTTGGTGAGCACCAAGCGTGAAATAAAGGTGCTGAGTCTAAAGGTTGAACTAACTGTATCACTTCTTGGGTTAGTGCTGAATCTTCTATCCTGGTAAGCATATAGTAATGAGTGAATATGAAATATAATAACAATTTCATGATATATATAAATTTTATATTGTGAGGACCCGGCCCGTACACAGACTGGCAGACATGTTGTAAATCACCACCACACGTTTATTATATACAATATTTACACAAGTTCAAGTGCCACACAAACCCAAACACAGTCCTGGCCACTCAATGCCTTCTCTTCGGGCCACCTCCACACTCTCTTCTGCCTTGTCCTGCTTCCACCCAACTCCAGCCCTGAATGAAGGGAGACGGCCCCTTTTATATGATCCCGGATGAGCTCCAGGTGTTTCCCGGCATTCCCCCCTGGACACGCCCCAGTGTGGCGGAAATGCCGGCTGTTCTCCCGGAAGCTCTCCGGGTGTCCCTCTTCTTCTTCCCCCCAGCACTTCCTGGTGTGGCGGAAGTGCTGAGGTCCAGGCTCCCCAAGGCATTGGGGCGCCCCCTGGCGGTGACCACGGGTCCCTACAGGGTTGGTTTTCCAAGCCCTCTACCCGTGGCCCCCAAAGCAACCAGGATGGCGGCCCCCACGTGATCCCAGTTGGGCGCACGCCCACTTCCGGTCCCTGAAGGCGTCCCGGCCGGGTCGTTGCCCCTGGCATCCTTGACAACTGTAATTGAGTTGGAGCATTCTAGAAATGTTTGGATAAGATTAGCAAAGAGGATTTAAGTTGGGTTAAGCAAATAAGTATGTTATGTCTGAAAAATTTAGAATGTAGCAAAACTAAGCAGCTTAAAAAAGGTTAAACTAGTAATAGTGTAAACTGTTTTAACATTTTGGTAAAAGCCAGCTCAGCTTCAAAATATATAAGAAATTAATTATTCTTTTTCTTGTGGTTTAGTATGTTTCCTGCTAACAGACCCTGCTAGGTTGAACAGGGAATCTGTGGTTAACTGTGCTCTCCCAAAATAAATCTACTGAGACAGTTTGTAGCAAAGTGCTTTAGTATTAATTTTTAAGTCATGTGCACATGGGTCAGTGGAGCTGATGGACTGACAATAAACCTAGTGGACCTGGTCAATTAGGACCATACTAGGTAATTCCATTCTACCATATCCTGTTAGCAACAAAATATAACCAATCATGCTAATGATCTTTGCTGATGCAATTAATTCTTAATGTTGTGATGGACGGCCAGCAGCTCAACCCGGCGGACACACCCAGGACTCTAGATGGCCACTTCCCTGCAGAATAGTGGTGCCCCGGATTCCCGCAAGGCACTATGGGATATGGAGTTCGGCTTCACAGCCCTGCTGGGTACTGTGGGTGCCGCCAGGTGATGCTGCAGGGAGACACAGGGATTTCTGCTTCTCATATAGCCTGGAAGTACTGCCAAGTCATGGGGATGGAAAGACAGAAGCACTTCTAGGTCAAGGACTATATAAAGGACTGGTTGGGACTCAGCTGGAAGCTGGGAGCTGGAAGGAGAGGAGGAGAATTATTGTGTTTATTTATTGTGTATTTGGTAGATGTGGTGCTTTGGAGGCACTATAGTGAAAAAAGGATTAAAAATCTTCTTAGTGCTTTTAAACCTGTGTCCGGAGTATCTGTCTGTTGGGTTGCATGGGGCAACATTGTCCTCAAGTGTCCACAATGTGTAATTGGTAAAGTGTATAAAAGGAGTACGGCATGAGTTCCTCTTTGTAACATTTTCTCACTGCCACTCTGTTTGCATGATACCTCTTTCTAGGATAAAAGACTGAGCTTCCTCCTGCATGTTTCATTAAATGATTGGGCATTTCCAAAGAGCAAACTAGAGTCAGGTTGACCCTAGCTTCCATACAGACAGGCGTTAGGGGCTTTTTCTTTACCACAGTGAGGATTCTTCTGTCATCAGTAGTGGAGGACTTTCTTGGCCTACCAGTTCCTTTGAGATTATTGAGCTCATCAGTGCATTCTTTCTTCTTAATGATATTCCAGACAGTTGATGTTGGTCGTCCTAAAGTTTTACTGATGTCTCTAATTTTCTTATTCTTGTTTTTCAGTCTCATAATGGCTTCTTTGACTTTCACTGGCTCCAAAGGTAGTCTTTAGGTAGAAGCAAACCTAGGTATCTTATGACTGCACTAATGAAGCAATGAAACACACCCAAGTAATCAAACACCAGTGACCCCAATTGTCCCAAACATTATGGTGCCCTGAAATGTGGGGACCATGTAGAAAAAGTGTTGTCATTTCTACATGGTGTGACTGCGATGCATGCAAATACCCTTAAATAAAAGTCTGCAATGTGTACTTTAATCAAATCTGAATTGTTTGATTTCTAACTATAAACTGTGGAGTAGAGTGGTAAATCAAGAAAAATATGTCTTTGTCCAAGACATTAAGGCACTGTAATTGTTGGCCAGCTCAACACCTTTTCAATGCAAGCTGTGGCATTTATATCCATCCATCCATTATCCAACCCGCTAGTTCCTAACTACAGGTTACGGGGGTCTGCTGGAGCCAATCCCAGCCAACACTGGGCACAAGGCAGGAAACAAACCCTGGGCAGGGCGCCAGCCCACCGCAGAGCGTGCACGCACACACACCCACACACCAAGCACAGACCAGGGACAATTTAGGATCACCAATGCGCCTAAACTGCATGTCTGTGGGAGGAAACCAGAGCACCCAGAGTTTAACTTTGAAAGCAAGCTAATAAAATTTGAGATGTTTCTATCAATAAGCATATAGAAAAAAATAACACCTGAGACAACCTTTCTAAAAGTTGTCATTTTTGGTAGACCATTGCACCTTTTAACCTCAATATCTCCAGAGCACAACGTGATAGCAACATTATTTTTATTTCATATGAATTAGAAATTATAGTATAACAATACAACTACATTTCGGGTTTTTATGTTGGCCTGTAGTTAGGATATAGTGGGTTGGATAATGGATGGATGGATGGATATTGGCCGAAATAATTACTGAGAATTTTAAATATTTAAGTACGTTCAAAAGAGCAGTTTTTATGTTCGCTGCTCAATAACTCTTGAGTAATAACAGTCAATCAAATAAAAAATCAATTCCTTCTTTTTTGAATGTTTATTTTATGATGAAAAAGGTCATATTTAATTTTTGTCTTGGACAAATTTTAAGTGAACAAATCTTTCATTTGTGATGAGATCCAGGCTTGAGCTGGAGTAACAAAATACTTGTGAGTCAGCAGACACTTCTTGGGGATCCGTCAGGAATTCTGCTCAGAAAAGAGCAGGGTGTGTGTGCTGCTCAACCCTGATTTGTCTCTCAGCGATTGAGATGTATGTTATGGTTGATTCTATACACTCTGTAACATTTCAGTATTATTACTGAACTATCGAGATATTTTTTATTACTGTTCTCTAAATTGTTCTTGCTGCAAAATTACTTCTGTTTCTCTAAATCTTACACATAATTTCACAGTAAAATTTCAGAAAGGCTGAATAAACTAAGAAGCACTAGATGACAAATGATACTAAAACACATTTCTTTCTGCTGTGACGAAGAGGTAACTAGTGTCAGGTCTGCTTTCATTTATTTTAGGCATGTAACATATTTTTTATTTTATCTCTCTTTCGAGAGAAGCTTGGATTAAACAACTAGTAGGTCAATAAATTAGTCTTTGTGGAATTGATGGAATAGCCAAGAGAAGAATAATTGTGGTGATCAGCAAACAAGTCGAAGAAGGTTTGCAAAAGGTATAGCTGAGGAGATAGAAGCAGCAACAGAGTAATGGAGATAAAACACCAAGTAATGAGTAATCTAGGAGGAGTTCAGAGGCACTTGTTTTTCTATTGAAACCTTTTGAGGTTTTGTATTTTTTCACTCAATTATGCTTCTTTGGAAAGAGAAGACTATAGGTCTTCTGCCTTTATGTTTGTGATCTACTGCCTAAAGCAATATCTTCACTTTCAGTCACTCCTCAACTCAAGGTACATTTTTTGATAAAGACTAAGTTAAAGTTCTCTTACACACACGTTTCAGGAGACAGAAGTTATAGAAAATGAGGATATGTTCAAAACTAGGACCATCTTTCTGACAGTTTAACAGCCATTTTCGTATTCATTAAGATTGTCTGCTTGCATCCACATTTTGTGAGCATTAAAGCAAAGATCATTGAAGCTGGATGCACTTGCTGGCACCAGATTTGCCATTTGATGACATGTTAGAGGGATGGCAACCATATTATAACTCTCGGTTATAGAAGCAGATCAAGTAAAGGACAGGTAAGCACAAATACCCGAAAATAAAGACATAGAGCACATAAGCTTCACAAACAAAAGTAGACGTATGTGACCATCGGTCTGGATGGCTAATAGCTAAGTTGTCCCAGTATCTCATTCAGATTCTTTTTCAAAGTTGTCAAGATTTCTTCTTCCACTTTCTGACATTGAAATTTACTTCAGACTTGTATGATCCTTAATGATGGAGTCAATAAATCTGTCAGGACTGGGTTGGGGCTTTGCCCTTCACCCTTCCTTTTGCCTGCAGGTTGTCCCTGGCCTCTCTTATCAACGTCTGTTGCAGTACAACATTAATCAGGACCTTGTGCTTAAGTGACTTTGATAACCATCCATCCATCCAATCTTCCGAACCTACTCATCCAGAGCAGGAGTACGGGGCAACTGGCACTTATCCCAGCTATCATCAGGTGCAAGACAAGAACAATACTTGAACAAAGCACCTTCATCTGGTACATTTCTAGGATGCCTTGTTTAATAGTTTGTGACAATGTCAAGTCATTGCTTTGGACCTGTTTAGTGCAGTACATGTTTTGTGTCTGATGTTGTTGGTTTAGAATTTTTTTTAACCCATTTTGCTTGATTTTTTTTCTAATCCTTGTTTTTCTGAATACTTCAGTTTTTTATACTCATTTTCGATCATGAACTTAACTATAATTTTCTTTTGATTTTCTCATCACGTCTCTTCAATTTTTGCCTAGGTCTGTACGTAATTTGCAGCACATTGTGCCTGCCAGATAAGACAGAGCATTGTTTTGTTTTCCATCCTTACAGTTTCCTTACAGGCATTGTTGTTGGGACATCACACAGGGAGAGGAACAGCCTTTGAAGGTGAGGTCGGACAGTGTGATACTGACAAAAAGAAAGTTTATGCTACTTAGCAATTCAAATGAAAAGAACTGGAGTATATTATAAAAAACAAAACTTAAAGCTCATCTTCTCTTTTGTTTAGTGATTGCAATTCTCACTGGTCAGTCACATTAAACACAAAACATCACATACTTGTTTCTAGGAAACACAATGTAAATTAGCATCAGAGTTTGTAGAAGGGTATAGTAACCTTTCAGATTAATTAAAAAGACCTTGGTAAGAAATGTTCATGATTTTTAACTATTAATCCAAATGTGCCCAAGAAACTTTTCAGAACAAGCAACAAGGATGACAAGTGGTATTATATTATTTGTTATTTTATGTTTACACAAATTATTGCTTCAGCTGGAATGACAGGTGACAAGTCTGCCTCTGACCATTAGCATTGGTTGTCCAGAACTGATGATCAAGATTGAAGTGATAGATGCAATTATCGATTTGTTCCTGCACTGAGAATTTTATTGTTTTTTGATTTCTTCAGTGCCTTCAATACCATCCAGCTATTTCTGTTAAGGGATAACCACAGAGACATGCAAGTGGATGAGCCTATGGTGTTCTTGGTAATGGACTATCTATCGGGCAGTTTATGATACTCAAGAACTGTGTCTCTGATATGGATGTGAACAATACAATACAATACAATACAGTTTATTTTTGTATAGCCCAAAATCACACAGGAAGTGAATGGGCTTTAACAGGCCCTGCCTTTTGACAGCCCCCCAGCCTTGACTCTCTGAGAAGACAAGGAAAAACTCCCAATAAAAACCTTGTAGGAAAAATGGAAGAAACCTCGGAAAGGCAGTTCAAAGAGAGACCCCTTTCCAGGTAGGTTGGGTGTGCAGTGGGTGTCAAAAGTAGGGGGTCAATACAATACAATATACAGAACAGAACAACACTGGAACATCACAAGGAAAAGCCCTGTGTCACCTTCCCTTTACTTTGTACACCTTGGACTATAAACATAACACCAGGTCATGTCACTGATGTGTATTTCAGAGGGGTTTGTTGTTTATCATGATATAATAATATTTCTTTATTTACTTGAGCTACTGCAAGAAGCAAAATTCCCCACTGGGGTCAAATACTTCATCTATCTATCTATCTATCTATCTATCTATCTATCTATCTATCTATCTATCTATCTATCTATCTATCTATCTATCTATCTATCTATCTATCTATCTATCTATCTATCTATCGCACCATAAGAGTTTGCTCTAGGCAATGCGTCCTCTCTACAAGCTACATGCCCACCACAGAGCATTGCCTTCACAAATGGCTCAGGTTTAAAGCTGAGAAATGAATTGTGGAAAGGTTGCTCCACTCACAGTCTGCCTCGAAGCCACAACAGCAGCATAATAGCCCCCACAACAACAAAAAAATTACAACACAATCACTTTATATTTAGCTTGTATTAAATTTTTTTGGATTGTATGATCTACATCAAGATCTGCGAGGAGACCTCACTGAATAAAAGCGGGGTGAATGCTCCTGTAAGTGGTCAGGGTGCTCTCTTTGTCAACTGAGGGGCTCTCGGTGCACAGGCTCCTGTCTTGTACAGGTGCTGTCAGAACATGCAGGAAAGTCTGTAGAGTGAAATTTAATGGATTGACCACAATGCAAAAATCAGTAGGGCAACAATGCCAAATGCCAAGGTAAACACTTCTTTGTACTATTTTGTACAATAGTATTGTTTTGGTATACTAAACTACTGAACTAAGAGCTTCACCATGAACAAATGCTTAACAAAGAACCTTCTTCTCACTAATAAAAATATCCATCCATTATTCAACCAGCTATATCCTAACTACAGGGACACGGGGGTCTAATAAAAATATAATCACAAAAAAAGACTCTTCAAAGTGTTTCTTCTGGTAGAACCTAAGAAATACTTTCTCACAGACCGATACATGCTAATGAAAGCAAAAAAGCAGGATTGCATAATAAAAAGGAGAAACAATCAATTTAACGTACAGTACTAATAAGTTGATATAAACTGTACATCTTATATAAAAGATAATAAACACATTGTCTTATTGCATACTAGACCACAGAGACACACTGGATATGGTTTACCTTCACAGCTGCCTATATTCTACATTTGTGGTCACAATACCTTTTGAAATATGCATTCAACTCTGCCACCATTTAACACATCAGAGCAATTTTTAAGAGTGCTATTAATATCAAGTCGTGCTTGAAATTGCTGTTCCATTTAACTCAAGTTATGAGCATCCTTCGCTCTCCGATGCACTGGGTCCCAGTTTAGGTGGTTCATCATGTGGTGGGTGCAGCAATGTGCTATCAGCATGTGCTCCCAACCTCACATCCTGTTGTGCTTTCTTTTGTTTTGTCATAGTCAGAATATCTGGTGTTTTTCCACCAACAATCTTTGCCATATGTCTCACAGCTTTGGAATTTGCTCCTGGAATTTACCACCTTCATTACATAGTCTTGACATTTACTCACGGCTCATAGACCCCCTTTACACACGACACTGACATGGCATTTGTAGTGAACCAATCATGATCGGTTAGCACTTCACTACATTAAAAATAGATGTAAGTTTATTTAGAATTGTGATTTATATTATTCAGGCAGTACTCTGAAGTAATCAGTAATGGATAGCAACTACGTCTGACTCAAGTATAAATGCAACTGTCTTTCATGTTAGTGGGAACTGATTTGAATATTGACAGAGAATCTGATGCCAGTGCCCAAATTTATCAAGCATCTCAGAGTAGGAAAAAAGTCCTGACTGGCTCAAAAATCTCTGAGTGATGCAGATCTAGTCCTGCTCTTAGGAGTAGGAATAATATCATTTTATCAGTTTTCCTAATTCAGGAAACTACTCCCAACTTCACCAGGATTTAGGAGAGCTCATGAACTGCCCTAACTCACTAGGAGCTGTCAGAAGATGGAGTTTAATCAGAGGTCGGCACACACATCCAAATAAAGCTGAAATGTTCTGGAAACCCTGGATATCAATTAACTCATTAAGATGTATTGATTGGACAGAGATGGAATATTATTGATAAAAAATCTTGCATGTCACATGATTATTCCATCTGTTAGCTGAAATGAAAATGTTGGTAATACTATGTTTTTTGGCCACAGGGAAATTCAGCTTTTCAATAGCGATGATGTGGGTATGTCACAAACTTTGAACACCCCAGCAACATGTGAGGTAACACGCAGACTCAGACATTCCCCCACAACTCCACATGAGGCAATGTTAAAGCAAACTGCATTTGTGCAAATCACTGGTTTTCCTGGAGTTGTTGGTATGGATTGATAGCACACACATAAAGATCATTTCCTCAAGTGTGGCTGAGCACAAATATGTGAATCACAAGGGACATCAAGGTATCAGCACATCAGCACAAGGTATCAGGTCATGGATGCAAACTGTATTGTAGTAGCCATCATATTACCCTGAAGACAAGTGGGGCACAATGGGTGATTGACAGTGACATGTCCACAAACTCCTGGAACATTCCTGTTACACTTTTCAAGCCTGGGATTGTTCAAGATGGCAAGCAGATTCTCCCAGGGCATTTTATAAATAGAGCCTCACAGAAGATAAGGGCACCACAGAGATAGACAGACACTGCACTTGACTCAGGAAGGCAATGGGAACGCTGCAAGAGTGAATACGACTTCAGCAATGTGAAACAGCACTGTGGCTAGTTGCAGTAACTTGTTTAATGAGGAGTTTCCTCTGGCCTAAAAGGTGAGAAGACGATTCTTCTAGAATTATGGCTGTGAATAATTTTTTCTTAACTAAACCCGACTGTTAGTGAGCTTAACTCTCATTCAGTGTGTGTGTCTCTGTCTTCCCAGCTCGATGATTATCTTCCTCTGCTGTCAGAGGAGCTGCGTAAACTCTGCATTTCAATGGCAACACTCTCTGAGATGCGCAGACCTGGGACTGGCCAGATCTATGTGGGCGGACACACATTTTATTGGTCTGGTCACTCTGATGGCTGTCATACTTGGGGAGTAGCAGTTGCTGTAGTGGATTGGCTCCTTCTGATGGTGTCTGATTCAACAAGTGTATTGTGAAACTCAGATTACGGCACTCCCTGGGTCCTAATGTGACGTGGGAGACCTTCCATGACAAGACCCTGAAGGTTGCTGAGGGCTGTGTTACCTGTGTTCCCTGAAGGAGGTGTTTCATCTCACAGGGCACCATGGATATCATCGAGAGGAGTTGCATTGCACAGCTTGATGGGAACTCTCGTTTGTACTGGGAACTGAGAAGGATGGCTGCGAGGTTCTCTAAGGGCAGATAAGGAGGCATTTGTTAGAGGAATCTGTGAGCAAGTGACACACCATCTGTGGTCTAGCGATACACGTCCTACTTACAGAGGAATCGGAGCATTACGCACATCCGAATCTGTTCTTCGCAGAGTCACAGTTAGGATGGCTGCTGGAACGGTCCTTACGGATGACACTGCAGTTGTGACCCAATGGGGCTGGTTATTCTGAGCAGCTGTTAAAAAATTATCCTCCAGCTAGGACATTGGATATCTCTGGGTCCACTGATCTTGAGGCTGATCCTCCAATTACCTGTGAATCATCCAGTCTCACTGAGATTGCAAAGATGGTGAACCAGCTGAGGGGAGGGAAGGCTGCAGGGATCTGTGGTATCTTGGGTGAACTTCTCCTGGCTGGTGGTAAGGCTGTCCTCCTGGCATTGCAAGCACTCTTTTCTTCCATTTGGGAGACTGGCATCATCCCAAATGACTGGAAAATAGGACTTGTTGTCCCTGTCTGGAAAGGAAGGGTGATCGCCTGGATTGTGGCAACTACATGGGGATAACACTGCTCTCAGTGCCGGGTAAGGTCCTTGCTACGGTCATCCTCGATAGGATCCATGATCACTGGCTCATCTACCAGTGACCAGGGGCCTCATGCATAACAGTGTGCGTAGAATTCACACTAAAACATGGCGTAAGGACAAAAGCACAAATGTGTGTACACACAAAAAAATCCAGATGCATAAATCTGTGCATTCGCCAGCTTCCACGTTCTTCCGCTCCATAAATCCTGGTCAGCGTGAAAAGTAATGCATGTGCACACGCCTGCTGCCCCACCCAAACTCCTCCCAGAATTACGCCTCTTTGAATATGCAAATCAATATACATAGCCCTTAAGCTCAGCGTTCTGTGAAAAGGCAATGGCAAAAGCATAATAGAGGAATTTAAGCAAATACCAAGTGGGGGCAAAGAAAAATGTACTATTTGTTGGTTTTAACAGTGGTATAAACAACAAAAGGAAGTTGATCGATTGACATAGAGTGTCGGAGAAACTCAAGTTCACAAAGTCGCACAGTGTCCGAAATAAAAAAGAAGTTGTCAGATAAGTCGTAGCCCACCGTCTCAGTGTCATATGAAAGCTAATTAGGGTACGAAGAAAAGAAAAAAATAGGGACATAGTGAGAAAAAAGCTTAAAATGTCAACTTTAATCTCGAAATTTCCACTCTAATTACATTACTTGACAGCCCCCCAGCCTTGACTCTCTAAGAAGACAAGAAAAAACTCCCAAAAAAACCCCAGTAGGGAAAAAATGGAAGAAACCTTGGGAAAGGCAGTTCAAAAAGAGACCCCTTTCCAGGTAGGTTGGGCGTGCAGTGGGTGTCAAAAAGAAGGGGGTCAATACAATCTATATATATATATAATTCA
Source organism: Polypterus senegalus (assembly GCF_016835505.1). NCBI lineage: Eukaryota > Metazoa > Chordata > Cladistia > Polypteriformes > Polypteridae > Polypterus > Polypterus senegalus. The sequence goes on along the minus strand of NC_053163.1, from coordinate 130,473,206 downwards.
CTAAGGCAAGACAACCATGGAAAGCACGCCGGAAGGGGCGTGGATTCACTAAGCCGCCGACAAGTGAGACACCTATGGCGCACGCAGGAAGGAGCCACGCCAACCAACTCCAAGACCATTGGATACGACGACAACTCACAGAGTACGCCCACCAACTCGGACGCGACGACACAGAAAAACCGGCGTCATTTATATTCATTTGTCGTAGAGGTCACATGCAGCTCCGACCCACGTTGACTGTTCATAGAGGCATGTTTCTTGCGGAGGTGAATCGCCATATGCGGTGTGTAAAACTGTTTGCGAGGGGTATCCCATGGGATCCTTAAAACATTCTTTTACAACTGAGGTTAAAACACAATGAAGTGAGCAGTCTTTAAAAAATGAGTTTTCGGTTACGACGCACGACCGCGTGCACTATAGCAAACTGTTTTACATGCTACATACAGCAATTCGCATCCGCGACAAACATGCGTCTTCTTAGATACTCCTGCACTTTGTACACACCCCCTTCCCACCTCGCTACCATCGTGGTCAGGTGTCTTGGTGGATTAAATATAGAAAGGCAGCCAAAACCGCACAGAGCAATGAAAAGTCTATGTGAGTCACAGGTGCATCTGGACTGTACAAAGACGACAATGACTCGAGTGACGAGTTGGAGGTGGGCACATGAGCAGGTAGTGTATACTGAACGAGAAATTAGCAGACTAGCATGACGGAGGGAGCAGAGTGGATGTCCTTCTCCTCTCCTCCCGTTCCACCCTGAGCGCCGCACGGACGATTGTTTGTTGGTTCGTTCCGTGCATTGGTTAAAACCCAATGAAGGAAGCAGTCTTTAAAAACAAATAGGCCCTGTGCCTCTGTTTCATTACCGTCTCACCTGCTTCACCAATGCAGGCCCCGCAACAGGCGATCCGGGGCGTCATTCCTATGACCCGCTGGGCAGCCAACCGGGTAACCAAAGTCTTTGGGTTCAGGGGGGAGTATGGTTACAAAGCTGAAACTTAAAGAAATTGACGGAAGGGCACCACCAGGTGTGGAGCCTTTCCCTTCATTTGACTCAACACAGGAAACCTCACCCGGCCCGGACACGGACAGGATTGACAGATTGATAGCTCTTTCTCGATTCTGTGGGTGGTGGTGCATGCAGTTCTTAGTTGGTGGAGCGATTTGGCTGGTTATTTCCGAAAACGAATGAGACTCCCGCCTGCTAAATAGTTACACGACCCAACAGCGGTCGGCGTCCAAATTCTTAGAGGGACAAGTGGCTTTCAGCCACGTGAGATTGAGCATTAACAGGTCTGTGATGCACTTGTATGTCCGGTACTGCACGCGCTACACTGAATGGATCAACATGTGTCTACCCGGCGCGGGGAGGCGTGGGTAAGCCGTTGAACCCCATTCGTGATGGAGACCGTGGCTTCCAATTGTTCCCCACGAACGAGAAATTCCCAGTACATGCGGGTCATACGCTCGCACTGATTCTCCTCAGCCTCCCATGGTCGGGTGACTTGGTGGATTATATATAAAAAAAAAAGAAGCCGGAACCGCAAAGAACAATGAAAAATCAACATGGAAACCAACTGAGGTGGTGTTTGGAAAATTAACAGTCAACGTGACTCACAGGAGCGTGTGGACTGTACACAGACGAAAGCGACTCAGGTAGGGAGTTGGGGCGGGCACATAAGCGGGCAGTGCATACTGAACGAGCGCCGTTCAACCCTGCCCTTCTCTTTGGAAGGAGAAAGCGTGACGGCGCTCCCGGTTTTCAGTCACGGACAATTGTATGTTGGTTCGTAGCGTGCATTGTTGCAATGTTACTTTTCTTGGTGGTTTATTAAATTACGGATTTTTCAAATGTTTATTTTTTCCTCTGTGCTTAAAAATCATTTAAAAAGCGGCCTGATTATGCGGCGTATGCTACTCCGCGGGTTGGCTAGTACAATATAATACAATGCAATACACAGAACAGAACAAATCCTCAATACAGTATACAAATACAAATTTTAGAAATACGGAGCAGAATTTAACAGTAGACGATATCACATAATATGATTTGGATTTGTTTACAGTCCTGGAGACCTCATCCCTTAAGCTGCCTCCCCCATTTGGCCATTCCACGGCTGAAACAGTGCTGGGCCAGCCAATCCGATGAAAGGACCCCTCTTCCCCATGATTCTTGCGATCCTCCATCAGGGATGACTTTACCTTAGGCAGGCAAAACAACTTGGCAGGAGGGTACCGAGTACCGAGTAGAGAAACAGAATAGGTGAGGGTTAGTATCCAATTATAACTATAATGTTACTTATGTTTTAGTGCTAATGATTAACAACAGAGATGCAGTCTGTACAGTTAATCAGCAGCTCTAGTTAAGATATGCTAAACTGAAGTAGTGAGCCTTCAGCCGGGATTTAAAAGCTGAGACCAAAGGGGCATCTCTTACAGTAGCAGGCAGACCATTCCACAGTTTAGGGGCCCTGTAACTAAAAGCTTGACCTCCCAATGTTATTTTATTAATCCTTGGAATCCTAAGCAGACCGGCATCTTGAGATCTTAATGTGTGCTCTAGTTTGTAAGTTATAAGTTTAGAGAAGTAAGCCGGACCATGGCCATTTAATGCTTTATTTGTTAAAAGGAGAATTTTGAAATCTGCCCTAAACTTAACCGGGAGCCAGTGTAAGGATTTAAGAACTGGAGTTATGTGTTCGTATTCTCTTGTTCTTGTAATAATTCTTGCAGCAGCATTTTGGATTAACTGGAGGCTGTATAATGAACAGTTTGAACAGCCAGTGAACACCGCATTGCAGTAGTCAATCCTACTAGAAATAAATGCATGAATTAATTTCTCAGAATCCTGTTTATTTAGAAAGCACCTTAATTTCCAGACATTTTTAAGATGGAAGAAATATGATTTGGACAACTTTGTAATATGCGCTTTAAATGACATGCTAGAGTTAAAGATTGTGGGCTGATTCAGTGAAATTAATGGGGATTCCAACTGAGTTAAATGATGACAAAATATTGTTGTGATCAACTTCATTCCCTCCGACAATTAACATCTCTGTTTTACCTGTGTTTAAAGACAAGTAGTTCTCATCCCTCCACTCCTTTAATTCACTAACAAAACTAATTAAAAAAAAACATTGGAGAAACTTCATTTGATCTAAATGAAAGATATAACTGGGTGTTATCTGCATACGAGTGAAAATTAACATTATGTTTCCAAATGAGAGATCCCAGTGGAAGCATGTAAAGTGAAAACTGTAAAGGTCCCAGTACTGAGCCCTCCGGGACACCATATTGAACTTCTGTGTATAATGATGGAGTACTGTCAGCACATTTCTGTACATATTGGAATCGATTTGATAAATAAGAACTAAACCAAGCGAGCGCGGTGCCTGTAAGCCCAACATCATTTTCTAGCCTGTGCAGTAAAATAGAATGGTCAATGGTGTCAAACGCTGCACTTAAGTCTAACAACATAATTACAGTGGAGTTTTCTTCATCAGAGGATATCAGAATGTCGTTTACAACCCATGTTAGTGCCGTTTTTGTACTATGACCAGTGCGGAAACCAGACTGGAATTTCTCAAATAAATTGTAATGCGTAAGGTGTAACTGAAGTTAATTGGCGACTACTTTTTCTAGTATTTTAGAGAGAAAGAGTAAATTTGAAATAGGCCTATAATTATTTAGTATGTGTGGGTCTATGTCTTACTTTTTAATTAATGGTTTAATGACTGACACTTTTAATGCATCAGGTAGTGTGCCATGCAATAATGAACTAAACGAGCCCGAAGTCTACCATCGACTGCATTCTGACACTGAGGGTTCTCATGGAGTGCAAACGCAAATATTGGCAGAGTTTCTTTGCAGCCTTTGTCAATTTTCATAAGGCGTTTGACTCAGTTAATCGAGCTGCCCTATGGGACATCCTGAGGGTTCACGGCATCCCCTCAAGGTTGCTGGATATCATGGCTGGCCTGTATTCTGGTACTGTGAGTGCTGTGCAGAGTGGAGGCAGAACCTCTGTGTTTTTCCCAGTTGATTCTGGGGATCGTCAGGGTTGTGTTCTTACTCCTACTCTGTTCAGTGCTTGCATGGGCTGGGTGTTGGGCAAGGTCATGGTTTTTCAGTGGCTGTGGGGCATCTGGTGGTGAAGAAAGGTTCACTGATCTTGACTTTGCTGACAATGCTGTGGTCTTCGTGGAGTTAATGGAGGCTGTGATCGGGGCACTGAGCGAGAAGTCTGAGTGTCTGGGCTTGCAGGTTTCCAGGATAAAAACAAGATCCAGGCCTTTAATGACCTCTTGGGCACAGCCATCAGCAGTGTGTCTGTTTGCGCAGAGAATGTTGACCTTGTTGAGAGGCTTACTTACCTCGACAGTGACATTCATGTCTCTGGTGAGTCCTCCTATGAAGTCAGTAGATGGATTGGGTGAGCATGGAGGGTCATGAGGTCGCTGGAAAGGGGTGTGTGGTGCTCCCGATATCTATGCAAAAGGACGAAGGTCCAAGTCTTTAGAGTCCTGGTGCTTCCTGTCTTGCTATATGGTTGCTAGACATGGATGCTATCCAGTGACCTGAGACGAAGACTGGACTCCTTTGGTACTGTGTCATTTCGGAGAATCCTTGGGTACCGTTGGTTTGACTTTGTGTTGAATGAGCTGTTGCTCACTAAGTCCCAAATGAGGCACATTTCCTGCATTGTGAGGGAGCGTCAGTTATGACACTATGGCCACACTATATATACAGTACCAGAGGATCACCAGGGTTAATTTAAAGTAAGCGATACCACACTGGCCGGAGAGGAGGTGCTGTCGCCAGGAGTATCATCTCTTCCACCACCTGCAGCAGAGAAAAGATGGCCAGCAAGGGCAACTGACTCCTCACCTACCTGTCAGATTCCTATAAAAGCCCAGATGCCCCAGAGAGAGTCATCTCATTTTGAACCTGAACTATAAACATATTATAACTCCAAGATAAGATCCACTCTACTGAGCTGTTAGATCACAAAAGTCAAAAAGAATGCCTTGTATTTTTGTTGTGTTTGTTAATTTTAATTTTAATTTTAATTCTTTAATACTTTGAGATTAATGAGGCAACCCAGCTAACACGCCAAAACTTCCCTAGATAGATAGATAGATAGAACTTTATTTTTCCCAGGGGAAATTTGTTTTTTACAGAAGTCCTTTAAATAAATAAATGTGCAAATAGGTAGAAGTAAATACATAAATGTACTCGCACACTTTTCTCAGAATACACACTAGAATGACTATAAGGCAAGAAAAGTTCTGACTTGGCCATGGGTGCGGTAGTGATAGATTTAAAGGCAATACATTTTTGGGACACCATCGGGTCGTCTCTTTTATTAAAAGATAAATAAAAATAAATATGAAAAACTCAAATGTGAAAAGTACATCTTTACACGTAACAGACTCCAAGCTTTAATAAAAAGCTTTAGTGTTAAGTCCTGCTCCATTTCTTGACACAATTCTGCTGATTATTTTGTTGGCTGAAAGTCCTCAGTATTACTGTGTCGCAGAGAGGATGTGCAGCATTATTCATAATGGTACTCAGTTTTGTTTTAATCCTTTACTTTGCTACGACCTCCAGGGGGTCCAAAGTGTGTCCTATAACTGAGCCTGCCCATTTAATTAGACTGTTGATTCAGTGGGCCTCTCTTGAAGTGATACCAGCCCAGCACACCACATCTTAAAAAATCACACTGGTCATCACAGACCTTATAGGAGTGAACCACCTTCTATAGCCACTCCTTGAACTTGACATAGAGACTCTTTGGTGCTGCAGATTTCAATAACCAGTTCTTTGATTTTTCTTATATTAAGATGTAGACAATTCTGTTTGCCTTAAGAAAAAAAGTTTCCCACATGACTCCTATAATTTGTCCCACCCACTTTATCAATACAGTCCATAAGTGCAGAATCACCTGAGAGTTTGACATGACCTGGTGTTATATTTACAGCCCAAGGAGACAGAACTGTTTCTTGTGGTGCTCCAGTGTTGCTCACATCCGTATCAGAAACAGTCCTTGAGTCTGACAGACAGCATATATATATATATATATATATATATATATATATATATATATATATATATATATATATATATATATATATATATATTGTAGGAGGCACACAGGATTGACGAGCACCCCAGCCAGGTGTCCAGAAGATCCCTTGCCCAGACGGGAGGCCCCATGGGAACGTAAGGGCCTCCTGGCCAAGCGAAGGAAGAGGTTGCAAATGGACTAGGCAGCCCTAACGGGTGGACGGACATCCCCACCATAATAAATGGTTCATTACCCAGGCGGGTAAGGCAGGATTTGTTTCCTGCCTTGCACCCTGTGCACCCTCCAGCAGACCCCTGCAGCCCTGTAGTTAGGATATAGTGGGTTGGATAATGGATGGATGGATGTGTGTGTGTGTGTGTGTGTGTTTGTGTAATTTGTTTAGTTTGAATATTTTCAATATTAGTGAATATTTGTGGGCTTCGTCCTTCTTTAAAGAGGAGAAAAGTAAATAACATCTTCTTCTTCATGGGATCCTTTACAGGAAATAAGCAATGAATGGATTAATCATTTACCTGGTTTAAGATTTCCTCTGAGATTAATGTGTCCATTTTCATAGGTTTATTTGTAACCTTTAATGCCAGTACTTGATGTTTATCCCCACCTACAAACCTCCCATTATATATACACTTGATGTTTTTTATGGATTGCATGATGTTTTTCTGTTGGATGCCTAACTATCATTTTGATGTTGTATTTTTTTTTTTGTGCATGTACATGGAAGTGCCCTTGCTGAGAGTAAGTTACCTTGAATTTGCATTTCAAGCAAAACTATGTGAGCTAAGATTTCTTCCATCTTGTGCTCACAGTTATTTGGCTTCCTCAAACTTAGATATAAATTTGGCCTTCAATCACACACCCCTGGAACTGTGAGGACGCAAGATTTGTCAAAGCAGTAACTATCACAAGCTAGAGGCCCAAAAAATATGAATTAGATTCCTCCCAGTACCAAAGAGATGGGCATCATTTGCATCAGAAAAGTACATCTTTTGCGGTTTAAATTAATGTACTCAAAAAAAAAAAAACCCTAAGAAGACACAGAGGATGGCAGGAGATTCACTGGCATGTCACTAGATGGAGACACAAGCCTGAATTTCAAGGAAAAGACAAAATGGCACACTGACTGGTGAATTCAACTACTTTATATTTTGAAAGGCGTGTGAACAACATCATTTTAGCTAAGTATAATGTGGAACTTAAATGGAAAACATTGATATGAAAAAAGTAACTTTTCTTATGTTTGACTCATACATTAGATTATGATTCTTACTTCAGTGTCCCTTTTTTTTCTTTAGAGCCGCATGGGCAGCAAGACACCAGTCCTGGATGGAGTGACAATCCATCACCAGGCTCCATCATGCTGGGCTCACTCACAGCAATCAAATGGCACAACACCGGGTATCCTAGCAAAAAAGTTTCAATAATAATTCTAAGAGTTTCATATTAAAACTTTATGGATACTCAGGACTCAGACTATGTAATAAGCACTAAAAATTAGTGAGAAATTAAAATGAGCATATTAGCGAGTTTTTACTATTTACATTAAGCTTACACAGCTAGCTGACAGAACTGTAATTTTGTGGTTTTTCTAAATAAAATGATCAAAATCTGTAAGACTTTTTAGAAAAAAAAATATATGTCCAACTTTATTGTCTCAAACATCTGGTGAATAAACAGCAGTGTAAAAGCTAAAAAGGCTTACAAAAATTTCCTTTAATAACCACTGGTAAGAGGACTCATTCTGCTTTTTAAAGTTTACAAAGTTTTCATTCTTCAGTTACTCTCCAAAACCTTCTTGATCCAGTCCCTGTATGTGTACACATTTGTGAAGACTGTGGCTTGTCCCCTTATCACAGATGTGAAGGATACAATACCCGATGCTAGTCCTCTGCACACCAAGGGACCACCGGAATCTCCCTGCAAAACAGAAGCCTTAGGTTATAAACTTTGGTTTCAAAGCCTGACCCCCCATCTATCATACAGAAGGCAGGGCTGGTGTACATCTCATCTTGATAGTCTATCTCCAGTTGTGAATTATACCATGGCATTTGGGGAAGATCTACATGAAAAGACATAAATCATTTGCAACGAGTGCAGAATGCAGCTGCTAGAATCCTAACTAGGAAGAGAAAATCCGAAACACATTTCTCCAGTTTTGATTTCACTACACTGGTTACCTGTGTCTTTCAGAATTGACTTTAAAATTCTTCTGATAGTTTACAAAGCCTTAAATAATCTCGCTCCATCTTATATATCGGAATGTCTGACACCCTATATTGCAAATCGTAATCTTAGATCATCAAATGAGTGTCTCTTTACAATTCCAAAAGCTAAACTTAAAAGAAGTGGTGAGGCGGCCTTCTGCTGTTATGCACCTAAAATCTGGAATAGCCTGCCAAAAGGAACTTGCCAGGCTAATACAGTGGAACTCTTGTTTCTTTTTCCGGTTTCTCTGTGGTGGCAGCCTGCGCCACCACCAACCCACTCAAAGCACCATGATGCCCCAGCATTGATGGACTAAAAGCCAGAAGTCCACGTGATCATCATCAAGTCCTTCCGTGAAAACCATAAATACAAAGAGGACTGTTTCATTTATGTTAGGTAGATTGCACAGAGGGAATTGGGTGGTCTCATGGCCTGGAATCCCTGCAGATTTTATTTTTTTCTCCGGCCGTCTGGAGTTTTTTTGTTTTTTCTGTCCCCCCTGGCCATTGGACCTTACTCTTATTCTATGTTAATTAATGTTGACTTGTTTTATTTTCTTACTGTGTCTCTTATTTTTCTATTCTTCATTATGTAAAGCACTTTGAGCTATAAATGCTGAAAATGTGCTATATAAATAAATGTTGTTGTTGTTTGGGTTAACCTGATACCAGAGTAGGCAAAGCAGGACATTTAAGGCAGGAAAGGAGGACAAAGGAGGACACAGAGGTTTTTGGGATGGGTGCACAAAAGTTTATTTCTAGTAGTTAAGCCCAATTAATGGATTGATGTATAAGCCCGACCTTTTGCAGGTTTTTTAGCAGTGCCTGCTGGAAGGAGGACATGAGACCTAAAAGAGGTTGGCCGGATATCTAACAACCCTAACCTTGACCATTTTGGAGGTGGTGATTTTAATTTACTTTAAATTATAATTTATATTGTCAATTTTAAAACTTGTAGAGCTCTTCTGATCACAAATTCATAAGTGATGCTTTCAGGGGAGCTTGAACCTCATTTGGGGGGGGCTGCGCCTCTTCTACATTTCGCACCATGATCACCTCTCCCAATAGCGATCTCCAAAACTTGCGTTACACAAATAGACTTAAGGAATTAAAAGATAAACCTGCAGTATTCAAAATGATCTGTTGTCAGCTTGTATAAAAGCGATTCTTTCTTATCTAAGCATCCAAAAATACAGACTGTGTAATTAGTGCTCTGAAAACTGTAGTATACCTCATAAGCCTCGTGTTCTGCGTTTCCCGCACAGAGCATTTTGTAGGTGAAAACCTTGCCATATTGGTCCTTGCACTCATCCCAGTTCAGCAATGTCACGTTGGTTTCCTGTAGTCTGCCATTTTGCTGGACTGGGAAATGGCTAGTAGCACCCCAACCAGCAATGGAGCAGATTGTGCCAGGTGGGATCCTGAAGTACTTTGGAGGAATTGGCAGCAGGGTGACATTATTATTAAGGGTGGCATTCTTTTCCAGCTACAAGAACAAAAAAAAAAAAAAAAAGTAAATTAATCATTGATTATCAGATGCTATCAATTGCAGAGCATCACAGGTTGGTAATCAGGAGACCAGGCAGTGGGCAGTGAGAATTGTTTTTACCTTCAGCAGCATAATGTCATGATTCAATGTGCGATACTTTGGGTGAAGGACTCTCTTTATCACATTTATCACCTGCTGGGATTCTTCTTGACAGGTAATACAATGACCCCCAAGGACAACTTTGATATTTCTGTGAAAAGCAGCACAAACAGTGAATTGAGAAATGTTTTACAAGCACAGGACAAACACACACATTTCAGTTAATGCTTTGGATGCTTCATTTGCTACACTTCTGTCACACAGAGGATTCTGGACCTGCATACTGTAACAATGCTGACAAGTTGCATTAGCTAGAGATGAGTCTCCCATAGTATGAACTGGCAAATGACCCTCATCAGAGATGATTCAAGCCTGCAATGTTAAATGAAAGGTTAAATCGGCTCATAAGCCAGTCATCATCATGGGCAAAAAATATACGACTGGTCCAAAAGGCTCATTTTCTTCATATGTGACCATTTGCCATTTGCCATTTGTCTTCAAACAGTGCAAACAAGCCATGTTGTGTCAAACCATTAGACTATAAATGGGCTGCAGGTCATGTGATTTAGAGCTTTCTGTACGCGGGGAGTGAATCACGTCTGTGTATTTATGGTGCTTTGGTTTCTGATCCTTAGAACCGACAACAGGTAATCGATATAAAAAAAAAGAATCTTAAGTGAAAATACACAGCATTGGCCTTCTTAAAAGGAAACTACAAATGAGTGTACATCACATTCAAAATTTTTGAGTCCTAATGTTTTTCATATCAATGCACATTATAATAATGACTTGGTAATAGGGCGGCATGGAGGTGTAGTGGTAGTGCTGCTGCCTCGCAGTTAAGAGACCTGGGTTTGCTTCCTGGGTTCTCCCTGTGTGGAGTCTGCATGTTCTCCCTGTGTCTGCGTGTGTTTCCTCCTGGTGCTCCGGTTTCCTCCCACAGTTCAAAAACATGCAGGTTAGGTGTATTGGAGATTCTAAATTGTCCCTAGTGTGTGCTTGGTGTGTGGGTGTGTGTGCCCTGCGGTGGGCTGGCACACTGCCTGGGGTTTGTTTCCTGCTTTGCGCCCTGTGTTTGCTAGGATTGGCTCCAGCAGACCCCCTTGACACTGTAGTTAGGATATGGCAGGTTGGATAATGGATGGATGGATGGACTTAGTGAAATATTATACAGATGAGTTATCATTTAGCTGGTTTGGCTGTACAGTAATCCCTCCTCGATCACGGGGGTTGCGTTCCAGAACCCCCCACGATAGATGAAAATCCACGAAGTAGAAACCATATGTTTGTATGGTTATTTTTATACATTTTAAACCCTTAGAAACTCTCCCACACTGTTTATAAATATTCTCTGCACAGTTATACAGTAAACCCTCGTTTATCGCAGTTAATCTGTTCCAGACTCTACCGCGATAAATGAATTTCCACAAAGTAGGATTCTTTATTTATAAATCTAATATTTTCGCAGTTAGAGCATAGAAAACCTGTTTACGACCTTCTAAATATGTTTTTTTAACACTATTAGAGCCCTATAGACATGAAATAACACCCTTTAGTCAAAGGTTTAAACTGTGCTCCATGACAAGACAGAGATGACAGTTCTTTCTCAGAATTAAAAGAATGCAAACGTATCTTCTCTTCAAACGAGCGCCGTCAGGAGCAGAGAATGTCAGAGAGAGAGAGAGAGAGAGAGAGACAAAGTGAGATAAAAGTAAACAATCAAAAATCAATAGGGCTGTTGGGCTTTTAAGTGTGCGAAGCACCGATAAAGTGGCCGCAAGGAAGGGATCAATGTGAAGGTAGTCTTTCAGCATTTTTTAGAAGAGCCTCCATATCTTCTAAGCAAACAGCCTCTGTGCAAACAGCCCCTCTGCTCACACCCCCTCCGTCAGGAGCAGAGAATGTCAGAGAGAGTGAGAGAGACTGAGAAAAGCAAGCAATCAAAAATCAATACGTGTTGTTAGAACTTACCGCACAGGAAGCATATCGTATATCATTGATGAGTTTTATTTAATATGTAATACATGCTCTGATTGGGTAACTTCTCAGCCATCCGCCAATAGCGTCCCTTGTATGAAATCAACTGGGCAAACAAACTGAGGAAGCATGTACCATAAATTAAAAGACCCATTGCCCGCAGAAATCCGCGAACCAGTGAAAAATCTGTTATATATATTTAGATATGCTTATATTTAAAATCCACGATGGAGTGAAGCCGCGAAAGTCGAAGCGCGATATAGCGAGGGATCACTGTATTCTTGTAATTCATCGTTAGTGCCATCATTTCCCAGTTTCACTATGACATTCTCTACACCTGGACGGAGTTGCCATAAATATATGCTTGTTCTCTTGTCAATTTTTATTTTATTAATACCAGCAAGTGTGTGGGAATTTCCATACACACATTTCGAGCCTCTTTTTGTGTGTATGCAAGTTTTATAAATCTGACTCCTCAAACACAGCTTGCAGCATCAATTCAATAATTGAAAACATTTGCAGCTCCACACAAGTAGGTTCAGCTAGTTGGACATCTCTTCTGTACTTTTATGGCAGTGCAGCGCTCAACATCCCATCTGTGCCATCTGACAACAAAGCACTCAAGAGTCCTGCTGATGCGCTTTTGTTACCAGCTGCATGACTGCAACAGAAACCACCCCGCAATTATTGTGTGCCATTTCAAGGAGTTGGAAGTGACCAGTGGGAGTAGCAACTTCAAAGGAATGGCTATGTTATGACACTGACAAGTTTCACCAAGCAGAAATGTGTCACCCATAGTATGAGCTGGCATTCAATCGTGAAAATGAGCAGCTTCACAGCTAACTTCAGGGGAGCCTATAAAAACAGCAAACTTGCAAAGTCGTAAACAGAATTCCATTTAGAGTGGCAATGTTGACCAGTCCATGTAAGGATAGTGAGCCACCTAAAAGAGCCATGTAAAGAGCAGAGAACCCATTCTGGTGCCCTAAAACCATACTGGCTGACTGATAAATAGTTCAGCTTTGTAACTAGGTCACTTAAACTCTTACCCAGCATCACAGTGGGCTGCAGTCAAGACAAAGTCTTCACGAATGAGAAATCCCCCACATTGTTCAGAATTCTCTCCCTTTTGTAAATACAAGAAGGCCATGTAAGGGTGACTGTGGGGCCTTGCTTCATGGCCACCAATGATTTTGTCTCCACCTGCACAAAAAAAAAAAAAAATTAGGGGATATGTAATTCACCACATAGTAGTACGACACAGCATGATCCCCACTTCAAGGTCCTGCATTCTAGCCAATTGTAAGAAACTGTTTGCATAAAATTTTCATATTCCTTTTGCAGATTTTAATAGGTGTCCTTAAGTTTCTCCCTGCCTACCAATTTAGATTATCGTATATATACTCACTTATAAGTTGAGTCTTGAAACCTGAAAAATGGATCATAAAATCAGACTCGACTTATAAATCTGTTCGAAAATGCAACAAAAATGCCTCCTCCAATCTCACATCAGTTTCTCAGACACATCAAATTTTGTTGCAGTAGCATAGTTACCAATTTCTTTCACTACTTCAATGACATTTCATTTAAAACTAGCTTCATATTTGCTTCTGATTGAACGCTCCATAGTAGATAAAGGGATGCTCTTACGATAAAGGTGTATGAGGGTGTGAGAAACAAAAAACACAAATCAGTGCAAACGTTGCTTCGGAATAGTTAAGGTATTACCGTGTGGTCACGTAGGCACAATACTTAGAAAAAAAAGGCAGTGTGCTCCGTGGTTACTGTCTCAGGTGGGCATTAGCATATCATAATCCCTTGTACTAATAGCGTGAGCTTTCCGCATTCGACTTATACGTCCGATGTTATAAAATACCAGAAAATTATATGGTAAAATCAAGTCCTGACTTATCCGCGGGAGAGCTTATTCATGAGTATATATGGTAATTGTCAACTCCAATTTGACACAGCATGAGTGTGTCCTGTTATGGCGACTGTCTTTCAACCATCAGCTAGATTAGCAGTGCAAGAAATGGCCAACATCCTTACTCAACCGGGTTGCCCAGGAGGTGAAAGGATGGTGGAAGGCAGCTGCTTTAAGGCACTACCTCCACGGAGCACTAGATGGCAACTCCTCTGGATTACACCGGTGCCCAGAATTCCCACAGGACATCATAGAACATGGAGTTCTTTGACTCAGCCCTGTTGGGTTCCATGGATGCCACCAGGGGGTGCTGCAGGAACTGGGGAGACCTACTTTGTTGAGTTCCCATCTCACCCAGCAGTGCTCCTGGGCCAGTTCTTTGGGACAATAGAAGTACTTCATAAAAGAAGCTGACTGCCTCAGTTCCAGTGAGCCAGAATCGGATGTAAGGAACTAATGGATGGATGCATGGTTGTACTATCGGATGTTGATTTCCCATAGATGTGGTGTTACACTCAGGAGTTTGTCACATTCATTTTAAAACGCTAATGAAGAAAATTGGAAGGTGAATTTGAGTCGAAATAAAGTTAGATTTTTTTGTCAGTCCCTGTACCTGATTTGTTATTGACATGTGTGGTGTTCATAATGTAAGATCTATGTGTGTCTGTGTCTATTGAGCTTCAAGACCCTGAAGCCAGTAGTAGTCTTAATCGGGCCTCGGATGAATGTAGGAAACTATATCACTATATCATTCTAAAGTAATAAGGAATGGGCGTAAAACAGGAGAGCAAACACATTCAAATTTCACCTGATGCTCATTCAAGGTAGACCATGTTGTTAGGTGAAGTTTGCACCCTAGTATGTCTTCTCCCGATATTCTCCAGTTTTCAGGCAGATTAGAACAATTGTGATGAGGACAGAGCATTCAGCCTAACAAGCTTGGCTTGTCAGGATGAATAAAGATCCTACTTTGGTATGAATGAGCAAGGGCATGCATTGATGTGTCCTGTGATAATAGGAATTTTAACTTGCATTCATTCCTGCAAGGTTATTCTTGAAACTTTATAAAAGAAATACATAAGATAATGCAGACCTAACACAATTAACTTTTAACTTATCAACAGAACCTCCTTTATTAAATAGATCCAACCAGAACAGTCTGACAGCCTTTCTGCAATCATTGACACCAGTATCATCTCAGTGTCACATCCATAGTGCTGATCAACCCATTTTACCAGTGTTTTACAACTTTTCTGGTGCCACGATCTACTTTTCTCCCCCTAAAATGCACTTTTAAAAGTAAAGGTGCTAGAGTGGTTCTTCAAAGTGTTGCCATAGGGGAAACATTTTTAGGTCCCAAAAGATCCATCCACATGAAGATTCCACAAAGAACCTTTATTTATTTAGATCTACAACAGGCTCCATATAGTAAATTATTATGAACAGATGGTAACAGATTGGTGAAATCCCAAAGGGTACCTGATTTTAAACGGACTCTTACTGCATTCAATAACACAGGCTACCTCCAGGTTTTCTTCATTTGTTATTCTACTGCTAGGTACAGTAACATACATGATAGATTTCTATTTTGCCCTCCTATTAGGAAGATTTTCAAATCACAATGAACCAATTTCAGATGCAAAGGTCTCTTTCCAGAATGAAATGGTTCTTTGTCAAGTATGTTCTATGAGGAACCACACAACCCAGTAAAGAACCATAAAGTGCGATTAAAGAACCATTATTTTTAAGATCATGTCTTCGAGATGCATCACACCCCATTGGTGATTCAAGCACGAACATCACAGGGGTTGTTGATCAAGCACAATCTCCATTTACATTGGGTTTGCAGCTCGAGTGCAATCATCAGAGTGGCGACCCACATGTGACCCACAATAACCCAGTACCATTATAAACAAAAGGAACTGAAGACCCTCCGGCAGCAGCCCACGACCCATAAGTGTAGCAGAACCCAGTGTTTGAGAAATACTGCTTTCGATGACTTGTAGGCCATCTTCTGGGAGTTGCTGATTTTTGCTTTGTGCTCTACATGCACCTCATACTCTTAAGAATGCAAGCCTTCATTGGCCTCAAAGTAAGAAAAATATTTGTTCTTTGAGCTGAAAATGGGCTGTTGGCTCATGAAGAAGAAAACGGTTTATTGTTATTATAATAGTGACAGCATTATAGGCTACAGATCTAGTGATAGTCATACTAAGGTGATGATTTAGTGTAAATGGTAAATGCTGAATGTGCATGGTTAAAAAGAGCTTTGGGCATCTTTAAAAGATGTCATTGACTAATCTGTAGCTTGAATTCAGATGTATCCTTTATAAATGATCCCTTACAGAATATTACATCTTTTAATAAATGATGACAGATAGAAATGGTGACTGAGCTAATCAGACAGAAATTCATTCAGCACTGCACATTGTCAGGATTTCTTGCACTTGTTGTATGTAATGACTCTAAAGCCAGCCTATTCAAATGGTGGCCCAAAAGTGTCCTCTGAGTAGCCCAGCCTGTGATCCTGCCAGAAATGCAGAGAAAAATTGAGAAAAACACAATTTGGTGAACCTTCAGAAATTCATACAGTAGTACAGACCATGAACGCAATACTCTGCTTCGCTTAACAAAATTCAACCCATAATGCAGTGCATGTTGTGTGTCTACCCATGGCGGTAATAGTCTTTGATACTCTGGCGGCATATTAAAGGACCCACTTCTCTGGGGGAATCTCTTCACTTTTTCACTATTCACTCCACTCTCACCCTGATCCTGTCACTCAGCTCTGTCTATGGAATTGTCCAGAGCCTGCACAAAATGCTCTCCCCAAGACGTCACTGCCCCACAACTCGCGCAGTA
Source organism: Polypterus senegalus (assembly GCF_016835505.1). Classification (NCBI taxonomy): domain Eukaryota; kingdom Metazoa; phylum Chordata; class Cladistia; order Polypteriformes; family Polypteridae; genus Polypterus; species Polypterus senegalus. The sequence continues at coordinate 130,456,563 of NC_053163.1, read as the reverse complement.
GGGAGACACGTCACAATATCAACACACGTAGGGTGATTTAAAACAAACCTATGTTCCCTCAGTGTGCTATAGATGTTGCATTCATGTGTGGTAGTTACTGTTGTCACTTGTTATGGGTTTGTGTGATAGTTTTTTTTTATTCTGTTGAATGCACTTTGTGATTTAACTGGGTTTTAAATATATATATTAAATAATACATATTAAAATATATATATATATATATATATATATATATATATATATATATATATATATATATATATATATATATATATATATACTGCGGTGGGTTGGCACCCTGCCCAGGATTGGTTCCTGCCTTGTGCCCTGTGTTGGCTGGGATTGGCTCCAGCAGACCCCCGTGCCCCTGTATTCGGATTCAGCGGGTTAGAAAATGGATGGATATATATATATATAAATATATATATATATATTGTCGTGGATGCCAGGGGCGATGACCCGGCCGGGATGCCTTGGAAGACCGGAAGTGGGTGTGCGCCCATCTGGGACCACGTGGGGGTTGCCTTCCTGGTTGCTTTGGGGGCCACGGGTACAGGGCATGGAAGCTCCACCCTGTAGGGGCCCGTGGTCACCGCCAGGAGGCGCCCCAATGCCTTGGGGACTTGTTACCCCAGCATTACCGCCACACCAGGAAGTGCTGGGGGGAAGACTTAGGATGGCACCTGGAGAGCTGCCGGGAGGACAGCTGGCACTTCCGCCACGGTGGGGCGTGGCCAAGGGAGGAATGCCGGGAACACCTGGTGCTCATCTGGGAACCATATAAAAGGGGCCGTCTCCATTCATTCAGGGCTGGAGTCGGGAGGCGGAAGGACAACGCGTGAGGAGTGTGGAGGTGGCCTGAAGAAAGGCATTTGTGGCCAGGACTGAGTATTGGGGCTGTGTGCACTATCTGAACTGGGTCTTTGTGACCATTGACTGGGTCTGAGTGACCAATGATTGTATATAGTATTGTAAATAAACGTGTGGTGGTTTGATGAACAACATGTCCGCCTGTCTGTGTCCGGGTCAGCTCCACAATATATATATATATATATATATATATATATATATATATATATATATATATATATATATATATAAACTGCTCAAAAATTAAAGGAACACTTTGAAAACACATCAGATCTCAATGGGTAAAAGAAATCCTCCTGGATATCTATACTGATATAAACTGGGTAATGTGTTAGGAACGAAAGGATGCCACATCATTTGATGGAAATGAAAATGATCAACCTACAGAGCCCTGAATTTAAAGACGCCCCAAAAATCAGAGTGAAAAATGATGTGGCAGGCTAGTCCCTTTTGCCAAAATTTAATTGCAGCAACTCAAAATTGTACGCAGCACTTTGTATGGCCCTGTGTTCTTGTATACATGCCTGACAACATCGGTGCATGCTTCTAATGAGATGACAGATGGTGTTGTGGGGGATCTCCTCCCAGATCTGGACCAGGGCATCACTGAGCTCCTGGACAGTCTGAGGTGCAACCTGGTGGCATTGGATGGACCAAAACATAATGTCCCAGAGGTGTTCTATTGGATTTAGGTCAGGAAAGTGTGGTGGCCAGTCAATGGTATCAATTCCTTCATCCTCCAGGAACTGCCTGCATACTCTCACCACATGAGGCCAGGAATTGTCGTGCACCAGGAGCCACTGTACCAGCATAGGGTCTGACAATGGGTCCAAGGATTTCATCCTGATACCTAATGGCAGCCAAGGTGCTTTTGTCAAGCCTGTAGCGGTCTGTGTGACCCTCCATGGATATGCCTCCCCAGACAATCATTAACCCACCACCAAAGTGCTCATGCTGAATGATGTTACAGGCAGCATAATGTTCTCCATGGCTTCTCTAGACCCTTTCACTTCTGTCACGTGCTCAGGGTGAACCTTCTCTCATCTGTGAAAAGCACAGGGCACCAGTGGTGCATCTGCCAATTCTGGTATTCTATGGAGAATGCCAATCGAGCTGCATGCTGCTGGGCAGTGAGCTCAGGGCCCATTAGAGGACATGGGGCCCCTGGGTCACCCTCATGAAGTCTTTCTGGTTGTTTGGTCAGAGACATTCACACCAGTGGCCTGTTGGAGGTCATTTTGTAGGGCTCTGGCAGTGCTCATCCTGTTCTGCTTTTCCCAAAGGAGCAGATAGCGGTCCTGCTAATGGGTTAAGAAGCTTCTATGGCCCTCTCCAGCTCTTCTACAGTAACTGCTTGTCTCCTGGAATCTCCTCCATGCCCTTGAGACTGTCCTAGAAGACACAGCAAACCTTCTGGCAATGACACGTATTGATGTGCCATTCTGGAGAAGTTGGACTACCTGTGCAACCTCTGTAGGGTCCAGGTATCACCTCATGGTACCAGTAGTGACACTGACTGTAGCCAAATGTGAAACTAGTGAAAAAGTCAGAAAAGATGAGGAGGGAAAAATGTCAGTGGCCTTCACCTGTTAAACTATTCCTGTTTTGGGGGTCATCTCATTGTTGCCCCTCTACTGCACCTGTTGTTAATTTCATTAACACCAAAGCAGCTGAAACTGATTAACAACCACCTCTGCTACTTAACTGACCAGATCAGTATCCCATAAGTTTCATTGACTTTATGCTATACTCTCATTAAAAAGTGTTCCTTTAATTTTTTTGAGCAGTATATATATATATATATATATATATATATATATATATATATATATATATATATATATATATATATATAATAAAAAAATCTTGGAAGGAGACAAGACATGATTTTCTCAGTGAGACACTTTCACGTCCCAAGAGACAAGTCTTTGAGCCAAGAGATTTAACCAGGCCCGGGGCCGGAAATAAAACAAAGAGTAGATGACAAAGTAGAACGTTATAAAGAATTCAGAAACTTTGTTGCGGTACTCATGCAGAGCAGGTTAGAGATAAAGGAAGTATGAAAATTTGAAAGTCTCAAAGAAAGGATAGTAAAGATTGCATTAGCGCAAACAAACAGAAATTATTACTCTGTGAAATAACAGGACAGTGAAAAGAGATTAAACTTTAAGTCCGAGACTTGTAGATCATCTAATTCATGTTGCCATCAGGGAAAAAAAAGTACCATTTCTTCCCAATGAAGAGGCGTATCCGTGAGAATTAAAAGATCCCAGAGCCTAGGACTGCAGCACTTTCACCACACCAGGAAGTGCTGCCGGAAGAGCGTCAGGGAGCACCTGGAGCACATGCGGGTGCATTATGAAAGGGGCTGCCTCACTCCATTCGGAGAGCCGGAGTCGGGAGGCAGAGGATGGAGCTTGCAGGAGAGGAGTGGAGGCGGCAGTAAGAGATAGGAAAGAAAAGAAAAGGAAAAGGACTGAGCGTTGTGGGTTTATGCACTGTGTGTGCTGTGAAGAAAATAATAAACGTGTGTGTTTTTGGGACTTGTGAGTCTGACTGTGTCAGAGCTGAATCTTCCACAGGTCGTTATATCTGTGCAGAACGACATGGCTTTATGGACAGAACTAGTCATAACTTGTTTCTTTATCTCCTTGTGGCAGCACTGCTTCATTTTTTTGAAGGCTGCATCCCTTACTGCTTGGCATCAACACAATACATCATCAACGCTTATTTTTCTATAGTTGCTGCCAATTAAAATCATTTGCTGGGTAAACGATTTCAAAACTGGACCCTCAACAATAGAGAACGATAATCCAGCCTCAATAACTAGACACGCTTCAACACTCTTCACAGCAGCTCTATCGTCTTGTGAAATATTTGTACAAGGGACCCTTCTCATGAACTGATCAATTGACATTTGCCTTCTTCTGGTGGCAGCACATGACTTCATATGATCTGCCATATTTATTGTTCCATACTGTTTAATCGTTATGTCAACTGACCTTGACTCACACAGTATGCAGCTCGAACAGCTCACGCAGGCCGCCCAGCCAAACATCTGCTCACTGTTTGCAGTTTCATCCAATCAGCATCATTTTCCAACATTCCGCTTTGCCATCAGCATTTTCTTTTCAGAACAACAGAACCATCTTGAATCGCATTACGCAAACTGTCTGACGTCCATGATTGAGATGGTTTACAGTCATTTTTAGACATCTTGACTGATATTTCACTACCTTTACGCAGCTAATGTAAAAATTAGTATTACTGCAGTGATCAACAATGTGATGTCATGACGGTCATGTGAATATAAGATTATGTAAATAGAGAAATAAAGTGAATTGATTGGTCAATCATTCCAGAGATAAGTAAGTAAATAGGCCTAATAATTCTGCAGCTATTTTCGTTTTATTACATTACAGGACAAAAAAAAGTAGTATTCTCAGCATTCTATTAAAATTTTGAACTGCTACAGGTAAATTGTATCATGGGACAATGACCCATATGACACGTCCAATATTGTTGACTCATTTGACCCATGGCCCATGAGCGACTCTCTATTACTCACAATCCCAGTTGCTATTTCTGTGGTTTCTGCTGCTATCCATACACCTACTGCAAATTCACACTTTACTTGTTGTTTTTTCATAGTTCTGTTCAGTTTAGTCAATTCTTAAGTGTTGACATCACTTCTTAGGTTTTCTGTGGTTCCTCAGCATGCCAGTGGAGAGTCCTGAACAATGATGGCTCTGTACATAATGGTGTTATAGTGTATAGACATCACAGTCATTATTAAGTTCTGTACCATTCAGAAAGGTTTTAAAGAAAATATTGCCCATTTAGACGGAATACACTGTAAAGTCATTATGATCGAGTCCATAAGCATTATTTATGAAAACTTTCATATCACTTCCATTGTTTGTTTGTTTTTTTTTTTTTTTTGGTCAGGCACCTCTTGAGTTACCAGTACAATAAAATCCCCCATAAGATATTCTGTTCGACAGCTCTTGGGGTCTCTCCCACCCCCACCTCTTTTTGGACCTCTAGACCCATAAAACAATCATTCTCAGGCTATTTGTAGACCATATTGTGCGCAGCAGGAAATTGCACCGTTATGATAAAGAGTAAACCAATAGGTATGTCCTCAGCAAAAATGATCAGAAGGACTTGAAGTTGCGCTTGCCACATCAAAAGACCCCAAGGGTTCACCTCATGACAGATTTGCAGGGTCAAAGTTACTCCTTTTCACAAATCTTTCAAAAAAATTGGGATTAATAATAATGGCTAACATGCGGGGTATCATTTTATGCTAAGGTTGCTTATCATGAATGTAATATTTTTGATACTTCATTCTTTACTGATGGTCCTAGCCCTCTAAGAGCCACATTCTAGAAAGTTAAAAATGACAGATTTCAAACATAGGCATGTGGAGTGTTATAGACTATTGAAATGTCAGTGCTTATAATTATGATGTTATTTTGATTCTTTGCTGGGGTTCTAGCCCTCCATGGACCTCTCAAAGGGTGAAAATGACACAATTCTGTACCAATCAAGGATATTTAGACTTTACACATTTACATTGCGCTGTTGCCTCACAGTAAGGAGACCTGGGTTTGCTTCCCGGGTCCTCCATGCGTGGAGTTTGCATGTTCTCTCCGTGTATGCGTGGGTTTCCTCCGACACCAAAGACATGCAGGTTAGGTGCATTGGCGATCCTAAATTGTCCCTACTGTGTGCTTGGTGTGGGTATGTGTGTGTGTGCCCTGCGGTGGGCTGGCGCCCTGCCCAGGATTTGTTCCTACTGTGCGCTGTGCGCTGGCTGGGATTGGCTCCAGCAGACCCCCATGACCCCGGGTTAGGATATAGTGGGTTGGATAATACAATACAATACAATACAATTTATTTTTTGTATAGCCCAAAATCACACAAGAAGTGCCGCAATGGGCTTTAACAGGCCCTGCCTCTTGACAGCCCCCCAGCCTTGACTCTCTAAGAAGACAAGAAAAAACTCCCCAAAAAAACCCTTGTAGGGAAAAATTGAAAGAAACCTTCAAAGAGGGACCCCTTTCCAGGTAGGCTGGGCGTGCAGTTGGTGTCAGAAAGAACGGGGTTCAATACAATACAATACACTAATTTGTGAATTTCCCCTTGGGATTAATAAAGTATCTATCTATCTATCTATCTATCTATCTATCTATCTATCTATCTATCTATCTATCTATCTATCTATCTACACAGAACAGAACAAATCCTTAATACAGTATAAAAATAAAAATTTTAGAAGAATGACTGACTGACTGACTGACATTTACATTGAAGAACACATTTTAACATTTCTAATACCTGAGACAACTTTTCTTGTTTATTATATACTTCTACTTCCATCCATCCATTTTCTAACCCGCTGAATCCGAATACAGGGTCACGGGGGTCTGCTGGAGCCAGTCCCAGCCAACACAGGGCACAAGGCAGGAACCAATCCTGGGCAGGGTGCCAACCCACCGCAGGACACACACAAACACACCCACACACCAAGCACACACTAGGGCCAATTTAGAATCACCAATCCACCTAACCTGCATGTCTTTGGATTGTGGGAGGAAACCGGAGCGCCCGGAGGAAACCCACGCAGACACGGGGAGAACATGCAAACTCCACGCAGGGAGGACCCGGACTTCTACTTCATGACTTAAATCATTACATTTCTTATGAGCATCCTGAATAAGTTTTATGCTAATTTAGACTTTTTAATCCAAACAGGCTGTAATGAGTAACAGCCATGAGGTTTCTGGTGATATTTCATTTGAGGATATCATAAAGGTGTTTGCAGCAAGGAAGACCAGGACAATAAAACTATAAATAGAAAAGTTCTCATTTTCAGGTCAGTCTCTAAATTCTGTTAAATGTCAGCTTTGAAAGCGCTTCAGCTATTGTGGTATGCTTAACCAATATATTGCATAATATACATGGTCCCAGATTAAACATATTTATTTAATTTACGCCTGTGGTGGGCTGGCGCCCTGCCCAGGGTTTGTTTCCTGCCTTGTGCCCTGTGTTTGCTGGGATTGGCTCCAGCAGACCACCGTGTCCCTGTAGTTTGGATATAGCGTGTTGGATAATGGATGGATGGGTGGATTTAATTTACTCTTACATCATATATTTTTGATTGTTTATTTGCCAGAAAACACCTGTTTAAAATAATGATGATTATGATGATGATGATTATTTATAACTAGGGGGGCAAGCCCCCCTGGCGCCTTTGGCGCCCAACCCCCAGTTTCGGCCAGAATATTAGTAAAATCTGTAAATGTACAAAAGAAAAATGATTTTTTATTGGAGTCCAAATCACGAAATTCTATAAATATGTAAAAGAAAAACTTAATCATTGTTTGAAGGAGAAAAAATCATGAAATGAGAATAAAATATCTACTCTCTTACCAATTGGAATATTCCCGTTAAACTGAGGTCCACTATGCTCGATGAGCATTTATAAGAGACTAAATTAACGATCCATTCGTTTAAACTGACATTCGTATAGTTAAAAAAAAAGAACTTTAAAAAAATAACTACTCATTTAAATCATGTGAAAACTAAAGTGGTATGCAATGGGTCATCGTAACTCGACCTTCAGCTAACTAAATCACCGAAATACATACATTGGTGTTATGAATTGATTTTTTTTAATTGTTTGTTCCTGTGAAAGAAAGTTTTTTCGATCAAAAATACAAACCACGACTTTCTTGATATAAAAAACGGAATAAGAATCTGAAAATCTACCAACATCACATTAAAGTTTGATAAATTCTGAAAAGAATGATACCAAACATATATATGCAGGTTTTAAAATAAGCCCGAATAAAGTGTGAAAAATACGTCACATAAAAACGTTGCACAAAATCGTTGCACTTTTAGGCTTAGGATTTTATATAGAGAGAGATAATCTCGCGTGCACTTTGCACATGTTTAGTTTGTCGTGGGGCAGCGCAGTGGGTAGCCCTGCTGCCTCGCAGTTAGGAGACCCGGGTTCGCTTCCCGTGGAGTTCGCATGTTCTCCCCGTGGGTTTCCTTCGTGTGCTCCGGTCTCCTCCCACAATCCAAAGACATGCAGGGACGGTGCATTGGCGATTCTAAATTGTCCCTGGTGTGTGTGCGCGCCCTGCGGTTGGCCGGGATTGGCTCCAGCAGACCCCCGTGATCCTGTAGTTAGGATATAGCCTGTTGGATAATGGATGGATAGTTTGTCGTGGTTTATTTTATTAAACGAAGGTATCATTAATTTTACATCCTACTTTTTTTTTGTCCTCAAGGACCTCGACCGGCACTGTACTGTACACCAATATATACAGTACATTAGTTAACATGGCTCACAGTGCTTCAGAATGATCACCGCTTTGTTTCTGTCTGGCTCACTCAGTTGTGCGAGGGTTCTTGATGCGCAGCAGGACAGCAGAAGCCCCCTGAAGTCAGCTGTTTTTTTTTTTCCAAAGTGAGCAGCGCCCTGAGCTCGCTTCGTGTAACTGGTCATTTCCTATGCGGTTTATACATTCTTCCTGTATAGTTACAGTTTCTTTCTCCGGTACTTTGGCTTTCCTTCCACAGCCCATTGCATATCAAGTAAGCCGATCTGCGTATTTGGTTTATTAAAAAGAAGTTCTGTATTTTAATGCACGCCGACATGTTGAATGTTAGTCGAACATGCAAGTTAAGAATTATCTGTACTTTGTGCACGTTACACCACCATCACCACTACAATTACTATTTATAGAAGTCCGTAGGAAACTACAGAAGACAGGCAATATGTTAACACAACGGCTTTTTTTTGTCTTGTTTAACCGAGCTATCATTTGTGAAGAAGATGAGGTTAAAAGCCCCGATTTAGCGCTACCCACAGTCTTTTTGAATGGGCGTGGCTTACAGGGGCAGTCTGGCAGCTGATTCACTGCTCACGTTGGCTTGCGCGTCTGACACAGGATTTAGGATGGAGGAGAACAAAAAACTCACTTTAACACCAAAAAGATTACATTTAAAATTACTCAGTAAAAAACTCCATTTCAGACATCGGCATGCAGTTTAGATTGAAATTCAAAAACTTAAAGAAATGCATGTATACTCATGCAAATAATTATTTACCTGCAAGCTGGAAGCAGACTAGCAAAATACAAAAAGTTGCATAGGTCTTCATTGTAAAGCAGTGCTGTTGGAGTGAGGGGTTGTGGACCAGCGACATCCTTTATAGCAGATTAGGAAGTTGTCATCAACCACAGAGCCAAGTGACAGTGTAAAGGGTAACAAAGTAATGGAGACTCTGGAAGTTAATACTAGCTGACACTCTACAGTTATTTGTAAGATATACACTACAGTCTGCAGCCGCAACAGAAGAAGATAATTCAATCAGATAAAAACAAAAGGCATGGTGATACTTCTCATTTAGTATGGGGTGAGTGTAAACACGTGTTAACACACCCAGGAGCCTGTTATTCATGAAGCTGGTGGCCAATGCAGTGGTTTTGTGATTTAGGTTCCCCCAAGCTCTCCTAACAGGAAATTGTGACTTTTATTGTGTCTGCCAGCACAGTAAACCCTTATTTGCTTTATTTCTTGCAGAACTAGCCTGAGCAGTAAATCTGATTTCCACTCTTTTTTCTTAATAGCACCCATCCCTCTGCAACTAACGGCTCCTTAATGGCACTTTACTGGGTTGTCTGGTTCCTTAAAGAACCCTTGCTTGACAACAAACGTATTCAAACATTTCTTCAGATGTACATGTAGTCAACATAAAACACAAATACAAGGGGAAAATGAAATTCATTTTTCTTAAAATAGAAAACAATACATTTTGGTTCATACCTGGGCATAAACATTAGACTTATAGACAAAACAAATGCAGAACGTACAGGAGACAGGCTTTAGCAGGGAAAAAGAAATGAAAGGAAAAAACTAGTAAATAAAAACATAAGGCAGCATCCTGTCATCTGTCTGGGTCTGGCCACATCACCTCTCCACAAACGATGCAATGGGGGAAATATCATCTGATATTCCTTATTTATATTCCCTCCATTGCCTGAAGAAGGGGTTTGTGTCTGTAGGGCTAGCGATCGAATACCTTCCACCTCCATGGAGAGAGAAACTCTTCAATGGAGTCCTCCTCATATCCTCACACCTCTTCCTCTACCTCCCTGACCAATATTTGCCTCCAGTTTTGTCCAAACCAAAAGAACTAACCTTCTGCCTTTGTATGGTGCTCATACTCTGCTATCTTAGAAAAGGAATTAGCAATACGTGTTTTCACACTTGAGAATTAGGTGTAGGCAATTGGCCAATGAGTGTGCCATTTTGAATAGCAGCATTTTCTAAATTACAATAAATTAACAGAGAATTCAGTGTTGCTAATTGTGTCTGATGTAGAGAACTGTGTGTAATGTTTTGAGAAATATGCATTTTAAAATTGTAAACTGAGCGCTAAGCTATAAATGCACTTGGTTAAAAGAACATGAATAAATTATTTCACTGATTGTGCCTCTGATGCCAGCTTTGAAGCAGAAACTTTGACATCCTTTAAGAAGAATCTAAATGACATATTAGGACTGAATGATCTCCTCTTGTTTGTCAAATTTCGTTTGTTCTTATATTTTTTAACGTTTTAAGTATAAGAAAAAAACTTAAAATAAATTGTATAAATGGTTATGATCACTATTCTGATTTCTCATATCAAGCAGAGTTTTCTTTTCTACTCTTCTCACAAGCAAACTCTCTGCATTTCCAACATGTACCAGAAGATTAGGAAAATTATGTATTTGTTGAATATCCATCCATCATCCAACCCACTACTGTATATCCTAACATAGGGTCACGGGGTCTGCTGGAGCCAATCCCAGCCAACACAGGGTGCAAGGCAGGAACAAATCCCAGGCAGGGCGCCAGCCCACCATAGGACACACACACACACCAAGCACACACTAGGGACAATTTAGGATCGCCAATGCACCTAACCTGCATGTCTTTGGACGGTTTGCAGTTTTTTTTAAATCAGTTAGACACTGATTTTGTTACCCTTAAAACTCAAACCCTTTCTTCGGTTTCCAAAATAAGCACATATTTCCCAAAACTCTAAACACAGTTCTCTGTTTTTGACATATGCTTCAGATTTGCTGAACCTTTTGTACAAAATCCCAAGCACAAATCCTTCCATAAAGCACAGGTGACACAATGTTCTCATTTTGAAAGTGCTTCACCTCGATATAATTGCCTCCAAATTATGTTAACCTGAACTCAATAAACACACAACTCTCCATGTGTGAACATTAAGAAACAAGATTCTATTCGCGTAGTTCAGAACATTCATCCATCCATTGTCCAACCCGCTATATCCTAACTACAGGGTCACAGGGGTCTGCTGGAGCCAATCCCAGCCAACACAGGGAGCAAGGCAGGAAACAAACCCCGGGCAGGACGCCAGCAGTTCAGAACATTGGGAGGAATAAACAGGGACACAGATTTGTGTACTTTTCAAGGATGGGTGCCAATGCTTGGAGAACACTGAGAAGAAGGCTAGGATGAGGCCATGGGCGAGAATGAAGACGAGGAAGAGGAAGGACATTTGTATTGGATGAGATCTAGGCAAACTAGAGGACCATGTTCTTGTTCATGGCATGTTCATGAGAGGCTGGTGAGGAGTTCCGCCATATTTGGGTAGATTTACCATTGCCTCAATAATCAAGATGTTCTGAAAAGAAAACAGATTAGTTGCTACTGTAGATGGAAAAATTGGTTGTCTTACTTCTAGCACATGCACTGCAGTGTGTGTTGTACACTGTTTATTCTGTGTCAGTGGCGCTAATTGTGAGAATACATTACGGTAGTAGATGTTGTACATAGTGCTCTGCAGTGCTGGACTGTACCACAAGTGAGCCATAGTTCTAGTACTGCACTCACATTACTATTCTTGGCAGAACTGAGAGAAGACCAACAATTGGAGGCAGACCACAGCTGTAGTCAGCTAAGCAGGAGATGGCCATTATGAACATGGAGGTTGCCAGAAATACAATCTTACTTTTGAGAAATTCAATCCAGAATTGTAGAAGACCATGCTGTATTTCCTGGAATAGACAATCAACTTTGAAACCATTGACTGCATCCTGAAACATAATTGTATGAGGATGAAGGAAGTGTTCCTTTTGAAAAGAAATCAAAAAGAGTGAAACACTAGTAGTTAAAATATTTGATAGTAAGCCCAGACATACATTAGACGGTCTACTTTCACACGTATCATACTACATTACTGAAATGTGCAGAATAATTTGCCTTGTATTGTATTTCTACACACTTGCAAGTTATATTTTATTCAGTTATGTCCTTTTGTAAAGAATATTTCATATTAACTCAGTGAAACACCCCGCAAGCTCATTTTCTTAGCCAAGGCAAGCTTCAACCTCACTAAGTGACAGAGAAGTGAGACTGGCTTGGAACAGTCAGGTGAAAGCACAGATTTCCCTGTATCGTCTCCAGTCAAGAGCGAAAGTGGGAGCGTATGTGCAAGTGATTCAGGTCACGATAGGTTGTCGATTCCAGAAGATCCATTGAAACTGGAAATGGCTATGCCGTCCTCGTTTTCATCTACTCCTCGCGCGCCGGAACAGGAATTGCCACTTCAGCCACGGAGCATGAAGGCCGAAACGATCTGTCCGAACTAAAGGTAATGATCGCTGTAATGGCCACAGCCACCGCTCAAGACATAAAGGAGCTCAAGAAAGATATAAAGAAAGAAATAAATGATATGCTAGTAACAAACGAGAAGCTGTGGCAGGATATTAAAGAGCTGGGAAAACGTGTAAATAATTGCTTTGAGGCAGCTTTTAAAGCAGGGGTCCTCAATCACAGTCCTGGAGGGCCGCAGTGGCTGCAGGTTTTTGCTCCAACCCAATTTCTTAATAAGAAGCCCTTATTGCTCAAGTAACACTTCCTCTTTATTTTTGTTGTCTCGCTTGTTAAGATTTTGAACCCTTATTGCTCATTTTTGTCTTAAACAGCTGTATTCTTGGTTTTTAATTGTTCCTAATTAGTGTTAACATGCAAATGACAAAAGAGATCAGCATTTCTCGATTTAGCTTGTTACCATTTACACTGTGTGTATTTATCATACACTATTGGGTTTAATCAAATACTTGGAAGGAAAGTGAAGAGGAAAAAGTGAAGGACTGAGAATTACTCATCCATTTTAGCCTTCAAATCATTTGGATGATATCCTTAGAAAGAGCAAGAAAATCTAGGAGATGAGAATTAGCTGACATAGCAGAGTTAAAACACTAACAAGCCATGAAATTAAATTATTGTCAAGAATTGCTTTCTAATTAAGCAACCGGGTTAGAACAAAAACCTGCGGCCACTGCGGCCCTCCAGGACTGTGACTGAGGACCCCTGCTTTAAAGGTATGCTAAATGACAGAGAAGAGGACAGAACGTCATTGACCATTCTGCAAGCCCCTGGTTGGCATGAAGGCTGACCTTACGCCACCTTAGGCCCATACAACACAACACATCATCTACATTTCCTCAATCATCAGTGCAACAATATCTTTGTTCTGAAACAAAGCTCCTTATTCAGTGCCAGGACATGTTATTATAGTGGTGTTTTGAGTTGGTGACCAATGTGCTTTAGCGTTCAGTAGTGTATGTGGGCTTCATAGCGCAGATTTTGATTTACATGAAAAACAACAGAGTTTTGACACAATTATTTAGTTTTGCAATGCTGAGTTTGAGGTTTGTACAGTGTCAGGGATGCCAGGGGCCATGACCCGGCCGGGACGACAGGAAGGACCGGATGTGGGTCTGCACCCACCCAGGATCACGTGGGGGTTGCCTTCTGGGTTGTTTTGGGGGCCACGGGTACAGGGCATGGAAGCCCTACCCTGTAGGGGCCCGTGGTCACCGCCAGGAGGCGCCCCAGTGTCTTGGGGACCTGTTACCCCAGCACTTCCGCCACACCATGAAGTGCTGGGGGGAAGATTTATGACGGCGCCCGGAGAGCACGCTGGGGCGTGGCTAGAGGAGGAATGCCGGGAACACCTGGGGCTCATCCGGGTCCTCTATAAAAGGGGCCGTCTCCATTCATTCGAGGCTAGAGTCGGGTGGAAGGAGGACGAGGCAAGAGGAGCTGTGGAGGCGGCCCGAAGACAAGGCATTGTGGCCAGGATTGTGACTGTTTGGGGTTTGTGCACGTGATTAAGGTCTGTGTGACCATTATTATTATTGTAAATACTGTAAATAAACGTGTGGTGGTTTGACAACAGCATGTCTGCCTGTCTGTGTCCGGGCCAAGTTCACAACAGACAGGTGTATAGTTCAGGCAAATAAAACAGAAATAAATATTACTTCTAGAGAATTAAAAGCACATTGAAACAAATAAGTCTTTAAAATTATCTTAAAAGTAATCACTGTGGCAGAGCTTTGGTGAGACTGTGGGAGCTTACTTCATTGGCGAGGCCCAAAAGAACAAAAAGCTTGTTGTGCACAGTCTGATCTGTGGAATGCCCAGGAGGTTTGAGGACCCTGAGATGTAGAAGTGGCAATTCAGGCAATACATTAGTAAACTAATCTTCAAATCGATCCTCTCTTAAATAGATAACCAGTGCAAGGATGATACATTTGGTGTTATAACAGTACATTTATGATTTTTTTGTTAGAATATATGCATGTCTGTTTTGGACATACTGTAACCTCTGAATGCTCTTTCCAGGGAGACCAACGAACAATGAATTACAGTAGTCAAGACGAGATGCGAGGAAAACATGAGCTAACTTCTCAGCATCATGTAAATGTAGAAAGTGTCTAATTCTTGAAATACTCTTTAAATTTTGTGTGGACATGGACAAAATGTGACTTTGAAATGAAAGTGTAGAATCTAATGAAATCTCAAGATTTATAACCAAGGAAGAAACAGGAATTACGGTAAGTGACCATCAATGCTGGTGTGCTTTATGTTGGATTTTTTTCCCTGACAAGAAATATCGAAAAGTATAGTTTCTAACATATTGCTTTGTAACTGCAGGTAGTTGTTATTCTTCCAGATCTGAATATCATTAAGGCAGCAAGTGTCTTGAGTTTGTAAAACATGGGCATTGGGGATGGTCTGGAGAGAAACTGTCAACATAACACCATTTCTCAAGTCAAGTCAAGTCAATTTATGAAGCTCATTTAAAATAACAGGAGTTGACCAAAGTGTTGGACAGCTTCTTTCATTTCACAAATACATATATTTATATAAACTAAATACACCAAAGCTAATTAAATAAATAGTACAAATAATATAAATAGAATAGAAAGTTTTAAAAGCTAAGGCAAAAAGAAAGGCTTTCAGGCAAGATTTAAAAGTATCCAAAGTTGCTGCTGACCTAATGTTAAAATGCAGACTGCTCCAAAGCTTAGAGGCAGCAACTGAAAAAGCACAGTCCCCCCTTAGCTAAAGTCTAGATCTTGACACGACCAATAACTTCTGGTCAGAGGACCTCAGTGACCGTGAAGGAGAATTAGGATGTGAGAGATCAGTAAGATAAATGAGGGCTAAACCATTCAGAGACTTAAAAAACAAACAGTAAAATTTTAAACCTGATCCTGTAACAAAACAGGAAGCTAGTGAAGAGAAGCTACAATGTGTGTGATATGATATAATCTGAGTCCAATAGGCATTTGAAAAAATGCATTTTTATGGCCTATTACCTTGTGTGTGTGTCTCAGTCTGGTTCTGCTCTCTGTCTTTCGTGCTTCTGCACATTATCAGCATCTATCTTGCAGCTCTATGAGTTCAGTTCATTTCTTTTGCCCTATTTCTGCATTCTAGACTTGATGAGCTGTGATAAGACTGAAGCCACAAATTTATTAGAACAGAGAGTTTTTGTTGGTTTGCTCTTTGATAAAACGTATGCAATATTAATAAGTGCAGGTTGTTATTGTCATTAGTCTGCTCTCAATATTACTTTATTGTATTGACATTTTTTATTGATTTATTTATTTCCAGTTTTAATTGTGTGATTTATCTAAGGAGATACAGTTTGCCAGATATAATCACACAGTTTCACTGCTTGTTTAAAACTGAATGTGCAGTAGGCAAGGTGGTAGACTTGCTACAACTGCCTTGTAAGTAGACACATGCCTGAGTCAGGCTCCTGAGTTTCTACCTTGTCCTGTTACTCACATGGTCTTTCTGCCAGATATCGGTGTGTGTGGTTTTTGCATTAAAAAAAAAAAGAAAAAAAACAAAGAACAGTATGGTGCTTAATAAAGCTGTTTAACATCTCCAGGCATCTTGGTGCAAGTCACAGCCCACGTGGAGTTTACCTGCACTCCCAGTGTCTCTGTCAGTTTCCTCCTGGTGCTCTAGGCTTCGCTCTGTTTTTCTATAGGGGGCACTAGCTCCCTGGAAATACATTCGTTTTGTACTTGCGGCGTCTTAAGTAACTCGAAACTATATAGAAATACACTCACCTAAAGGATTATTAGGAACACCATACTAATATGGTGTTTGACCCCCTTTCGCCTTCAGAACTGCCTTAATTCTACGTGGCATTGATTCAACAAGGTGCTGAAAGCATTCTTTAGAAATGTTGGCCCATATTGATAGGATAGCATCTTGCAGTTGATGAAGATTTGTGGGATGCACATCCAGGGCACGAAGCTCCCGTTCCACCACATCCCAAAGATGCTCTATTGGGTTGAGATCTGGTGACTGTGGGGGCCATTTTAGTACAGTGAACTCATTGTCATGTTCAAGAAACCAATTTGAAATGATTCGAGCTTTGTGACATGGTGCATTATCCTGCTGGAAGTAGTCATCAGAGGATGGGTACATGGTGATCATGAAGGGATGGACATGGTCAGAAACAATGCTCAGGTAGCCCGTGGCATTTAAATGATGCCCAATTGGCACTAAGGGGCCTAAAGTGTACCAAGAAAACATCCCCCACACCATTACACCACCACCACCAGCCTGCACAGTGGTAACAAGGCATGATGGATCCATGTTCTCATTCTGTTTACGCCAAATTCTGACTCTACCATTTGAATGTCTCAACAGAAATCGAGACTCATCAGACCAGGCAACATTTTTCCAGTCTTTAACTGTCCAATTTTGGTGAGCTTGTGCAAATTGTAGCCTCTTTTCCTATTCGTAGTGGAGATGAGTGGTACCCGGTGGGGTCTTCTGCTGTTGTAGCCCATCCGCCTCAAGGTTGTGCGTGTTGTGGCTTCACAAATGCTTTGCTGCATACCTCGGTTGTAACGAGTGGTTATTTCAGTCAAAGTTGCTCTTCTATCAGCTTGAATCAGTCGGCCCATTCTCCTCTGACCTCTAGCATCAACAAGGCATTTTCGCCCACAGGACTGCCGCATACTGGATGTTTTTCCCTTTTCACACCATTCTTTGTAAACCCTAGAAATGGTTGTGCGTGAAAATCCCAGTAACTGAGCAGATTGTGAAATACTCAGACCGGCCCGTCTGGCACCAACAACCATGCCACGCTCACAATTGCTTAAATCACCTTTCTTTCCCTTTCTGACATTCAGTTTGGAGTTCAGGAGGTTGTCTTGACCAGGACCACACCCCTAAATGCATTGAAGCAACTGCCATGTGATTGGTTGATTAGATAATTGCATTAATGAGAAATTGAACAGGTGTTCCTAATAATCCTTTAGGTGAGTGTAATATAAAAAGGCGATACTCCTCCCTCAGTGATACGGCGGTAAGAAATCACATGGGAGAAATAACTTAGCTTTCTTTAATGACGATTTACACTGTATAACAGATGAAGAAGCCATGACAAGACTTTTTACCAAAGTGGGAGCTCGATGTATACTGTTTGCCATTTTCGTCGCTGCACTGGAAGGATTTTCAGGGTCGGATAACGTTCTCTCCCATCCATCCATTGGCTTCAAAGGTGTTCGGGGCCAAGTTTTTAAATCCTTTCTTTATGTGCAGGCCCCTACTTAGGTAAATCATGCCATTCCAAACAAGGCAAAAGAAGATCCAATGTCATACTGACTCTGACACACAGAAATAGTACAATTCCCATTTCTATAGTTGTCTCTTTCTTGTCTTCTAATGCTTGTCTAGCAGTTCTAAATGATGAGCCCCTGTGTGCTAAATCTGGCATAGTGTTAGCTGTACATGTGAGAAGAAGCAGATTTATAAAATATTTTTTGTACAGCACACAGTGACATATTAAACATATAAACTTATTACACTCTCCCATGCTAGCAGTTTGAAGGTTCTTTTGATTTGGGGTTTAGACTGGTCCTAAGAGTGACAGTACTGATATTTCATCTTAGGTTGATTCCTGCCTTATGCCTGTAAAAGATAAAAAAAAAAAACTGTAACCAAATAGAAACCTCAGGGTGATGACACAAATAGAAATGATTATTTAACCAATAATAAGTCACTGTTGGTTTGCTATTTAAAGAAGAGGTCTGTGATAAAGTGATGTCAAGTCTATATCTGCGTTCTCCCTTCTCTCATAAACAGGCTCCAGCCCCTACAAGCACTACGCAGGTAACTTAATATTATGTTATGGCTCTCTAGTTGTTGCATGTAATGGATGATGGGGCAGTGGTGCCTTTTCAGTCACTTACAATAACAAATCTTCTGACAAGTTAACACAAAGCAGTTTGGGTGCATAAATTCATGCCGTTGGTGCCAAATTGTGATCCTATTTTAGGTGTGCCTTTGCAGACAATGAGATTCGTCAGACCAGGCTACCCTTTTTCCGGTCTTCAGCTGTCCAGTTTTGCGTAGCCTGTGCCCACCTGCAGTCTTAGCTTTCAGTTCTTGGCTGTCAGGAGTGGAACTTGTCACCGTCTTCTGCTGCTGTAGTCCATCTGCCTCAATGTTCAATGTCTTGTGAATTCTGAGATGCTTTTCTGCTTTGAACTCTTATCTGAGTTTCTGTCAGCTCAAACCAGTCTGGTCATTCTACTCTGACCTCTCTCATCAACAAGCTGCTACTTTATGAATGTTTCTGAGTAAACCCTAGAGACTTTTGTGCATGAAAATCACAGAAGATCAGCAGTTACAGAAATACACAAACCAGCCTATCTGGCACCAACAATCATGCCACAGTCTAAATAGAAAAGGTTTTGTCTGATGTGAACATTAACTGAAGCTCCAGACTTGTATCTGCATGGCTGATTAGGTAATTACATGGATAAGCAGGTGTACAGGTGTTCCAAATAACTGGATAATTAATGTATTTTTAATAACATAATTACTTAAAGAAACATTTTCTTTGTCATTCAGTTTTGAAACAGTCCTGCCTTTTCCACAACATTCTCTTAATATGTTGTTGATTCAGAAGAATCTGATGATCTTCGGGTTCTTTCCCTTATTTTCCTTGTCCAGGGTTAATGGTAGGTGAGATGCCACCATGTTTAGTTTGAGGCAAGCTGTTCGATCGAAAGGGAAAACTTCTTTCTCAATGCATTCTCTCTTACTACTGATTTAAAAAGAGCATATTTTCAGGAGTCTGGGTTCTATGAAAATCTTGTAAACATTCATATTATGGGTAAGGGGGACTTGTATCTTGACTCAGTCTAGTTTTGAGACTGTATGCTTTTGCAAGTGCTGTGCAGCATAGTAAAGCAAGATTGTTATCACCAAAAATGTTTACTTGGTTATCTCAGTGATCTCATTTGCGATTAAACAAAGCGTCATACTAAAGTGCTAGGGAGCAGTTCCTGTGGTGATTCAAGTTTTGACTGTGAGTGACTTAAATTTATTGTTTTTTTAAGTTTTATTTGTTTCAAACCTATGCAATACGGAGGAGGTTTTTTCCTTTGGCAATCGAACACAAGTTTTAGTATAACAAAATTCTGTTTATTCACAAATACAATTGATCCCATATATCTCAGAGACAATTAAGATTTGTAATTATAAACCATACTAAAAAACGCATTCCTCACCACGTAATGAAAGTTAATTAGTAAATGAAAAAGAGGCGCAACTTGACAACAACAATTTAGTTCTGCATAGCCCAAAATCTCCCAAGGAATGTCTCAATGGGCTTTAACAGGCCTTGTTTATTTGATGGGCCTTCAGTCTTGGACTCTATAAGGAGATAAGAAAAAACTCCGAAGAACCTTGCAGGCAAAAATGGAAGAAATCGTGGGAAGTACAATTCAAAGGAAGACCCCCCTCCAGGTAGGTTGGGTTAAAAAATAGGGTAATGCAGCACGCAAAATAGAATCCAAGAAGCCCTTTTCTTATACTGTAGCGTTGGCCAATCTATCATTGTCACCTAAGAAATACAAAATAATTAACACAATATAAATTGTTTTTGCACAGCACTCCTGACCAAGTGTAGGTGCAGAGCATGGAAAAAACTCTCCAGGCAAAATGCAAGAGCTAATCAGTCACTCCAATCAGGGTCAGTCAGTCAGTCAGTCGTTATCCAACCTGCTATATCCTAACTAAAGGGTCACGGGGGTCTGCTGGAGCCAATCCCAGCCAACACAGTGCACAAGGCAGGAAACAAATCCCAGCCCACCACAGGACACACACACAATAAGCACACACTAGGGACAATTTAGGATCACCAATTCACCTAAACTGCATGTCTGTGGACTGTGGGAGGAAACTGGAGCTCTAATCATCTGTCTACAGGAATTCGCAAGGCTAATACAGTGGAGCACTTCAAAAAACTGCTGAAAACACATTATTTTAACATGGCCTACTCATAACTTCACTTTAATTTAATCCTGATACTCTGTATGTTCAATTCATTTTAATAACTATTCATAGTGGCTCTAAAATCCGTACTAACCCCTACTCTCTATTCTGTTTCTTTTTCCGGTGTCTTTTTGGTGGTGGCTTATGCCACCACCATCTACTCAAACCACCGTGATGTTCCAACAGTGAAGGATTGAAAGCCAGAAGTCTGCATGACCATCATCATCAAGAAAGTCCGTGAGAACCCTAAATACAAAGAGGACTATTTCATTTTCATTTATGTCAGGTAGAATGCCCAGAGGGGACTAAGTG
Source organism: Polypterus senegalus (assembly GCF_016835505.1). NCBI lineage: Eukaryota > Metazoa > Chordata > Cladistia > Polypteriformes > Polypteridae > Polypterus > Polypterus senegalus. Next base: position 130,435,674 of record NC_053163.1, on the reverse strand, counting down.
GTCTCATGGCCTGGAATCCCTACAGATTTTATTTTTTTTTTCCAGGCGTCTGGAGTTTTTTTTGTTTTGTCTGTCCTCCCTGGCCATCGGACCTTACTCTTTTTCTATGTTAACTAATGTTGTCTTATTTTAATTTCTTATTTTGTCTTTTATTTTTCTTCATTATGTACAGCACTTTGAGCTACTTTTTGTATGAAAATGTGCTATATAAATAAATGTTGTTGTTGTTGTTGTTGTAATCAGGGTATGCCAGACTAAAGTCGTGATTCTTTAGCCAGGATTTAAAAGCTGATAACTGAAGGGGTATCTCTTATAGTAGTAGGCGGGTCATTCCACAGCTTCAGGGCCCCTGTAACTAAAAGCTCAACCACCCACTGTTATTTTATTAATCCTTGAACTTATAAGCAGGTCGGCCTCTTGAGATCTTAATGAGCGCTCAGGTTTGTAAGTAATAAGTTCAGATAATTAAGCAGAGCCTTGGCTATTTAAGGGTTTATAAGTTAAAAGGATCGTTTTGAAATCTGCCCTAAACTTAACTGGGAGCCAGTGTAAGCACTTAAGAACTGGTGGTATGTATTCGTACTTTTTTGTTCTTGCAGCAGCATTTTAAAAAGTGACAGAATAATATTTTGATCAGCATCATTCCCCACAATAAACAGCATTACTGTTTTTTTCTGCATTTTGAGACACGTAGTTTTCATCCATCCACTTCATTCATTCACTGACAGAGTTAATTAAGGATACCATTGGAGAAACACCATTTGGCCTAAAACAAAGTTGTAACTAGGTGTCATCTGCAAGTGAAAATTAATGCCTTGTGTACTAATTTCAACTGCATTACTGTATGTTTTGCACATATTGAAGAACATTAAATGTTGTGAATGATCAAATTATATTCCTTGCCTGAGATATTGATAGAGAAGTCTCTTTATCAGTGTTGACAAAGGCTGTCTAGCAGTGAGCACTGTGATAATATTTGATAAAGTCTAGAAATTCTGCCAATATTCTTATCCTTTCTGGTTTAAGTATCTTTGGGTATGAGCATTAGAGGTGGATTAAGGACATTTGGCAAATTCTTTTTTACAAAGTTTCTAACTTGTCAATGGAAATGCTTTGAGAGAATTCCATCTTTGCAACAAAGATGATCAAAAGGTGCAAATACTGTATATTGTCAATATTAAAATCTGTGAAGGTTGAGATACCTAGTATCATCCAAGACTTAAATAACGTGTAAATGAGAGGGGACTCAAATATAGAGTTATTGTATAATGGAGCAGCAGACAGCAGTGTCTTTTCTACATTGATTCCATATTTTGAGTGAAGTGAAGCCCAATCTTCACAATTCTCAAAGGCATTGATGGATAAAGAAGATCCAGCAGAATTCTTTCAATTTAAGGGTGAATCACAACATGAGGACATTAAGTAGAAGTGCAATTAAGCAGCAAGCCAGGAAGAACTTAAAAGTTGTAGAAATCTGGAACAAACCACTGAGCCATTGAGGTGAAGCAGAAACCTTGACCACTTTTAAGTAGTATCTTGGTGAGATATTAGGACAGCTTAGCTATTAGCTAAACAAACAAGCCTGAATGATTGAATGGTCTCCTCTCATTATTAAATTTCTCGTGTTCTTATATTCTCATTATTATTAAAGTGACATCAATTTCTAATTTAATAGGGTGTAAATGCATTTGATTTTGAAATGAAAGTTTACTTAAACAGAAGCATTACACTGTCTCGATTGAATATAGATAATTTTCCAGACTGGCTTTCCGAGAAACCCCAGCCTACAGGTTTTTAAATGGAAATAGTGTAGGTACTTTCAAGGCTTTTATAAGTCTAAAAATGAAAGATATTAGAGATAGTTCAGATAGTAGTATGCATTATACTGCAGAAACGTTCAAAATGATTTGAATAGCGGAATCAGTAGCCCACATATGAAGTAATTTTCTTTCATGTTACTCATTTACACAGTAGTGTGTTCTTTGATTTAGTTTATTAACTGCAGATCTGTTCTTCAGATACTACTGGTGGAAGGAGACTTCTTAATAAGGTTCCGCTGTGAAGAGTTTTACTGCAGAAACATAACTGAACACTTTAGATAGCTTAACAAGCAGATTCTGGTTTTAATGCATATTTTTTTAACTTTTATGAAATAAGAGTAATAGTAGTAACATAATATGAAAATAGCTTGATTTTCTCATCATCATCACCACTGGCCTTATGTTCATTTTCTGAATTTAGCTAGGTATGCTTCTCTGAATCTATTTCTTCCACTCTTCACAGTCCTTGGCATCCTTTGTGGTGTGACCCATACTGTTCCTACCATATAATACCAACTCCAACCACTTCTTCTTTAGCCTACCCTCTGGGCCTCAGCAACTCTACATCATGCTACACCTCTTCACCTAATCACCCTCTGTCTTTGGCTCTGCGTGCCCAACCACCATAGTGTGTTTCTCCTCAGCACAACATCTAATACCTCCACACTAAGTGTCTGTCTTAACTTAGCATTCCTTGTCCTCTTACTCCCTGAATGTCTACGCGTCCATCTACTAATTCTCAAGCGGGTTCATTTCAGCTTTGCTTTATGTCACTCTTTGTTTGGTCTCATCTCACTCCCATAGACTATTCTACTCCTCACACAACTTTCATAAACTGCTCCCTTCAATGTCAGGGAGATTCCTTTTGAAATCAGAATGGGGGTAATTCTTGGAATTTCTTTCATGCATCGCCCACCCTGGCTATCACTACCATCCCTGTAAATCTGTTGGCACTCAGCATGTAAAACAAGTAGCAGAGCATCTTTCTCCAAATAAGTCAGCTGCTGATATAAACATTTACAGTGACTACGTCAGCATTTTACAGGCCCTCTCATTTTCTTGCTACAAACAAAGCTTGCACTTTGCATATTTTCCTTACCAGTTTGCATCATTTATGCACTCACTTCCCGTAATAATACACAGTATTCTAAGACCTGTTTAGTCGAGATCAGGGTCATGGAGGGGGACACCACTCCTAGATGGGAAGCCAATCAGTGGCAAGGCTACTAGTGTTAGCCATTGTGCCACCACATTTAGAGTTGTTACAACTAATTATGAATTTTACTACTTGCAGTTTAGCATTGTCCAGATCAACAGTTACAAAATGACAATTTCAACTTAGGCGTGCAAGGATAAATAACACATTAATATACTAGCAATCATTTTTTGAACAACAAAGTACTGACTGTTGTACTTCATTCAGGTGTGTGATTAACCTTTCATTGAATACGCTAAGAAGTTCTTTCTTTGTAATCAGATTTTGAAGCAGTTCTTTTGTTTTCAAGCAATGAAGCTAGGCAAATGGATTTTTGTCTTTCCAAACTGGAAGGACCCAGCAGGTGTGAATTGGCAGTTTCACTTCCTGTACACTATTCTTCTATTCTCACAGGGCTAGATGTGATTCTCAAATGAGAATACGTGTCTGGAGACAACCCGTTCAAACATTTGTAGTGAATAGCAGTGAAATCTAGCGCTGCAAAGGCTATACCCATGGGGTTTTATCCTAAACCTCCCTCCTCCAATTTCTTCAGTCGGTGCACTAAATTACACGGTCGGGGTTCAGGGACAGAGCAAAGGAAACTGAATAAAAGACTTGACTCTGAAAGGAAGTAAGAAGCTAAACCGGCTGATATTCATTCAGCAGCTCAGTGGCACAAGGTAACTGAAGGTTCATAATTACTTTGTATGCTGTAATGACAGAGGAGACAGGCACACACACACACACACACATATTCATAGACCACAGAAGCTATAGGCATTTGAGAAGTGATTCTGTCTGCTGATATCTTCCTAACATTTTAACAATTGCAACACTATTGTATGTAGCATAACAACAGCAAACAGAGTTTAGATAAGCATTGTGGTCTACAGATATCCGATGTGTTAAAACCCTGTGCCTATTCTGGCATGGCATGTTTATATTTGCAATTAGTAGGTAATGTTAACTTCCTTTAGTTATTCGTTTAGATGTGAAGTCAGAAGACAGACGTTGTGCAGTCTTGTCCATCTGTCACTGGTGCTGTTAGAAAATCTTGTTGATTTGGGTGTGTTGAGTACTAGAATCTGCATCTCCTGTGGCTCTTTATCATCAGCTCTCCTAAAGGCAGCCCTTTTTGATGGAATGTGACACATCTTTCATTTCAAATGTTTATTTTGCAGTTCATATTTTCACAAGCGTAGCTGCCAATTCTTTCAAGCTTACATCAACTCGTACACTATTGTCATAATGGTGAACAAAAGAGAGCACACACAACACCTGTGTCTAGGTATCGTTCATGTTTACCATCCGCCCATGCATAATAATATGATGTTACAGAAGGTTTTTCTCTTGCAACAGTTTATCTTTATTTTAAACATGTGCAATGTGCTTTCTGCACAAGTGACACACATATGTTTATTTGAGGTCTTTTTAGGAGATTTTTCGACTGTTCATTGTAAACAAGCTTGCTCTCTTTTGGACCAGGTTAACAAAAGCACATCTGATCTTTGCAATTCAAAATCACCACCCCTTCTTTGAGCACAAATGTTTAAGTGAAATTCACTCATGGTTGTCTCCAGATGTAATCTATATAAAGTATTATTCATTTGATTTCAGCTACATTATTAATCCTCAACATAGGCCCCTGTCCAATGTGGTGTGCTGACCTTGCTCATTTATGACTTCAAGTCTCTGATCCCATTATTATTTTGCACATGATGCACAGTATGAAAATATGATGAGATATCTTCTAGAAAAAAGTGGTTTTTTTTGTGTGTGAGTATTCTAACCCATAAGGAATTCCACAGGATAATGTCAGAGTAGCTGTCTGCCAGCCTAAGCTCAGTAGATGTTGGGAGATGCAGCAGGGCAATAACCCTAAACAAGGATGTTTCACCTTTTGGAGAGGCCCATTCAGAGCGCAGACCTTAACAGAGTGGAGATGCGGTGGAATGACCTCGAGCGAGACGTTCACACCAGACATCCTAAGAAAATGGCTGAGGTGAAACAGTTCTGTAAAGAATCGTGGTTTAAATGTCCTCCTATTCGTTGTGCAGGTCTGATCTGCACGTACCGGAAGCACTTTTTTTTAATATTCATTATGTGCACTTTATATTTTTAAATGTTACAATGTGCAACTTGTATTTATTTATTACTTCCACGTGCACCTTAATTTATTTTACTCTTTCATTTACTTAAATTTTTTAAAATGTACTTTATTCTATTATTGTTATTCCATTTTCTACACAAATATAATTATTACATTGTTTTACTTATATCATCAGTTTTTCACAAAATTAAGAGTTATATTATTAAATTCTCCTTGTTGATCTTATTAATTTCGACTGTGTGTTCTATCTCTTATCAGCTTTCTTAAATAGCTCCAAAGTGGTGTGGGTTTTGAATGGGCACCGGTGAGGGGGTTTTCTTCAAACTCTATACATGAAAATGTCTTTTCATTTTTTATTGCCTTACTATTTGTGTTTGGCATCAATAAAAATTGATTCCAAAAAAATTTTGACTTAGCACCTTATTTATAGTATGATAGAATATTCTGTTGAGGAGCTTTATTCATCATATCACCCAGAGGCCTGTAGGGGTCTTGGGTGGCCTGTGGTTACCACACTGGATGACCCAATGGTTTCAACCATACATAAACTGTGTTGCGTGTGTATTTACAGTTTATGTACATGTATGTAAATGTGTGCATACTCAGGCCCCCAACACACACACACACACACCTTTACTTGCACACCATTTGCACATTGCTACATTCTGCAACTGTTCATAATTTACATTGTTTAACTTATGTATAACTTACATGTATAACTTATGTGTGTGATGTTGTGTTTTGTTATAAGCAGCTCCAAAGCTACCAAGCTAAATTCCTGTATATTAACTCTTTCAGGGCTGGTGTTGACTTTTGTCGAAATTCAGGGGCAGAGGACGGTGTAAACTGCGACAAAATTCTTACTTTTTAGTTCGACTCTATTTGCTTGAAGGAAAGTTACGTAGCTTTGTTGATTTGACCTCGATTCCCTGCGTGTGTATGAGTAGCGAAGAGCAAACAGCCTCTAAAGCCGCTTTTCCACTGCATAGTACGGCACGACACGGTTCAGTACAGCTCACCTTGGTTCGGCTCAGTTCAGCTCGGTTGGCGTTTCGACTGCAGTTTAGTACCGCTTTAGAGTGGGCGGGATTATTCACGTGTCGTTATAGTTGCGCCGCCTCTACTGCTCGCTCTTCATTTTTTTTAACTTGTCCCTACAGTGTTTGTAAGTCCTATGGTAGCCGTGTGCGGCCAAGAGCTGAGCGACCTCCTGGAAAATTTTTTCATTCCACGTCGCCCCATCCAGCTCTCGCTGGATCCGCTCCTCGGCTAACAACGAGAGGAACGTCTGTACTTCCTCAACAGACCACGGAACAGCCATTTTTGGTTAAAACCAGTTTGAACCTTCGCGGGTCTGTTGTGTCTCGTGTTGCAAGTTCAGTGACGCAGTAATGACGATTTTCTCCGGCCAATCAGTGACCAGCAGAGTTTACATGTCACATTTTGGTAACGGTTCGGCACGCTTGGAACCTCAGCTGAGGTGGTACTAAAAAAAGGACCAGGTACCAGGTACTGTTCCCAGTGGAAAGCCCCGCAAAAGTGAGCTGTACTGAACCGTGTCGTGCCGTACTATGCAGTGGAAAAGCGGCTTAAAATGGCATCAACATCTGGCAAGACTAAAGCAAATGTGCAACGCAAAATACCCCATGGATGTTTTACGTATTATTGCTGAATTGGACTCTGACTTTGATGCAAGTGATCTTGAGATGGATATTTAAAACGAAAGTAAGGTACCATCAGTCTATCAGTCAACTGCTGATCTTGATGCTGAACATGTTTGCGTAGCTGATACGCTTACAGCAACGTTCACCTAAGAGGACCACCACTTATGAAGACAAGAGGTACAAACCATATTGCATCACACTGCCACCGTCGACCACCTGCTGTGCTTAGACGGAGAGGTAGCCAGCCTGCCGTGCCTTCCTACTGGCCATTAAGCCGCCCCTGCCCAGCCACTGCTGCCAGACATGCCAAACAGGCACCAACAGCAGCCACAACATGCAGCAACAGACGATTTATGTTGATCTGTGTGACACCAGTGCATTGTGTGCTTTTCAGAAAACTGAGGTTTTTGGAATAAATATTCAGCCCTCAAAGAGTTAAGTATTGGCGACTAAAAGTGATTCTGATGACTGACAAATGCAAATAGCCAGGTAATCCCAAAGGGGTTCACACACTTTTTCTTCCCACTGTAGCCATCAATATTATGTCTGTTGAAAATACAAACTCACCTGACCAATACAGGCCAGCACCCATCAGCAATTCTAGATGTAGTAGAAAACACAACATCAGAAGAAATAGAAAATAATAATTCATTCAATAGTAATCCTACCTTACCTTACAGAGGTTCCATCCCAAAAACTGACCTTTCAGGGAGCCCAAAATCTTTACCTACACACCTAAGTTTAGCTTTCAGGACTCAGTTTGTTTAATTTCCTTGAGGGCCCACCTGATGTTTGTCCACTTAGGCTTCGACCTGTCAGGCCCATTCAAGGATCCATGTATGATTACAGAGCTTGAGGGAAGGCAAAGCCTAACCCAACAGCTTCTGATGCAGAGCTGAACATTGAAGGGGCAGCAGCCCTCGTTTCCTTGAACTGATTTTACACTCTGATGGCTTAGCAGATTATGTTTGACAGTAGTCTGTACATTGTCTGTCAGTATGGACCACATATTGTAAGATGACACAAAAAGGCTCAGAGGAGAAAACCAAAAGCAGGTGCTTTTTTCAAGCACACACAGAAGGATTAAATAACTACACAAAGCAGAAATCTTTGTAGGAAAACTTTTCACTTTATTACAGGTGTAAATCAACTTTCTGGTGTTTTTAAAAATATCAATAGATGAAAATGGCTGATAAGCACCCACAGACCATGTAAATGCATTGAAGGTTAATGTTTAAAACAGCCTTTTAAAATACATTCTCGTCCAAAGTCCTGTTTAACTCAGGTGCTGTTCAAAACCTCTTCAATCCACTTCTTGTATGCAGAAACTCTGGTGTAGACAGTGGCCATTTCAGCATCAGAAGATGTGAATGAGACCACACCTGAGGCTACTCCATTACACACCAGAGGACCGCCGGAATCTCCCTGCAACAGAAAGATTGAGGTCACCTCGGAAACCTTCCCCCAGATCATCATGCATCAGAAGCTGCCCCAACATTCCAACTAGCACCAGTGAGTCTAGACTCCTTGTGGGTAGTGTTAACCACTTCATCAAAGTTGAGGAAACTCTACCTGACTCATCAACAGTGAAGGACTTAACATCAATTGATGGCAACACATTTGATCATTATTACTAGTGATGAGTGAAATGATTTGGCAAAACTGAAAAAATTCAAATTGTATTTCATTTCTAGCGAAATTCATGCCATTGATGCAAGAAGAAAGGTGTTCATTTCCTGCCTACAAGTGTTCACATGTATAAATTCCACACATGACTTCCTATCATTTAGTACTGTATTTTAAATAGAAATCTCTAGTGAGGAAAAAAATAACATTGGATCCATTTCCTGTTAAATGTAAACTTTTTATTGAGCCATCAGATGTGTATACTGTGTCACACACATGAGCTTTGGGAATGTCTAGTGGTTGCTGGACAAAGAAATTTGAGGAGAAGCCATCAGAAAACCCATAAAGTCACTTCTTCCCACACTCCGCCAGTTTCAATTCCTTCCAGTCATGTCACTAAGGGGGTGCAGGAGGTACGGACAACATTGGGTGACACCATCAGAGGGGTTGACACCCAAATGACTGTCTATAAATTTTTATGCTGTATTTTGGGCTGAAATCACCAAGGGGGAAACTCCAACTTGCCTGATGTAACAATTAGGTATTGGTGCACCATTAATAGTGGGAATAACCTTGCTACAGTAAATAGCAGGGTGTTCACACACTACATTATTTAAAGTATGATTGACACTTTGTTAAGGAGCTGTAGTCATCAAATCACCTAAGAGCATGTGGGGGTCAACATTGGGCCTTGGTTACCACACTGGGTGACACCAAATCTAGTGACATCAATGGATCCAACCAACAACAACACTGTATTTCTTGTATTGCCCAGCCTTGTCCACAGCTTTGACTCTAAAACAAGACAAGAAAACCACCCCCCTCCCAAAAAACCTTTGTAGGGAAAGAAAAATACAAGAAACCTTAGGAAAGGCAATTCACAGAAGAGATCCCATTCCAGGAAGGCTGGGCATGCAATGGATGTCAAAAAATGGGGTAAATACAACACAGTAAACATAACACAAGTCATCCTTTTCACAGAGATAAATATCTGATCTATCATTTCCACCACAGAAATAGAACACAACAGTACAAACTACAAAGCAAAATGCAAGAACATATAAAGTGATACCCTTCTGGATGTTGGTGTTCAGTTACAAAGCACCTTTCAGAGAGGATGGAGCTTCTTCTTATTGTCCAAAGCCTAATGTCCCTAGGGACCCCAACACTTTATTTACTTCTTTCAATTTATTTTACAACTGGTAAGAGGACACTTGCTAATTATAATGGCAGTCTGCTACTATTACTACGAAATATAGAGTACTGAGGCAGGAGGATCTTGTGATAACTCTCACCAGTGGGCATTGAAAAACATACGAGGCATTGCAGTGGGCAGAGGTAATGACAAGTTCCAAGCGGAAGGGGTGGTATCCTCATTAAGCACCTACAGATGCGCCGTATAGGGGTGTTGTGGGGTACAAAATCTATACAATTTAATATTTTGTTCAAGACAAAATAACAGATGAACAAAATTCAGGGCACATCAAAGCATATCATCTTCCTATTTGTACCTCACTTTTAAAACAGCTGTTCCAACAAAGAAAGGAAGACATGCTGGTGCCTAAGGCTGTTGATTAGTTTATAACCTGAGCATCTGGGACAAAAGTAGCTAAATTATTTTACAGCCTGGGAAAGGAAGAAATGCCGATACCACAGGCAATATCAAAAAAAGTTTTATTGTTTGGGAAAACGGACAGTGAATTCATTCTTCATGCTGACAGCCAGCCAATCAAAATATCTAACAATCACATCTTGCAAAACCCCCTATAGAATTTTATAATAAATATGCCTCGTCTGAGGAACGATATAGGAAACAGTGAGGAAGAAGAATGGACAAAAACGTCAGAAGAGAACAGAGTGAAATCAACATGCAGCCATTTCCATCTAAACGTCGGAAAAGCATCTAATAAATAACTACGAGTGCTCGATCACAAGCCGCCTGCGACATTCATCCTTGTCATCTTTACTTTTTTGTAAGCTTTTCCTAAAGACTAAATATATCCAGACTTTACTATCAGTCCTATTTTCTATTATTCTTTATTCTACTGGTAATATTATTCTTGTAATAAATACCATGCTGCTTTTAACTTTCTATGCTTTGTCTTAATGTCTGAGTGATTGAAGTAATAAGGTAGATTTCTTTGAGCACCTGGTGCAGCCGGAGATTTGCCATTACCTCTGTGCTGTGAGGTTTATTAAGGGCTGAGGGTGAGAGCACCACCCAAAAGTAGGGAACAGTACATAAAGTAAGGCGTTCTTGGCTGATAAATGGCCTGTAGTCAAGGATGCTGAGCCATTGTATGTTTAAATGTATTCTTATAGAACAAAAGTAATATTTAGGTCAGAGATATCTTTAAAATATTACATGTTGCTTGTGCCGATAATAAGTAAGTTTCTTGAAGTGCTGAGAGAGTGACAGGCTGTGTTATTTATAAGGCACTTGTGTGGTTTAAAGTGCTAATGATTAAGCAGCTGTAAGTGTGTCATTCATAGGGCACTGTTGAGTTTCTGTGTGTATGATTAGCTATGTATGCATGTGTTAATCTTAAGGTGCAACAGTAAACCAACCCGGTAACGAATCTGATGAGTTCACTTACCCCTAGGTAAAAGGTAAGTAGAGGGGAATATCACGATAATACAAGAAGTTGCTGTGGGATCAAGCCTCAAGACCCCCAATGATATTGTGACCAGCCATATAAGGGGATGACACTATTGGCGATCACGATAAAGATGCATTGGAAACAGAATTGATGCCTGAAGTGCCACAGAGCATGAACCATGAAACCTCTCATCTGCAGGAATCTCAGACCAGGAAATGGTGGTATAGGTAATGGCAGGAGAGGAAACAAGTAGGCATCTGTATAGTGAATTTTCCTTTGTAGAAAATAGTAATGTGTACACTGGTACACTTTGATGTGTCTTCATTTCAAAAATATACAGCAAGTCAGATTAAAAAAGAAAAACGCACTGCAAGGCACATGCATAGAACTGATTTTCTGTTGTACAGGTGACGATTACCTTCATTGTGATGCTGAATAAAACAGCACAGGTAGACATGGTGGTGTGAACAAGTCTTTAGAGGGCAATAGTCTATGTTTTCTTCCCCCAAAAAATCCTTAAACCACATCCTCCCAAAAAAACTCTTTAATGAGCTTTGCATTTTGTAATTGAGCCAAATTAATTTTTGTGTCAGTTTCATAAAACTGTATGCAAATCCAAATGTGCCTGATTTGCCCATCACTAATTGTTACAGTTTAAATTGTACACACTATGATTTAGAAGAATCTCAATGTATCACTTAAAACATAACATTATAAGAAAACATGAAGCCTTCAGAATGATACTCTCATATAGAAACCAATGATTTCTTGTAAAGATAGAAATAATTAGCTTTCTGTAAACTATGTTACCGTAAAAGCCTCATGCATTTTATCCCCAGCACACATCATGTTGTCGGTAAACTTCTTCAGATACTGACGCTTGCACTCTTCTTCTGGCAGGACCGTAACGTTCATCTCCTGCAGCTTGTCTGTGATGCTGTTCCCTGTGCGGCTTGTAGAACCCCAGCCAGTCACAGAACATTTGGTGCCAGGGTGTGCCATGTCATGGTCCCCAGGTAATGGCAGAAGTGAGACTTCATTATTAAGGGTGGCCTTGCTTTTCAGCTACACATCATGGAGATACAGAAATGCAAGTATTAAATCTAAATTATTTGCTGTTTCCTTTATTGACTACATGGCAGAAAGGATCAGGCTGGATGACACCAAAATGGCAAGAAGAATAAAATGGTCACCTTCAGTAGCTTGATGTCATGTTGTAAATTGTGGTAATGCGGGAAAATGAATTGCTTCTCTACTTGTTTTATCTGCTGGGTGGTTTCACTTTTTTTGATCGAATGAGCCCCAAGAATGACATTAATATTCCTGTAAATGACAGTAGCAACAATGTATCAGACATTATGTTATATAGAACCTTTTATCACTCTGGGCTGTAAGCTGATGAATGCAAGGACATCTATCCAAAGATTAAACATGTAATAATTAACACAATTCTCCGTGGACGGTGTTTCAGACCTGTTATATAGCGACTTTCATCCATCTAAGTACTGTATACATGAAGTTCTGTTCTAAATGTTCTGTTTGGTAACCTTTTTAAGGTTACAAAATGCTTGGAGTGGCTCCTGAAAGGGCATTTAAAGGAGGTCAAGTTCAGTTTCAAAGTCACCAACTACCAAGAGACAAGATGAAGTCTGAACCTTAAGATGCCCTTCCTCAGCTGAAGTGCTCCATGACTTGTTCCATTAGGCCTGCCACTACTACTAAATATACAGTACCGAGGAAAGAGAAGCTTGTGAAAACTCTCACCAGTTGGCATTTGAACACTTACAAGGCATTGCAGTGAGCAGCAGTCATGACAAAGTCCTCACGAATGAGAAAACCTCCACAAGAGAAAAGGTGGGTACTTTTGTTAAACATATACAGGAAAGCCATGTAGGGGTGGCTGTGGGGTCGAGCCTCATGGCCCCCAATGATTTTGTCGCCACCTGTAGATGGGGAATAAAATGAAAACATGAATTTGTGCAGTAACAACTGTTCTGAGAAGTGTAGCACTGAAACTGACGGAAACAGTTGGCAAAACTACAGTAATTCCAATTCCATATTCACACAGAGTTCATCTCTTCAAATTGATCTGTACTTGGCAGTGCTCTACAGCAATGGCTCCCAAACTCGGTCCTGAAGACCCTCTGTGGCTGCAAGTTTTTGTTCCAACCATCTTCACAATCGATGATAATAATCAATAACAACTGATCTCATTTAATTACCTGGTCTTTTTTACTCTTCTCTTATTCTGCATTCAGAAAAGCACAACGGTATGGTTTTTACTTTTATAAGACATTAAGATATATTTCTATTTTTTCTAAATCTATAAATGCTTACCGCTCGTTTGTTGTTTTTCTATTATTTTTCCCATTTCCTGTGTAGTTTGCTCCCTTCACTTAGCCCTAATAGTGACAATTAACAACCAGCACAGCAGACACCCAGGATGATGAAAGCTGCAATGACTTCAGTGTCAGACCCGCTAAATAGTAAATAATCAATTAAATAACCTCAACATCTGGAAAAGCATAATGAAAGTTAGGTTGAAAATACTATTAACAACTTAAACTACATATTCCCCATATAACTGCTTATTACATTTCAATAAAAATCTGCCAAACTTAGTTTGTAATCTCTACATTGACTAAAAAAGACAGAAACTAGGAAATAATGACTCCCTTTATTATAGGCTACGAGTCCCATGAAAAACGGAACTTGGTTAGAACAAAAACCTGCAGCCACAGTGGGTCCCTAGGACTGAGTTTGGGAACCACTGCTCTAGAGACGCTGCCATATGCCACTGCAGTGGTGACAATCATTGGCTCATTTCATTGTCTGCACAAGCATATATGTGAGAAACATGAGTATGATAGTGTACAGATATGTGACCACCAGTGATGGCATCCACCACACTGCCAAACGTCTGTAGCTGCCATCCCCACAATTACAGAATGGGGCAAAGTCAGTGGCATAACTAGAATTTGATGGGCTCTGTGCAAAAAATAAATAAATTCAATTGAATTCAGTTTTAAAAAATGACCACCATCAATGACCTATGTCAAGCAACATAGAAGGCCATTAGCCATAGCTAAGCTTTATGGAGTAATCAGAATAATAACACCATTAACATTTTCATTCTGACATGGCAATAATAACATCTTGCAGCATAACATCCATTCAGTCAGTGTGAGCTCCCTTGCCAGATGGGCCCTGGTACAACAGGGCCCTGTGTGCACTTCCTATAGTTAATATCACTAAGCACGTCATTAGAACAACAGAAAAATTGTGATGACAACAGGCCATTCAGTCCACAACCTCGTCCATTCTATTGACGTAGATTGCCCAAAATAACGTCGAGATCTGAAGATCTCTAAAGTCCTGCTCATAACCACACTACTTGGTAATTTAAATAATAATAATCTTCTGCTTCTTTGCATGAAGACAAATTTCCAAACCCTTGTGTGAAATCTGCTTTTACCAAGTTTCCAAATGTCTCCCCAAGTTCTTTTTGTAGAATTTATTTTAAGTCATATTTGGGGTCCACTGTACCAATCCCTTTCATAATTTTAAACATTTCAGTCATGCCCCGTTTTAATCTCAGTTTACTTAAAAAAAAAGGTTCAATTCTTCAATGTCTCCTCATAGCTCACACCTCTCAGTCCCAGAATCAGCCTAGTTGCTTGTCTCTGGACTTTCTCTAGTGTTGTTGTGTCTTTTTTGTAAAATGATGACCAAAACTGCACATGGTACTAAAGCCGAGTCCTCACCAGTGTATTATAAACCTTCAGCATAATATCCTTGATCTTGTACTCCACACATTGTGCTGTATAATGTAACATTCTGTTAGCCTTCTTAATGGCTTCTCTACATACTGTCTGGCTGAAGATAGTGTTGAGTCCAACTTTCAAGTTTCATACCTCCCATTGTCCATTCAAATCTAGCATTTCTATTTCCTATTTGTGATATTTTACATTTACTTACATTTGTGGAAGAGGAAATTTAATTTGCCCAAGCCTACATGCTGTCCAAGTCCCTCTGTAACAGTTGAGCTGGTTCTACATTACCTGCCCTTCCAACTGGTTTGGTATCATCTGCCAACTTAACCAGCTCATTGATTATATTTTAGTTCAGATTGTGTATGGATATTAAACATAGCAGCAGCCTGAATTCAGAAATCCCCCATCTTTTAGTTAGATCATTAAACTGTTTAGGTGGTATCTTATCAAAAGCTATGCGAAAATCAGGATTAATATCATATGCACCTCTCTGGTCTTGTGCTTTTGTTGCTTCCTTATAGCATTCCATTATATTCGTGAAACACGATTTTCCTCATCTGAATCCATGCTGACCGTTCACTAAAACTCCTGTTCTAGACATGTGCTGCTCGATCTTCCTTAATAATTTGTTCCATTAATTCACCTCTGATGCAGGTTACGTTTACTGGCCTATTATTACTTGGATCCACCTGACCACCCTTTTTATACAACCGGATAATACTTGCTATCCTTAAGTCTTTAGGAATTCCCCCAGTGGGCAGAGATTTTTGAAAAAATTCCATTCTGCACTTGAGGATAGGTCAAGCAGGACCACCCATAATTAATCCTATGGGCAATTACCAGTGACCCTTTGGTACCAATTCATAGAGAACACTGGAAAGCATAAGATATTGTTTTTTTTTTTGTTTTGTTTTTTTTTGGGGGGGGGGGCGACGGGCGACTTCTGAATCTTTGTAATCGGCATTAAATAAATATAAAAAATCACCCAACTATTAATTAAACCCTAAATTAGCACCATCACGTGAGGACCAATCCAGGACAGGGTGCCAGCTTATCAGAGCAGACTCAAATATGGCCCACTTTTAATGATAAGCATCCACTTTAAAAAATTCAGTTCTGTCCAAAGGCACCTCTTTGAAATACGGGTGGAGTATCAAAGTGCCCAAAAGGAATCGGCTCCACATCAGAGGACAAGGTGCAAACTCCACACACACACAATAACTGAGGTTTCAGCTCTGCCAAACTACTGTTCCCCCTGCACATGGATTCTGATACAATGGGAGTTCTGAGATTTTACAAAACTCTGCTTTTCATGAATAGTTTCCTGCATATAACTATGATCTTGTCGAATGCTGCAGGAGGGGGGCCATTTGGCCCAGGTCACCAGAACAGTGACATTATCTGTGACTATTATTCCGCATAAGTTTGTTTTCTCCAGGAATACTGTTAACTGGCAATCTTAATTATTATGTTAACGGTGCTTTATATTGTCAACATTTGTACATATTAATAATTTAGACTCACGTCTGAGCTTTTAATATACATTTTGTGTTAATCTGTGCAGATGCTGCATGGCTTATAAAGTTAGAGCGTTATAGTTGTAAATGTGTATATAGAAGGTCTTTCAGCTCGTCGATAAATAGGCTATATTTAAAACGAAGTATCACGCAGCAGGGTGGTAACACAGCAATGTCAACCTCTATCGTTAACCGTAGAAATACCGCAAATAAATAAACCATTTCTCTTAATTACCTGCGAGCCGGAGACAGAGCGCCAGCATCCACAAAGTGCGGGTGATCTTCATGTCGGCTAAGATCGGTAAAAGTGTGCCGAGGGCTGGAGAGACGTTTTTATTTGCGGCTCCGGAACTCGAGATTAACCTCAAAGTCAAACCATCGCTTCTAATATACGCAAGTATCAAAAACATGTAGGTTAATCAAACGTGGCGATCAGTTGAATTCTCTACTTATCTAAATAATTCAAATTCAGAGCTATTAAAAAAATGAAATGGTGAGAGGCGAGACAGCACCGCACGGTGCCCATAGCGGGTAGTCAGTGTTAGCCTTCAGTCATATAAACGGCGCCCTTCTATATAAAATCCGCGTCATTTTACGGAACGTGCGCCCCTTAACTTTCAGGTATGGGACTTCGACAAGCTTTTCCCCCCGGGGTCCGGAACCCCTTCAGTCACGTAAACTGCGCACCTCTGCCGTACATTCAGAGCGCGCGACCCTTCACGTTTATAAACGGAGCCCCTAATGTACTGAGCGGCTCAGGCTGTAATCGCCACAGTGATTATTATTTTTTTTTTTTGGTGCGGGCGCCTATGGCGGGCTGCCCATGTTCTCCATTTCTAAATTCGGCACTGCTTACAATCTGCTCCAAGAATCGCCCAGCATGGGTGAGATTTTCAGTTTACCTTTTGAGCAAATTGTTAAAGGGAGAATCGCGACGTTTCAAGGTAAAATCGACGCTTGTTATTCCTACTTGATGCACTGATGCCTACCAGACACTCAATTAAGAATTTCACTACACTGTGTACAATTTCTACAAACTTGAACTTTAGCATTAAACGTGAAGTGTTCACAGACGTCTGCTTGAGGGAGGTTAACGGAACCCTCTAGGGGAAGTGAAGTCGGTTTTACAAAAATAAACTTCAGGCAGTTATTTGGAATACCGAGGTATAAAAAATAAATGGACAGAAAAAAGCCGAGCGGGTTTTTTATTTTCACTTGCCGGCGATATCTGCCTCAAACGTACGTACATTTTTTATGAATTCTCAAGTCTATCACTTTTATGTCACTTTATCTCCATCTTGTGGAAAAATAAAACTTTTTCAAATTAATGAAATGTATGGTAGTCTGCTCAGCAAAAAATGAACAGATTAAGAAGACCTGAATTAACCTGTGTTACTGTATGCAGCAAGAATCCTTTTAAAGTCAGGAGCCATTGGTATTTGTTTAATCTGCTACCATCTAGTCATGGTTATTTACTGTATGGAGCCTGGTACAGATCTAAATAAAGAACATTTTTTGTTGAACCACCATATAGATGGGTTTATTGGAAACCCAAAATGATTCCCCAGGGGTCCCCAACTCCGGTCCTTGGTGGCCCAGTGGCTGCAGGCTTCAATTCTAACCCTTTTCTTAATTTATTGACCTGTTTTTGCTCCTGATTAACTTCATTTGAATTCATTTCATTTGACTTGCTCTTGAAGACTCAGAACCCTTAATTGTTTCTTTTTCCTTAATTAGCAGCCACGCAATAATGAGATACAAAATGAGCCAAAACATGAGCAGTAAACGGTGTTGAAAATACAATACCTGAAAATAAAGAAAAGTGAAGGTCTCAGGAATGTTGATCTGCCCCAAAATATTTTAACAGTGCTCTTAGAAAAGAGAAGATCAACATTTTATGAAATGTCTGCTATTGCACAATGAGAGCAGCAACAAGCCGTGGAATTAAAGAACGAGTTTATTAACAACAAGAATCGGCGCCTAATAAAGCAACAGGTTGGAATGAAAGGGGTTGGAGTTTGAGGCCCTGACTTAGTTGATCTTCTGTTGGGTCACTCACTTCACATTTCTAAGCTGTTTGGGTGCCATATAAGGAAAGAAATGAAGCAATTCAGATGAACAATTAAGAAAATTCAGGGAAACAAATCTTTAAAAACAAGTCAATTAAAATTGATTCAAAAGTAGTTTTTTAGCAGCAAATACATGTCACTAATTAAGAAAATGGTTAGAGTGAAAACATATAGCTACTGGTGCCCTCCAGGACCAGGACCCCTGCCCTATGCCATCTCTCTGAAGAGTCACTTTTGCACTTTTATTATTAAGACTATTGTTAACAAAAAAATCTTACATGGTTACATGTGTTTCGGAAAAAATCCATTTTAGAAAACAGGATGACATGGAGTGAGTGTGTCATACTGCAGTCGTCTGTAACAAATAAAAGATGTCTCTGGGGTGCTGACCATAACATGCATTTCCAGTCATCTTTCAGCCAGTGTTGTGTTCTTTTGCCCATTTTAATCTTTTCCTTTTATTTGCCAGTTTCAGTTATGACTTTTTCTTTGAAACTCAGCCTCTTAGACCATCATCTTGGAGTCATCTTTTCACTATGGAAGATGATAATGGTATTTGGTGTGCAGTTAAAGAAGAAGCCCACTGAGGACCTGTAAAGCATATGCTTCTCACACTACACTCTCTGATATTCTTCTCCCCTCATGCAGTTGTGTATCTGGACATTCCCCCTCTTCTTCTGTTCTTCTTTGATCCACTTTGCCCTCATCTCTCAAGCCAGCACTGGACACCTTTGTATGAAATCTTCAGTTTCAATCTGCCACATGAAGTAATCTTCATTCTACAAAATTATGAAGGGCCGACATGTTTCTTTGGCCATTTTGAACTCAGAACTTTATTTCAGCAATGCCTTGCAATTCAACTGAACAGAATTACAGGTTTCAGCGATGCATCTACAAAGGTTTCTCTAATAACAAATGAGTGTTCAAATGACTAATTAAGGGAGCTGACCATTGGGACACTATAGGAAAGAAGGCTGGAACTGGGGCTTTGTAGTTATTTGTGATTAATAAATTAAAATCCGTCATTTCAAGCAACTGTGGTATTGTATGAAGAAGTCGGGAGTGGCAGAGACGTATGTACAGGATATGTATGAGGGAAGTGTGACCGTGGTGAGGTCTACGGTAGGAGTGGGATCAAGGTGGAGGTGGGATTACATCAGGGATCGGCTCTGAGCCCTTTCTTATTTGCAATGGTGATGGACAGGTTGACAGATGAGATTAGCCAGGAGTCCCCGTGGACTATAATGTTTGCTGATGAAATTGTTATCTGTAGCAATAGTAGGGAGCAGGTTGAGGAGACCCAGGAGATGTGGAGATATGCTCTAGAGAGGAGAGGAATGAAGGTCAGTAGGACCAAGACAGAATACATGTGTGTAAATGAGAGGGAGGTCAGTGGAATGGTGAAGATGCAGGGAGTAGAGTTGGCGAAGGTGAATGAGTTTAAATACTTGGGTTCAACAGTACAAAATAATGGGGATTGTGGAGGAGAGGTGGGAAAGAGAGTGCAGGCAGGGTGGAGAAGAGTGTCAGGAGTGATTTGTGACAGACGGGTATCAGCAAGAGTGAAAGGGAAGGTCTACAGGATGGTAGTGAGACCAGCTATGTTACATGGATTTGAGACGGTGACACTGACCAGAAAGCAGGAGACAGAGCTGGAGGTGGCAGAGTTAATGATGCTAAGATTTGCACTGGGTGTGATGAGGATGGGTAGGATTAGAAATGAGTACATTAGAGAGTCAGCTCAAGTTGGACGGTTGGGAGACAAAGTCAGAGAGGTGAGATTGTGTTGGTTTGGACATGTGCAGAGGAGAGATGCTGTGTATATTGGGAGAAGGATGTTAAGGATAGAACTGTCAGGCAAGAGGAAAAGAGGAAGGCCGAAGAGAAGGTTTATGGATGTGGTGAGAGAGGACATGTAGGTGATGGGTGTAACAGAACAAGATGCAGAAGACAGAAAGATATGGAAGAAGATGATCCGCTGTGTTGACCCCAAACGGGAGTAGCTGAAAGAAGAGGAAGAAGAAGATTTCAAGCAGTAATAGCCATTAGCTACACTAGTAACATCTTGGCTGTATTTTTAATCAATGTAATGGTATCTTGATTTTCATAGAAAGTATCAATTTTTATTAAAAACATGAAAATCCCTGGGTGTGTCCACACGTTTGGTGGTGTGAATATTCAGTGGATTCAGAAAGTATTTAGACCCCTTCACTTTCTGCATGCTTTATTCTGCTGTTGATTTCATTTTAAATGGACACATTTGCCAATTTAGACCACTATATATATTTAATAACCATTACTGACAAAGTGAAAACACATATTCAGTAAGGTGTAAAAAATCAAAAACGGAAATCACTCATTTCCATAAGTATTCAGACCCTTTGCTGTGTCCCAGCAAGTTGTGCATCCTGACTGCTTTAATTCTCTTTGAGAAGTTTCTAGAACCCGATTGGAGTCCACTTTGTGGCAAATTTAATTGATTGGACATCGTTTAGAAAGGCACACACCTGCTTACAGTATATAAGGTCCATCATTCACACTGTGTGTCTGAATAAAAAAACAAGCTATGAAGTTCAAAGAACTCTCTGTAGACCTCTGTTACCAAATTGTGGTAAGACATACAGTAGATCAGGGCAAGGGGATAAAACCTTGTTTGAAGCTTTGAGTGTTCCCAGGAGCTCTGTGGTCTCAATAACTTGGACATGGAAGAAGTTTGGGCCCCCAGGAGTCTTCATAGATTAACTGGGCAAGAAGGTCCTTAGTCATGTAGGTGATAAAGATCTAGATGGTCCCTCTAACAGAGCTTCAGAAGTCCTCTGCTGAGGTGGGAGAACCTCTCAGAATGACGATCGTCTTAGCAGCACTCCATTAATCAGGTGTTTATGGTAGAGTGGCTAGACAGACGTCACTCCTGAGTTGAAGACATATGACAGTTCAAAGGACTAAGAGAGCATGAAGAAAAAGATTGATCTAATCCAATGTGACATAAACTCTATGGGCAGATTATGTCTGCCAAAGACCAGACACTGTTCATCATCTGTGTTATGCCATCACTATGGTGAAGCACGGTGGTGGCAGCATTATGCTATGGGGTACTTCTCAGTGACAGTGATGGGAGATGTCAGATCTGAGGGAACAATGAATGCAGCCAAATGCAGAGAGGTCCTTGAAGAAATACAAATTCAGACTGGGGCGAGGGTGCCATGCAGCACAACAATGACATGAAGAAAACAGCCAAGGCAATGCTAGAGTGGCTTTGGGACAAATCTGTGACTGTCTTTGAATGGCCCAGACTTAAACTGGCCAATTCCAGGTGTGCTAAGCTTGTAGACACTTAGCCAAGAAGACTTGAATTGTTGCCAAACAGGCTGCTACAAAGTACTGAATGAAGGGTCTAAATACTTATATTAATGAGAGATGGCATTATGGGTTATTGACTTTAGATTGATAGGTAAATATGGCAGATGTATCCATTTAAAATGACATCTATAACACAATAAAGTGTGCAGAAAGTGAAGGGGTCTAAATACTTTCTGAATCCATTGTATGTAATCCGTCCAGTAGGGGGCATTGCAGCACCCCAAACCTCAATGCCTCTTTCATTACACACAATTCATCTACAGTATTCCTCTCCTCCACTTCAAGAAGTGAGCTTTGTCCTCCTTCCTCCCAACTCCAACTTGCCCAGATGTGGAAGGGCGGTTCCTTTTATCTTGGACTATTTCTGGTGCCAGGGCATAGTTCGATGGAAGTACTTCCTGGTCAATTGAAAGTGACAAAAACCATGGTGCAAGCTCCTAGCAGGACCCCCTGGTAGAAGAAGGCTGCCATATGACACTACAACTCCCAGTATACCCAGTGGATGTCCATTGGTGTAACTGCCTCCAGGGTTTCTGCCACCTGGCAACTAGGGGGAGCATGTGGCTTGAATAATCCCCCTGTCTTTCCTTCAGGCTGGCCTCCCAGCCAGGTAATGTTCCTACATCAAAACTGACAGGATGCCAGTGTACTCACCAATGCTCTGATCCTTGTGTAGGCAGGGAGCTTCCTTCCTCTTTCCATGATGTCAGTTTGCTACTTTGGCCTCCTGGCCAGGGATGGGAGGGGAGTCCATCCATCCATCCATCCATCCTCTTCCGCTTATCCGAGGTTGGGTCGCGGGGGCAGCAGCTTAAGCAGAGAGGCCCAGACTTCCCTCTCCCCGGCCACTTCTTCCAGCTCTTCTGGGAGAATCCCAAGGCGTTCCCAGGCCAGCCGGGAGACATAGTCCCTCCAGCGTGTCCTGGGTCTTCCCCGGGGCCTCCTCCCGGTTGGACGTGCCCGGAACACCTCACCAGGGAGGCGTCCATGAGGCATCCTGATCAGATGCCCGAGCCACCTCATCTGACTCCTCTCGATGCAGAGGAGCAGTGGCTCTACTCTGAGCCCCTCCCAGATGACTGAGCTTCTCACCCTATCTTTAAGGGAAAGCCCAGACACCCTGCGGAGGAAACTCATTTCAGCCGCTTGTATTCGCGATCTCGTTCTTTCGGTCACTACCCATAGCTCATGACCATAGGTGAGGGTAGGAGCATAGATCGACTGGTAAATTGTCGATAAAAGTTATGAACAGAATCGGTGACAAAGGGCAGCCCTGGCGGAGTCCAACTCTCACTGGAAACGGGCTCGACTTACTGCCGGCAATGCGGACCAAGCTCTGACACCGGTTGTATAGAGACCGAACAGCTCTTATCAGGGGGTCCGGTACCCCATACTACCGGAGCACCCCCCACAGGATTCCCCGAGGGACATGGTCGAATGCCTTTTCCAAGTCCACAAAACACATGTAGACCGGTCGGGCAAACTTCCATGCACCCTACAGGCTAAGGGTGAAGAGCTGGTCCACTGTTCCGCGACCAGGACGGAAACCAAACTGTTCCTCCTGAATCCGAGGTTCGACTATCCGACGGACCCTCCTCTCCAGAACCCCCGAATAGACTTTTCCAGGGAGGCTGAGGAGTGTGATCCCTCTATAGTTGGAACACACCCTCCGGTCCCCCTTTTTAAAGAGGGGGACCACCACCCGGTCTGCCAATCCAGAGGCACTGTCCCCGATGTCCATGCGATGTTGCAGAGATGTGTCAACCAAGACAGTCCTACAACATCCAGAGCCTTAAGGAACTCCGGTATCTCATCCACCCCCGGGCCCTGCCACCAAGGAGTTTTTTGACCACCTCAGTGACTTCAGTCCCAGAGATGGGAGAGCCCACCTCAGAGTCCCCAGGCTCTGCTTCCTCATTGGAAGGCATGTTAGTGGGATTGAGGAGGTCTTCGAAGTACTCCTCCCACCGACCCACAACGTCCCGAGTGAGGTCAGCAGCGCACCATCCCCACTATATACGGTGTTGACACTGCACTGCTTCCCCCTCCTGAGACGCGGACGGTGGACCAGAATCTCCTCGAAGCCGTCCGAAAGTCGTTCTCCATGGCCTCTCCAAACTCCTCCCATGCCCGAGTTTTTGCCTCAGCAACAACCGAAGCCGCGTTCCGTTTGGCCTGCCGGTACCTATCAGCTGCCTCCAGAGACCCACAGGACAAAAAAGTCCTATAGGACTCCTTCTTCAGCTTGACGGCATCCCTCACCTCCAGTGTCCACCAACGGGTTCGGGGATTGCTGCCAGACAGGCACCGACCACCTTGCGGCCACAGCTCCGGTCAGCCGCCTCAACAATAGAGGCACGGAACATGGCCCATTCGGACTCAATGTCCCCCACCTCCCTCGGGCGTGGTTGAAGTTCTGCGGAGGTGGGAGTTGAAGCTACTTCTGACAGGGGACTCTGCCAGCCGTTCCCAGCAGACCCTCACAACACGTTTGGGCCTACCAGGTCTGACCGGCATCTTCCCCCACCATCGAAGCCAACTCACCACCAGGTGGTGATCAGTTGACAGCTCGCCCCTCTCTTCACCCGAGTGTCCAAGACATATGGCGCAAGTCCGGCGACACGACCACAAAGTCGATCATCGACCTGAGGCCTAGGGTGTCCTGGTGCCAAGTGCACATATGAACACCCTTATGCTTGAACATGGTGTTCGTTATGGACAATCCGTGACGAGCACAGAAGTCCAATAACAAAACACCGCTCGGGTTCAGATCGGGGGGGCCATTCCTCCCAATCACGCCCTTCCAGGTCTCACTGTCATTGCCCACGAGCATTGAAGTCTCCCAGCAAAACGAGGGAATCCCCAGAAGGTATGCCCTCTAGCAACCCCTCTAGAGACTCCAAAAAGGGTGGATACTCCAAACTGCTGTTCGGCGCATACGCACAAACAACAGTCAGGACCCTTCCCCACCCGAAGGCGGAGGGAGGCCACCCTCGCCCACCGGGTAAACCCCAATGCACAGGCTCCAGTGGGGGCAATAAGTATGCCCACACCTGCTCGGCGCCTCTCACCGGGGGCAACTCCAGAGTGGTAGAGAGTCCAGCCCCTCTCAAGGAGATTGGTTCCAGAGTCCAAGCTGTGCGTCGAGGTGAGTCCGACTATATCTAGCCGGAACCTCTCGACCTCATGCACTAGCTCAGGCTCCTTCCCCTTCAGAGAGGTGACATTCCACGTCCCAAGAGCCAGTTTCTGTAGCCGAGGATCAGACCGCCAAGGTCCCCGCCTTTGGTCACCACCCAACTCACACTGCACCCAACCGCCTTGGCCCCTCCCATAGGTGGTGAGCCCATTGGGAGGAGGACCCACGTTACCTCTGTCCATTGTAGACCTATGGATATATTGTGTACTATATGTATATATTGAGCATTCTGGTGTATGAGGGGCCAAAAAAGATTCAGGAAAAAAAGATTGGTTCATAAATATATAAATTGGTTCAGATACAGTGGTGTGAAAAACTATTTGCCCCCTTCCTGATTTCTTATTCTTTTGCATGTTTGTCACACAAAATGTTTCTGATCATCAAACACATTTAACCATTAGTCAAATATAACACAAGTAAACACAAAATGCAGTTTTTAAATGATGGTTTTTATTATTTCGGGAGAAAAAATCCAAATCTACATGGCCCTGTGTGAAAAAGTAATTGCCCCCTTGTTAAAAAATAACCTAATTGTGGTGTATCACACCTGAGTTCAATTTCCGTAGCCACCCCAGGCCTGATTACTGCCACACCTGTTTCAATCAAGAAATCACTTAAATAGGAGCTGCCTGACACAGAGAAGTAGACCAAAAGCACCTCAAAAGCTAGACATCATGCCAAGATCCAAAGAAATTCAGGAACAAAAGAGAACAGAAGTAATTGAGATCTATCAGTCTGGTAAAGGTTATAAAGCCATTTCTAAAGCTTTGGGACTCCAGCGAACCACAGTGAGAGCCATTATCCACAAATGGCAAAAACATGGAACAGTGGTGAACCTTCCCAGGAGTGGCCGGCCGACCAAAATTACCCCAAGAGCGCAGAGGCGACTCATCCGAGAGGTCACAAAGACCCCAGGACAACGTCTAAAGAACTGCAGGCCTCACTTGCCTCAATTAAGGTCAGTGTTCATGACTCCACCATAAGAAAGAGACTGGGCAAAAACAGCCTGCATGGCAGATTTCCAAGACGCAAACCACTGTTAAGCAAAAAGATTTAGGGCTCGTCTCACTTTTGCTAAGAAACATCTCAATGATTGCCAAGACTTTTGGGAAAATACCTTGTGGACTGATGAGACAAAAGTTGAACTTTTTGGAAAGTAAATGTCTCGTTACATCTGGCGTAAAAGGAACACAGCATTTCAGAAAAAGAACATCATACCAACAGTAAAATATGGTGGTGGTAGTGTGATGGTCTGGGGTTGTTTTGCTGCTTCAGGACCTGGAAGGCTTGCTGTGATAGATGGAACCATGAATTCTACTGTCTACCAAAAAATCCTGAAGGAGAATGTCCGGCCATCTGTTTGTCAACTCAAGCTGAAGCGATCTTGGGTGCTGCAACAGGACAATGACCCAAAACACACCAGCAAATCCACCTCTGAATGGCTGAAGAAAAACAAAATGAAGACTTTGGAATGGCCTAGTCAAAGTCCTGACCTGAATCCAATTGAGATGCTATGGCATGACCTTAAAAAGGCAGTTCATGCTAGAAAACCCTCAAATAAAGCTGAATTACAACAATTCTGCAAAGATGAGTGGGCCAAAATTCCTCCAGAGCGCTGTAAAGACTCATTGCAAGTTATCGCAAACGCTTGATTGCAGTTATTGCTGCTAAGGGTGGCCCAACCAGTTATTAGGTTCAGGGGGCAATTACTTTTTCACACGGGGCCATGTAGGTTTGGATTTTTTTTTGCCCTAAATAATAAAAACCATCATTTAAAAAATGCATTTTGTGTTTACATGTGTTATATTTGACTAATGGTTAAATGTGTTTGATGATCAGAAACATTTTGTGTGACAAACATGCAAAAGAATAAGAAATCAGGAAGGGGGCAAATAGTTTTTCACACCACTGTATATATATTGGTTCAGATATATTGGTTTGAAGATATACTTTCGCTTCAACACTGTTGTCATTAATGTGCATATTTTATACTAGTAGCATATGCCTGTCTGTCGCGTTTTGTTTCGTACGGCGTCTTGGTTGGGGGTCCTCAATTTCAGAGTACTTTTTTTCCTTTCATTATTTAAAACAGCTCGCACAGATACCCACCTCCTCGCCCTGATCCGTCCCACCCCGGCTCATTGTACTCGCCTCACTCGCTCCCTCTTGTCCCTCTCATGACAGATTCTTCTCAAAAGCCGAGTTTCCGGAAAGCATTGATCTCTATCGCAGTACGCCCCATTTTTTCACTTCATGATACGCTGGTTTATCATTGACGGAAAGCCGCCCGGTGATTTCTGTTATTCTGCTTTGGAGGCATTGCATTAAAGGGCGATTTGCTTTAGCAAGGAACTTAGTTCTATTTGCTGAAAGGATGTTATGAAGGAAAACATTGGGGTTGATCTGTTTCTTTTAAATGCTGATCAGGGATCAGAATAACTAGAATAGTCCTGCTTCACAAATAACTGATGTCTAACTGTTTTTATAGTAAAACTGAAAAAACACACACACACACACTCAAACTCACAAATCGTGGGTCGCACACGCTACTGATTAAGTGTATCTGTCAGGGGC
The DNA here is from genome assembly GCF_016835505.1 of Polypterus senegalus. NCBI lineage: Eukaryota > Metazoa > Chordata > Cladistia > Polypteriformes > Polypteridae > Polypterus > Polypterus senegalus. The sequence continues at coordinate 130,408,164 of NC_053163.1, read as the reverse complement.
GATCATTTTTTTCACACCATAAAACGATAGTTCATCATAGATAATATTCCTTATGGGCAGCATTTCATTTAAAGATGATTCACGTCAAGAAGGCGAAAGAGTCTCTTATTTTGACAGGACAATCTTTTTTTAGGCATAAGCACTCGCACATGCACACACTGACACAAGAAGAGAATCTGCAAACTGGTCCATCCGAACGGATTTATATATATCCGAACCAGTTTATATATATATATATATATATATATATATATATATATATATATATATATATATATATATATATATATATATATATATACTTTATTAATCCAAGGAAATTCACATACTCCAGCAGCAGAAAACTGATAAAAAACAATTACAAAAAAAAAATATACTGTATATATATATATATATATATATATATATATATATATATATATATATATATATATATATATATATATAGTGGGTATGGAAAGTATTCAGACCCCCTTCAATTTTTCACTCTTTGTTATATTGCAGCCATTTGCTAAAATCATTTAAATTAATTTTTTTCCTCATTAATATACACACAGCACCCCATATTGACAGACAAAAAAAATAATTTTTGAAATTGTTGCAGATTTATTAAAAAAGAAAAACTGAAATATCACATGGTCCTAAGTATTCAGACCCTTTGCTCAGTATTTAGTAGAAGCACCCTTTTGAGCTAATAAAGCCAAGAGTCTTCTTGGGAAAGATGCAACAAGTTTTTCACACCTGGATTTGGGGATCCTCTGCCATTCCTCCTTGCAGATCCTCACCAGTTCTGTCAGGTTGGATGGTAAACGTTGGTGGACAGCCATTTTTAGGTCTCTCCAGAGATGCTCAATTGGGTTTAAGTCAGGGCTCTGGCTGGGCCATTCAAGAACAGTCACAGAGTTGTTGTGAAGCCACTCCTTCATTATTTTAGCTGTGTGCTTAGGGTCATTGTCTTGTTGGAAGGTAAACCTTCGGCCCAGTCTGAGGTCCTTGGCACTCTGGAGAAGGTTTTTGTCCAGGATATCCCTGTACTTGGCCGTATTCATCTTTCCTTCGATTGCAACCAGTCGTCCTGTCCCTGCATCCCATGTGATATTTCAGTTTTTCTTTTTTAATAAATCTGCAACAATTTCAAAAATTCTTTTTTTTGTCTGTCAACATGGGGTGCTGTGTGCACATTAATGAGGAAAAAAATTAATTTAAATGATTTTAGCAAATGGCTGCACTATAACAAAGAGTGAAAAATTGAAGGGGGTCTGAAAACTTTCTGTACCCACTGTATGTATACTGCTCAAAAGAATTAAAGGAACACTTTTTATTCAGAGTATAGCATAAAGTGAATGAAACTTATGGGATATTAATCTGGTCAGTTAAGTAGCAGAGGGGGTTGTTAATCAGTTTCAGCTGCTGTGGTGTTAATGAAATTAACAGATGCACTAGAGAGGCAACAATGAGATGACCCCCAAAACAGGAATGGTTTAACAGGTGGAGGCCACTGACATTTTCCCTCCTCATCTTTTCTGACTGTTTCTTCACTAGTTTTGCATTTGGGTACAGTCAGTGTCACTACTGGTACCATGAGGTGATACCTGGACCCTACAGAGGTTGCACAGGTAGTCCAACTTCTCCAGGATGGCACATCAATATGTGTCATTGCCAGAAGGTTTGCTGTGTCTCCCTGCACAGTCTCAAGGGCATGGAGGAGATTCTAGGAGACAAGCAGTTACTCTAGGAGAGCTGGAGAGGGCCATAGAAGGTCCATAACCCATCAGCAGGACCAGTATCTGCTCCTTTGGGCAAGGAGGAACAGGATGAGCACTGTCAGAGCCCTACAAAATGACCTCCAGCAGGCCACTGGTGTGAATGTCACTGACCAAACAACCAGAAAGACTTCATGAGGGTGACCCAAGGGCCCCACGTCCTCTAATGGGCCCTGAGCTCACTGCCCAGCAGCATGCAGCTCGATTGGCATTCGCCATAGAATACCAGAATTGGCAGATGCACCACTGGTGCCCTGTGCTTTTTACAGATGAGAGCAGGTTCACCCTGAGCACGTGACAGAAGTGAAAGGGTCTGGAGAAGCCATGGAAACATTATGCTGCCTGTAACATCATTCAGCATGAGCACTTTGGTGGTGGGTTAATGATTGTCTGGGGAGGCATATCCATGGAGGGTCACACAGACCGCTACAGGCTTGACAAAGGCACCTTGGCTGCCATTAGGTATCAGGATGAAATCCTTGGACCCATTGTCAGACCCTATGCTGGTGCAGTGGCTCCTGGTGCACGACAATTCCTGGCCTCATGTGCTGAGAGTATGCAGGCAGTTCCTGGAGGATGAAGGAATTGATACCATTGACTGGCCACCACACTTTCCTGACCTAAATCCAATAGAACACCTCTGGGACATTATGTTTTGGTCCATCCAATGCCACCAGGTTGCACCTCTGACTGTCCAGGAGCTCAGTGATGCCCTGGTCCAGATCTAGGAGGAGATCCCCCACAACACCATCTGTCATCTCATTAGAAGCATGCACCGATGTTGTCAGGCATGTATACAAGAACACAGGGGCCATACAAAGTGCTGCGTACAATTTTGAGTTGCTGCAATTAAATTTTGGCAAAATGGACTAGCCTGCCACATAATTTTTTCACTCTGATTTTTGGGGCGTCTTTGAATTCAGGGCTCTGTAGGTTGATCATTTTCATTTCCATCAAACGATGTGGCATCCTTTCGTTCACATTACCCAGTCTATATCAGTATAAATATCCAGGAGGATTTCTTTTTCCCATTGAGATCGGATGTGTTTTCAAAGTGTTCCTTTAATTTTTTTGAGCAGTTATATATATAAACCAGTGATTTTCAACCTTTTTCATCTCATGGCACAAATAAAGTAATAAGTAAAATTCTGCTGTACCCCCAAAAATATTTTTTTTTCTGATCTGACAAAAAATAGCCATTTTTGATTGACTTACAAAAAAATAGTTATTACTTACCCTTTTTGCTTTAAATTGGCTTTTTAAAAAACCTTTTTGATATAATTTATTTATGACAGTTTAAAATCAAAAAAAGTAGTGGTCAAAATTATAATGCACCGTATCTAACAGGAAAAGGTAATGGTAGGAGTAAGATTGCTGACTCGCAGTTAAATGATCACTGGTTTGTGTCCGGGGGCTTCCTTTCTGTTATTTTGTTTATTTATTTATTTTTACAAATTGCTTTGAGTAGTAAGAAAGGCGCTATAAAAACGTAAGAAATTATTATTATTATTATTATTATTATTATTATTATTATTATTATTATAAGTGTGAATGCGTGATCAAATTCAGTCGCTGCGAGTGGGGTATAAATGGGGAAACTATGTGCTCATTGAAATAATTACACAGCAAGGTGCACATGCAATACAAACATAATGTGTATATTATTGAAGTGATGGATCATATAAATTGATTTTATATACAGTTATATACAAATTTTTAACAATTTGAGAGATGTAAACTGGTTAAAATGCATGAACTTATACAAGTATTTCTTATATGCTTATATGTATTGTTCACATATAGTGTATGTATATTATTAAAATAATGATATAAAAATCATATAAAATGGTATAGAATCTGTGTTGTAGACTAATTTTGTGTCATAGTTTGCTTTAAAAAAATTTTACACCACACCTGTGAACCGTTGAAAATCGCTGATCTTAATCAATCAATAAATATTTGTTCAGGTATTTGTATATAATCAATTTATATGAACCTTTACTTCAATAATATACACATTAACATTCCATAAACATTCAGAAGAAACAGTGCTATTCCAGTGTTTTCCTAAATAACATCCTTTCAGCAAACAGGACTAATGTTCTTGCTGAAATAGTTTGCCCTTTAATGAAATGCTGCCAATACGGAATAACAGAAATCACCAGGTGGCTTTCGGTCAATGATAAATCAGCGTCTATTGAGGTGAAAAAAATGGGAGGTTGCTGTCAGTGCTTCCTGGTAACTCAGCCTTTGAGAATAATCTGTCATGGGAGGGACAAGAGGGAGCGAGTGAGGTGGGTATCTGTGCGAGTGTTTTAAATAATGAAAGGAAAAAAAAGTGCTTGAAAATCGATGACCCCCAACCAAGACAGCGTACAAAACAAAATGCAGACATGCTTATGCTACTTGTATAAAATACATACAATAATAACAACAATATTGAAGCAATGATGGAGCAAAGGGGAGAAGCTAAACTTAGGTGGCCAAGCTGTGCCTGCCTGTAAATTCCAAGCAATCTGTTCAAACCAATGTATATATCTGAACCGACCTATATATCCAAAAGGATATATCTCAACCAATGTATATATCTGAACGGATGTATCTGAACAAATGTATATATCTAAATCAATCTATTTAAACCAATATATACATCTGAACGGATGTATCTCAACCAATGTATATATATCAGAACGGATCTATGTAAACCAATTTATATATATCTCAACCAATGTATCTAAACCAATGTATATATCTGAACAGATGTATTCAAAACAATGTATCTGAACCAATATATTGTAAGCTGGAGAGCTGATCGCACCCTCAGAGGACACAGACGCCCCTGGGAAACCCCTGAAACAGCTGACAGTCTACCTTCACATTGCTTCTTACCCTCCTTACCTTACTTGCACTATAATGCGTGATAAACCTCTGTCATCTCTGTCAAGGAGCACATTTAAAATTTTTAAAAGAGACAAATGTTTGTTTGCAGTGTTTGAATAAAATTCTTCCTGTCTCTATGACCTCCTGTGTTTCTGTGCAAATCTGTGACCCAAGCGTGACAATATATATATCTGAACCAATTTATATATTTATGAACCAATCTTTTTTTCCTGAACAGCCCCTTGCTTTGCTCGCCCACCCCCCAACCCCTCTCTCCAGGGGTGCACTTCATGCTTGCCACTTTGCGTTTCTGCCACTCGCGTTGTGAAGGGGAGGGGGGCTGAATGCATGCGTCCTTAGCGGACAAATCAGCTGCTGGCTTGCAGCTGCTGCTACTGAGCTGCGTGATCTGCATGTCGCACTGTGCGACGATCATTTAAAAGCCTGTACAGCAGCTGTCTTTTTGTCTCACTTCCTTGTCTCCTGGGACGTTAAAGTGTTTCCGAGAAATTGTTTGTAAGTAGGGCGTGACGTGCAAGTAGTCTCACGGGACTTGAAAGTGTCTCCCCGAGATGATCACGTCTCAACCCAAAATGTTTTCATATAATATATATTTATATATTGGGCCGGGACACCTGGAAGGAATGGGAGAGGGACTACACCTCCTCCGGACCACGAAAGGGCAGTCACCCTGGTTTGTATGGTGGTCCCGGGAACAGAGCATGGAAGCTCAACCCTATAGGGGCCCGTGGTCATCGCCGGGGGGGCCCAAACGCCTCAGAAGCCCTGGACATCAGCACTTCTGCAACACCCGAAGGTACTGGTGGAAGGAAAACCAGGGACACCCAGAGTGCTTCCAGGTGCTTGTGCGGCACTTATACCACACTAGGAAGTGCTGCAGGAAGCTTGTCAGGAGGCACATGGAGCACGGGTGGAAGAGAACAGAGCTCGGAGGAGAGGAGTGGAGGCGGTGAAAGAAGGCTGGAAATTGAGAGGCCCAGACTGAGGGTTTGTGGTGCAGGGGCACCAGGTTGTGTGCGATACATTTGTATATATTGTAAACTAGCAAAATACCAGCGCAGGCAATACTGCCTTAAAATTTTTATTAAGAAGAAAATTAAACCTTTTTAAACTGAGGGAAAATATACCAATAATTATTTGTTAAGGATCTCTTTGTATACCACATTGTCAGTTCGGCCAGTTGTAATATGACCAAGCTGAGCTTACTCTTGAGCATGCAACGTACAGTTGGCCATGTGAAAAGTAATCTTGTTTCAAATCTCACAGCTTGGATTGCTGCCGTCATAATCAGTTTGAGCTTCATGGTTTGTTTCAATTACGACAGTATTTGCAGGACTTGTGTTGAAGTGACATTCGGCATCTGTCAAGCATTGTAAGCATACAACCGGTTTCATCGATAACTTCGCATCCAGCTTTTGAGAGTTTAAACATTCATAAACATCAAAGTGTCCACTACTGAAATCGTCACCTGTGAATCTAAGATGTTTAAGAGGCATTGGCGGTTATCAAAAGGTGTAAAATATTTGGCCATTTTGGTACACTTGAAAGTGACAACCGAACAATTCAGTGGCAGTCATCAACTAACATGCAGATGCATAGGTGAAGGGCTTAAGCATTTCACTCTTATAGTGCTCCTGTGTAGTATAATTATCTACTGTACCGTCATCAGTCCACATCGTGAACCTGTCCCAGTCATTCAATACATAAGACACAATGTTCCTCCGGATATCCAGAGTGAGCCTGATATGGCCGTGCAATATGTAACAAAGAGAATGAAAAAGGCAGGTGCCATCTCCGGGCATGGAAACCACTCTGTAAGTTACAGTTCTTTGATCGATGGTGATCACCTCGATAGACATGTTAATGAGGGTACGGTTGTAACGATAAAGGAAATGGGTACCTGAACAATGTAAAGTAAGTCTAAAATACCTACACAATAACTATAATCGTAATAAATGAACAATAAAACAGAGGAGAAGCTGTGGATTAAATTAAAAGGCTGTAGTTTTCAGCAGGGAGACGTGAATCCTGTGGCGAAGCAAGGAAGGGAAAGTAGAGACCGGAGCAACGAACGGCCTTATATAGGCAGGCAGCCAACAACGTGGGAGGTGTTGGGATGGGGGACCCAACACCGCCTCACATGGTGACCGAGCTGTATATATGTATGTAAGTAGGATTCAGTTAGCGTTGGGAACCCGCGTACCAAAATTCTTGAAGATGGGCCCATAAGTAACAAAGACCGTTGGAAAGTTCAATATGGCGGCCGACAGTGGCGTCATACCACCAAAATAAGTACGTACATTGGTTTTGGTTAGCGCAGGGAAGCCTCCTACCAAATTTCGTGAATATGGGGCCTTAAATAAGAAAGTTCAACATGGCAGACATTGTTGACTGTTATGACCGTTACACGTAGAATTTCGAAATGAAACCTGCTTAACTTTTGTAAGTAAGCTGTAAGGAATGAACCTGCCAAATTTCAGCTTTCTACCTACACGGGAAGTTGGAGAATTAGTGATGAGTGAGTCAGTCAGTCAGTGAGTGAGTGAGTGAGTCAGTCAGTCAGTCAGTCAGTGAGGGCTTTGCCTTTTATTAGTATAGATATGAATAAACGTGTTGTGGTATTTGAACCATCGGTGTCTGCCTGTCTGTGTTGAGGCTGGTCTCCACAATGGCATCCCAGATGGGACTCTCTACCTGTTACAAGGCAGGGACCCATCATTAAAAATAATTTTGTGGACAGCCCGGCACAGCAGGAGAACCCACACAAGCACCGCGATAGTGGTATGCGCACAACCCCATGGGAGCGACTCACTCTGAAGACCGCCGATGGTTAACGGATGCGCCATCTCCACCTGATGTGGGAAGACAAGATCTGGTGTAGCAGGATGCGCAGCGGACTCCCACGAGCGCACCGTCACTAAGGACGCCCGGGATGGCACCACGTCTGGGAAGGCCATGCTGAGGAAGTTGCCTCTGGCAGTCGGGATCCGGGAGGTAAGTCCCATGCCCAACAGCAGTCAGCCCTGGCTGTTGAGTGCCAATCCATGGGGCTTTGTCAGCACAGCGGCAACAGAAAGAGCTGGGGAGGAGGAACAGGTGCAGCTTGGAAAGCTGCAGCAGCTGAAGAACTGCCAGGAGGCTCGCCACCGCATTAGAGGCCAGAAGGAGAAGAAGGCGGAGAACCGGAAGCCCCTCTCCGAGACTGGTGAAGGATTGGACAGTGTGTGTTGCATGCCTGCCGATGATGGTTGGTCGGAGGCGGGCCCAACGAATGTTCGTCCTGAGCCAGGGGAGAACCCAACTGAACCCAGGCAGAGGTTGCGCAGCACACAGCCAGCGCATAGGACTGATCGAAAGGTAAGTCCACCACCGGCTGACGTTCTGTGCTTGCTAGCGGCTCTGCGCCAATGTACTAAAGAAGCTGGAGGGGAAGGCGGTTGTGTCTCTGAGGAATCTATGTAGTGGACGAAGTGGCGCGACGCTGGATTCTCCAGTTGGAGTGACGCGCCGGTGCAGGTGGGTGGAACCTGCATCGTACAAAAAAAGGGAGACCCCAGCGAAAAGAGTTGCGATGTTTCCAATCGGACTCAAGTGGTGGGTGCTCTGATAACGGAGGCGATCATGTGGTGAGGGTGGAGAGAGCGAGAGGGCAGTCAGGACACCGACTGATGTGTGCCGGGTGTCCAAGGGTACTATGCCCCAAACCAGTGTCATTCTCAAGCCACTATGCAGGGGCATAGATGGCATGGGTTCTCTTCTTTCCCCATAGGGAGATCCAAACCGTCAAGGCATCCCAGAGAAAGAGGAGGACCTGGAGGAAAAGAGCCGATAGGAAGTCCTCCGATAAAGATGGACATTAGGCTGGGAGCTCACGTCCGGTGATGGACCGCCCTCTGCGGAGCCTGAGAGAAGCCCCGAAGTCAGCTGAGAAGGGGGTCAGAGGGGAGAGTGTTGCCTGTGTATGACACGGAAAGACGCCGAGTGGTAGTGTCAAGGCAACGTCTCCGCCCCTCTTTCTTTCTAGTGATTGTTTTGTAGGACCAGACCCTGGACAGGAGTGTGTCGGCTCCCCGCCGTGGAGACCTGCCCTGGTGGGATGGGCCGCTGGCCTCTACGGGTCTCAGCTGACAGAGTGGCAACGTGGCAGGCAGCTGGGGGGTGGTACCCAGCTGGGACACCTGGAAGGACCGGGAGAGAGACTACGCCTCCTCCAGAACACAATAGGGCATCCACCCTGGTCCAAATGGTGGCCATGGGAACAGAGCATGGAAGCTCAACCCTATAGGGGCCCGGAGGTGCTGGCAGAAGGAAAACCAGGGATACCCAGAGTGGTTCCAGGTGCTCATGCGGCACTTCCGCCACACCAGGAAGTGCTGCAGGAAGCTCGTCAGGAGGCAACTGGAGCACTTAAAGGATCAGCTGTGGTCGGGTGGAAGAGCACAGAGCTCGGAGGAGAGGAGTGGAGGCGGTGAAGGAAGGCTGAAGATTGAGAGGCCCAGACTGAGGGTGTGTGGTGCAGGGGCACCGGGTTAGGTGTGATATACTTGTATATATTGTAAATATGAATAAACGTATTGTGGTGTTTGAACCATTGGTGTCTGCCTGTCTGTGTCGAGGCTGGTCTCAACTATATATATATATATGTAGACGTTTATTATCCGTTCTGGACAGCACAGTGCACCAATCACTCACAATCCTTTCTTTAAATCTTTTTTCCTTTACTTGACTGCCGCCTCCACTCCTCTCTCGCAAGCTCCATTCTCTTCCACCTGACTCCCTGAATGGAGTGAGGCGGCCTCCTTTATACTGCCCCCAGAAGTGCTCCAGGCGCTCCCTGATTAACATCCGGCAGCACTTCCAGGTGTGTTGGAAGTGTTACATGTGAGTTCAGCTCCTTTTCTGGCAGCACTTCTGGGTCCCCACAGGGTTTTCAGCTCCGTATCCGTGGCCCTAATGCAATCCAGGGGTATTGCCCTCTTGCACCCCAGGGAAGATATTGCCCCTCTCCCGGTCCTTCCCTTCTCCATGTGTCCTGGTGGGGCAAGGTCCCTGGTTGTCTGCCACTATATATATATATATATATATATATATATATATATATATATATATATATATATATATATATATATATGTATATATATATACTAATAAAAGGCAAAGCCCTCACTGACTGACTCACTCACTCACTCATCACTAATTCTCCAACTTCCCGTGTTGGTAGAAGGCTGAAATTTGGCAGACTCATTCCTTACAGCTTCCTTACAAAAGTTGGGCAGGTTTCATTTCGAAATTCTAAGCGTAATGGTCATAACTGGAGCCTATTTTTCTCCATATGATGTAATGGAGTTGAGCTCGATGGTCGTGGGGGGCGGAGTTTTGTGTGACATCATCACACCTCCACGTAATCACGTGAACTGACTATCAACGCAATACGTAGAAAACAAGGAAGAGCTCCAAAAAGCGCTGAAGAAAACATGCATTATACAATTGAGAAGGCAGTGAAACAATAAGAAGTGACCGAGTCACACATACAACCATATTCATGAGTACAGCTACTTCGGAAACATAGCACGGTGTAAACCTAAAGTTTAAACTAAGTTCATAGACAGGCTGCTGCTGACGTTTGTCATGCCCGCGGGTGATGCGGGATACAAGTTTAATGAGAGGACGCAGGATATAAACGAGAGTTTTGATCACTTTGTAACTAAGTTAGAATTACTGGTGAAGGGGTGTGCTTATGCAAATTCCGAGAGACTGTGTTTGTGGGGGGATTGACAGTTAAGGCGGGTGGGGGAGTCACGTCATCATCTCCCCTCCCATTCACCTCATTTCGCTCTGAGCTGAGCTCCGCAACGCAGTCTTGAGGAACCAATTTTGTGACGCTACCACCAAATACTCACAGAAAAATCCACAAGTTAATACACACGCTGTCTCTACAGTTGCTCCACGCTGAATCCTCCAGGCACTACTTACAAAAGGTCACATTGACAATCGTGTTACGTTATTTTTAAAATGTTTCCTTTACTTAGCACAAGCACAGCTGAGAAGCTTCGATGCATGTGCTTCATAACACGTTAAAAAATAACGCATTTAATCACACTTTGCATTCCAAGCAAAGGGAACTTCTGGCAATGCATGATTTCCTGGTACTCCGATTACATTGATGCACACATCAGAGCTATAAAAATGTAACAGTAGGAAGAAAGCGCCTTGCTACGACTGATTGGAGGAAAATTTCATTTCAAAAGACTACCCGACGGAAGCCTTGGTTTTGTGCACATATACATATACATATACATATACATATACATTTATGGATGTATATGTATATATACTGTATATATGTGTGTATATGCATATATATGTTTATGTGTGTGTGTATATATATATATGTATATATATATATACAACAACAACATTTATTTATATAGCACATTTTCATACAAACAGTAGCTCAAAGTGCTTTACATATTAAAGAATAGAAAAATGAAAGACATAATTATAAAACAAAATAAATCAACATTAATTATCATCGAATAAGAGTAAGGTTCAATGGCCAGGGGGGACAGAAAAACAAAAACTCCAGACGGCTGGAGAAAAAATAAAATCTGTAGGGATTCCAGACCATGAGACCGCCCAGTCCCCTCTGGGCATTCTACCTAACATAAATGAAACAGTCCTCTTTGGATTTAGGATTCTCACGGAAGGGCTTGATGATGATGATGGTCACGTAGACTTCTTCCTTTTAATCCGTCCATCATTGTTGGAGCATCATGAAGCTTTGAGTAGGTGGAGGTGGCGCAGGCCACCACCACAAAGAAACCGGAAAAAGAAACAGAAAAGAGAGTAGGGGTCAGTACCGATTTTAGAGCCACCATGAATAGTTGTTGTGATGAATTGAACATACAGAGTATCAGGATTAAGTTAAATTACGATTAAAATGAAGTTATAAAAAGGCCATGTTAAAGTAATGTGTTTTCAGCAGTGCTTTAAAGTGCTCTACTGTATCAGCCTGGCGAATTCCTTTCGTTTTGTTCTTGGAATTCTAAGGAGACACTCATTTGAGGATCTGAGGTTACGATTTGGAATATAAGGTGTCAGACATTCCGATATATAAGATGGGGCGAGATTATTTAAGGCTTTATAAACCATAAGCAGAATTTTAAAGTCAATTCTGAATGACACAGGTAACCAGTGTAGTGACATCAAAACTGGAGTGATGTGTTCTGATTTTCTTTTCCTAGTTAGGATTCTAGCAGCTGCATTCTGCACTAGTTGCAAACGATTTATATCTTTTTTGGGTAGTCCTGAGAGGAGTGCGTTACAGTAATCTAGTCGACTGAAAACAAACGCGTGAACTAATTTCTCAGCATCTTTCAGTGATATAAGAGGTCTAACTTTACTTATGTTTCTTAAGTGAAAAATGCTGTCCTAATGATCTGATTAATATGTGATTTAAAATTCAGATTACAGTCAACAATCACCCCTAAGCTTTTTACCTCCGTCTTGACTTTTAATCCTAATGTATCCAGTTTATTTCTAATAGCCTCATTGTATCCATTATTGCTGATCACTAAAATTTCAGTTTTCTCTTTATTTAACTTGAGAAAATTACTATTCATCCATTCTGAGATACTAGTCAGACATTGTGTTAGTGAATCAATAGAATCAGGGTCATCAGGTGCTATTGATAAGTACAGCTGTGTGTCATCAGCATAGCTGTGGTAGCTCACGTTGTGCCCTGAGATAATCTGACCTAACGGAAGCATGTAGATTGAGAATAACAGCGGACCCAGGATAGAGCCTTGTGGAACACCATATTGGATATCATGTGTCTTGAGTTGTAATTCCCACAACTAACAAAATATTTTCTCCCTGTCAGGTAGGATTCAAACCAATTTAAGACACTGCCAGAGAGGCCCACCCATTGACTAAGGCGATTTCTAAGAATGTTGTGATCAATGGTGTCAAATGCAGCACTCAGATCTAAGAGGATGAGAACAGATAAATGGCCTCTGTCTGCATTTACCCGCAAGTCATTTACTACTTTAACGAGTGCAGTTTCTGTGCTGTGATTTGTTCTAAAACCTGACTGAAATTTATCAAGAATAGCATGTTTATTTAGGTGGTCATTTAACTGCATAATGACTGCCTTCTCAGAACTTTACTTAAGAAGGCAGGTTAGAGATGGGTCTAAAATTTTCAAGAGCGAGGGTCAAGATTATGTTTCTTAAGTAGGGGTTTAACTACAGCAGTCTTAAGACAGTCTGGGAAGACCCCAGTATCTAGTGACAATTTACTATGTCAAGAACATTATCAATTAGCACGCCTGATACTTCTTTGAAAAACCTTGTTGGTATCGGGTCAAGGACAGGTGGAGGGTTTTAATTGAGATATTATTTTTGTAAATCAGGTAAATCTATCCTAGTGAAAGAGTTTAATTTGTTTATAACAGGATGTTGGGGTTTAGGGGATCCTTAGTGTTGGGGAGATATACTATGTTATTTCTAATATCATTAATTTTTGATTGAAAATACAGCGACAGCCTCACAGGTTTCACTGGAAGCACTTAGGAGGCATTCCTTTGAGCTACCTGGGTTTAGTAGGCGATCAATTGTTGAAAATAAGACTCTGGGATTACTAGCATTGTTATTTATTATCTTGAGAAATAGCAGCGTCTCTCAAGACGGACAGTGTTATTGTATTCTGTTATTTTGACTTTTAATATTTCGTGGTGGATAGTAAGTTTAGTCTTCCTCCATTGACGCTCAGCTCTACGGCATGTTCTCTTTAAATCAGACACTCTTTGGGTCTTCCATGGTATAACAATGCTAGAAGATTTTTTCACTGTCTTTTCAGGTGCAACTATGTCAACAGCAGCTCTCACTTTAGAATTAAATCTTTCCACCTTACTATTTACATTGTCCTCGCTATTATAGCTGGCACTATAAACGGACTGATTGCTTAAAATGTTTGTAAGTTTTAAAGCTGCTGCGAATCAAAGAAGCGTTTTTAACAATATGCTTCTCATGAGTGTTTTTATCATTATTTCTATATTAAAAGTAGAAGAAAATGGTCTGATAGACCAATATCAATGATCTGTTTTATATCAACTTTCAGTCCTTTAGTAATCACTAAGTCTAATGTATGACCTGCTTTATGTGTAGGCTGATTTATGAGTTGTCTCAAATCAAAAGAATCCAGGAGGTTCATAAATTCTTTTACTTTTAGATCACACTGATTATCTATATGAAAATTAAAGTCGCCAACTATTAGGAGTGTGTCATAGTTAGTAATTAAAATTGACATTAAGTCAGAGAATTCCTCAAAAAGCGCGCTTATATTTAGGAGGTCTATACACGGATAGTACTAGAACTTGAGAATCTCCATGAATAACAACGGCGAGATACTCAAAGGACTTGAACTTACCAAAACTGACATCTTTACATTTTAATCGCTCGAGTAAATGTTAGCCAATCCGCCCCTTTTCCCTGGCGGTTTGCATGAGTAAAACTGTAATCCGGAGGCAGATTCGATTAAAACTGCGCGCATCTGAATTCAACCATGTTTCATTTAGTGCAATAAGATCTATTTTTTTTATCACTAATAAGATCGTTGATAAAAAACGTTTTGTTAGTTAAAGCTCTAACATTTAATAGTGCCATATTTAATGTTTCGAGGTGCAGAGATGAGTACTATGTGCGTTATTTTTATTTGGAATAGGAACTAAATTATTATTATTAGCGCCGCTCTGTGTATTTTTTGTTTAATCTGTGATCTGTTTTTATAGTTTTAATACATTGTTCCTCTAAAATAGTGATTTTAATTAGATTATTGGAGTTTATGCCGTATTTCCTAGGTTTTCTACGTGCATTGAGATTGCTTATTACAGTATTAATGGTGTGCACTTTAACGGAAGACTCTATTAAACATTCATCATGTCCTGGCACAGCAGTATTATTTCGGAAGGGGTTAAGAGCAGAGATAGATAGTCAAGAAAACGAATTACCTTTGATATGTTTTCGGAGAGGACCCGGGGCGAAACTGTTCGGATGCAGGCCATCACGCTTGAAGAGACGCGCCTTTCCAAAAGAGATTCCAATTGTTGATGAAACCGACATCCTTCTTCTTGCAGAAACCCTGTAGCCAGTTGTTCAACCCTAGCAGACGACTGTAGTACTCGTTGGATCGTCTGACGAGAGGTAGTGGACCAAACGAAGATCTTTGCCGATGGGGTCCTCTCCTTCGTGTCTTTAATCAAAGCTCGAAGTCAGCCTTCAGGATTTCTGATTGTCGGTGCCTTATATCGTTTACGCGGCATGCAAGACGATTGATCCAACTGCCCTCTCCTTGTGTTTCTCGTAGACTGCTGGCGACGCTTCATTACATCTCGGACACGAGCACCGGGAAAACAAGAAACAAACGATTTTGCATTAGGGCATGCGACATTAAGGTTTCTAACGATAGAATCACCTACCACTAATACATCACCAGGTGCTGAAGGCGAAATGGGGACGCGGAGAGGGTCAAACCGGTTCTGAGATAAAATGCTCGCCTGTGCCGATGGAGGTGCTCTGGCCTTGAACCCCGCCTGCATAGCTGAAATCCACCGAGGTCAGCAGCGGCGCGCTCCTACGAGACGCGGGGGTGAGGTCGGCACAACGCGGGGTTGATGTTTCGCCGGTTCCAGATGGCAAGGACGGTTTATCCAACAGCCGGGCCTTCAGATTTCTCAGGTATTTCCGTCGGGACAGGAGTTTCTGAATCTTTTCATCAAGTGCTTGGAGTTCCTCAATTACGATTTCAACGCGAGTTACCCCACTGTCGGCCATTTTCTACTTCGTGCCCTAGGAGAAATGAGAGAGAGAGAGGTTAGAGGTTAGGTATATATATATATGACAGCAACACTCGTGACAATGACAATGTCAATCATGTTACGTTATTATTAAAATGTTTCCTTTTCTTTTTCATTACTTCTTTAACACACTACTTCTCATGAAGCTGGTATTTTACTATATATATATATATATATATATATATATATATATATATATATATATATATATATATATATATATATGAATGACCTCCAAAGAGCTCTGAGACTTTTGCTCACGTGAATGTGTCTGCAAAAAGCGGCGTCTCCTGCCCTACAAAACTCGAGGAGCCGGCGCACACACATAGCTGTGCCAGCCTTTGAGACACTGACTGCGCTTCTGTCTTAAGTCAAAGGGAGCACTTTTAATTTTTTTCATCCTCCCCCTGAGCTATAGCCCAGACAAGTACAAACACGGGACCCCTTTTCTACACCGCGGGAAACTAATATTAAAACAGCACTTTCTTTTCAACGTATAGGATTATGAGGTCGTCAGCTCGGATTATGAAGACACGCACAGGAATGGAGGACCGACAGTGCCATTACAACCGATTAATGGCAGCGACGTCTCACCAGTCTACACAAGACCCACCGTGACTGTCCCCAAAAGGCGCTCATATTGTCAGCGAAGACGTCTCTCTACACTATATAAAAGAAAAAGGCAACTTTCCTTTCTTTACACCTTTTTTCCTTTTATCCCAAACCAATGCCTTTCTCTCTTACTACTGCAGAGGACACAAAACTAATTTTCTTTAATTGCTGGTAATGCCGGTAAGGCACATTACCAGAAGCAGAAATTTGGACGTTCACATAGAAAATGTAATTTCTATACCACAGCCGTCGTGTAGCGCCTTTCAAAAGGGATCTACTTCCGACAGATGATCCATATACGTTTTAGCTGCTGTTATTACTACTTACCTGTTCTGTTACACCGTCTTTAAAATGTAGTTTACCCGAAACCACTCCAGTAGTGCTCAATGTACCTGTACTTCTTAAAACGTTAATGTTTTACTGTTTAATAACTTATAGACTACATTTTATTATTTTTCCCTTGCACTCAGTGACCAAAGCTATACACACACATATAGACACATACATATATATACACATATATATACCTGTGTGTATGTTTGTATGTATGTGTATATATATATACTGTATATATATACACACACACACACAACTATCTACATTATATATTGTGAAAAAGGCGCTTTATAGCGCCCGACCTGGCACAGACCACGCAGAGGCACGTGTTCACACTCAGGCCCAACACAGTCCAAGCACAAAAACCCAAACACAATGCAAACTTTCCTGTTCCACCACTCCTCCCAGGCAACCTCGTCCTCTTCCTCCCGATTCTGGCTTTGATTGCTGGGAGGCAGGCCCTTTTATACCCCACCCGGAAGTGTTCCAGGTGCCTGACCAGCTGGTCTTAATTGCACCTCCGGGTGGGGCTGATAAACCGTCCAGTGTGGTGGCTGGTTCTCTGCAGCACCCCCTAGCGGCCACCCCATCTCCCAACCGGACTGCTGTGGTGGACTCCATGTCCCATGGAGCCACGGGGGAGATTGAGGAGAGATCCACGGCCAGGGAGACTGCCCCCAAGCGCCCCGGGGGAGGTACTGCCATGTCCATGATGGCTCCCCCGGGACGTATGCAGCAGACGCGTCCCGGCCGGGCATGGGACCCGGCTTTCCTTCACAATATATATACACACACACACACATATATATATAATTTGTGTGTGTGTATATATGATGTACATAGGTATATATGTATATGTAAATATGTATATAGATATGAAGATATGTATGTGTATATATATGTATATATGTATGTATATCTATATATATGTATATATGTATGTATATATATATATATATATATATACTGTATATATACACTCACCTAAAGGATTATTAGGAACACCTGTTCAATTTCTCATTAATGCAATTATCTAATCAACCAATCACATGGCAGTTGCTTCAATGCATTTAGGGGTGTGGTCCTGGTCAAGACAATCTCCTGAACTCCAAACTGAATGTCAGAAAGGGAAAGAAAGGTGATTTAAGCAATTTTGAGCGTGGCATGGTTGTTGGTGCCAGACAGGCCGGTCTGAGTATTTCACAATCTGCTCAGTTACTGGGATTTTCACGCACAACCATTTGTAGGGTTTACAAAGAATGGTGTGAAAAGGGAAAAGCATCCAGTATGCGGCAGTCCTGTGGGCGAAAATGCCTTGTTGATGCTAGAGGTCAGAGGAGAATGGGCCGACTGATTCAAGCTGATAGAAGAGCAACTTTGACTGAATAACCACTCGTTACAACCAAGGTATGCAGCAAAGCATTTGTGAAGCCACAACACGCACAGCCTTGAGGCGGATGGGCTACAACAGCAGAAGACCCCACTGGAAACCACTCATCTCCACTACAAATAGGAAAAAGAGGCTACAATTTGCATGAGCTCACCAAAATTGGACAGTTAAAGACTGGAAAAATGTTGCCTGGTCTGATGAGTCTCGATTTCTGTTGAGACATTCAAATGGTAGAGTCAGAATTTGGCGTAAACAGAATGAGAACATGGATCCATCATGCCTTGTTACCACTGTGCAGGCTGGTGGTGGTGGTGTAATGGTGTGGGGATGTTTTCTTGGCACACTTTAGGCCCCTTAGTGCCAATTGGGCATCGCTTAAATGCCACGGGCTACCTGAGCATTGTTTCTGACCATGTCCATCCCTTCATGACCACCATGTACCCATCCTCTGATGGCTACTTCCAGCAGGATAATGCACCATGTCACAAAGCTTGAATCATTTCAAATTGGTTTCTTGAACATGACAATGAGTTCACTGTACTAAAATGGCCCCCACAGTCACCAGATCTCAACCCAATAGAGCATCTTTGGGATGTGGTGGAACGGGAGCTTCATCCCCTGGATGTGCATCCCACAAACCTCCATCAACTGCAAGATGCTATCCTATCAATATGGGCCAACATTTCTAAAGAATGCTTTCAGCACCTTGTTGAATCAATGCCATGTAGAATTAAGGCAGTTCTGAAGGCGAAAGGGGGTCAAACACTGTATTAGGTGAGTGTGTATATATATATATATATATATATATATATATATATATATATATATATATATATATATATATATATATATATATATATATATATATATATATATATATATATATGTAGACTCAAACCAATTATGACAGCAGCAATCCAAGCTGTGAGAAAACACTAAAAAGGAGGCGTGTCAGATGTTTTGGTACATTTGCTGATGCAGCTAGACGAAAACAACTTTGTGACGCTGCCACCAAATACACAAAACAATTACTTTGACAATCATGTTACGTTATTTTCAAAATGTTTCCTTTTCTTTTTCTTTACTTCTTTAACACACTACTTCTCCGCTGCAAAGCGGGTATTTTGCTAGTATATATATAAACTGCTCAAAAAAATTAAAGGAACACTTTGAAAACACATCAGATCTCAATGGGAAAAAGAAATCCTCCTGGATATCTATACTGATACAGACTGGGTAATGTGTTAGGAACGAAAGGATGCCACATCGTTTGATGGAAATGAAAATGATCAACCTACAGAGCCCTGAATTCAAAGACGCCCCAAAAATCAGAGTGAAAAAATGATGTGGCAGGCTAGTCCATTTTGCCAAAATTTAATTGCAGCAACTCAAAATTGTACGCAGCACTTTGTATGGCCCCCGTGTTCTTGTATACATGCCTGACAACATCAGTGCATGCTTCTAATGAGATGACAGATGGTGTTGTGGGGGATCTCCTCCCAGATCTGGACCAGGGCATCACTGAGCTCCTGGACAGTCTGAGGTGCAACCTGGTGGCATTGGATGGACCAAAACATAATGTCCCAGAGGTGTTCTATTGGATTTAGGTCAGGAAAGTGTGGTGGCCAGTCAATGGTATCAATTCCTTCATCCTCCAGGAACTGCCTGCATACTCTCACCACATGAGGCCAGGAATTGTCGTGCACCAGGAGCCACTGTACCAGCATAGGGTCTGACAATGAGTCCAAGGATTTCATCCTGATACCTAATGGCAGCCAAGGTGCCTTTGTCAAGCCTGTAGCGGTATGTGTGACCCTCCATGGATATGCCTCCCCAGACAATCATTAACCCACCACCAAACTGCTCATGCTGAATGATGTTACAGGCAGCATAATGTTCTCCATGGCTTCTCCAGACCCTTTCACTTCTGTCACGTGCTCAGGGTGAACCTGCTCTCATCTGTAAAAGCACAGGGCACCAGTGGTGCATCTGCCAATTCTGGTATTCTATGGCGAATTCCAATCGAGCTGCATGCTGCTGGGCAGTGAGCTCAGGGCCCATTAGAGGACATGGGGCCCTTGGGTCACCCTCATGAAGTCTTTCTGGTTGTTTGGTCAGAGACATTCACACCAGAGGCCTGCTGGAGGTCATTTTGTAGGGCTCTGGCAGTGCTCATCCTGTTCCTCCTTGCTCAAAGGAGCAGATACTGGTCCTGCTGATGGGTTATGGACCTTCTATGGCCCTCTCCAGCTCTCCTAGAGTAACTGCTTGTCTCCTAGAATCTCCTCCATGCCCTTGAGACTGTGCAGGGAGACACAGCAAACCTTCTGGCAATGACACGTATTGATGTGCCATCCTGGAGAAGTTGGACTACCTGTGCAACCTCTGTAGGGTCCAGGTATCGCCTCATGCTACCAGTAGTGACACTGACTGTAGCCAAATGCAAAACTAGTGAAGAAACAGTCAGAAAAGATGAGGAGGGAAAAATGTCAGTGGCCTTCACCTGTTAAACCATTCCTGTTTTGGGGGTCATCTCATTGTTGCCCCTCTAGTGCATCTGTTGTTAATTTCATTAACACCACAGCAGCTGAAACTGATTAACAACCCCCTCTGCTACTTAACTGACCAGATTAATATCCCATAAGTTTCATTCACTTTATGCTATACTACTGATTAAAAATTGTTCCTTTAATTCTTTTGAGCAGTATATATATATATATATATATATACAGTGGGTACACCCCCACGTGTCTGGGGGAGTGGGTTCAAATTTTCACTCTTTGTTATAGTGCAGCCATTTGCTAAAATCATTTAAATTAATTTTTTTCCTCATTAATGTGCACACAGCACCCCATGTTGACAGACAAAAAAAAAGAATTTTTGAAATTGTTGCAGATTTATTAAAAAAGAAAAACTGAAATATCACATGGGATGCAGGGACAGGACGACTGGTTGCAATTGATGAAAAGATGAATGCGGCCAAGTACAGGGATATCCTGGACAAAAACCTTCTCCAGAGTGCCAAGGACCTCAGACTGGGCCGAAGGTTTACAGTCCAACAAGACAATGACCCTAAGCACACAGCTAAAATAACGAAGGAGTGGCTTCACAACAACTCTGTGTCCTCTTCTTAAATGGCCCAGCCAATTGAGCATCTCTGGAGAGACCTAAAAATGGCTGTCCACCAACGTTTACCATCCAACCTGACAGAACTGGTGAGGATCTGCGGTGTGAAGAACTTGTTGCATCTTTCCCAAGAAGACTCTTGGCTTTATTAGCTCAAAAGGGTGCTTCTACTAAATACTGAGCAAAGGGTCTGAATACTTCAGACCATGTGATATTTCAGTTTTTCTTTTTTAATAAATCTGCAACAATTTCAAAAATTCTTTTTTGTCTGTCAATATGGGGTGCTGTGTGTACATTAATGAGGAAAAAAATTAATTTAAATGATTTTAGCATATGATTTTAATATATATATATATATTAACCAAATAAATAGAATCCAAAACATACATTTTTCCAAAGAAACATTTTTATTAACTATGGTGCATTTCCAGACCATCGTAAAGGTCAAAGCTGGGTTAAAATTACTTCTAAAATTAGCAATGTTTCATTATTTATCACCTTCTGACATCAGTAGTAAAAACTGATCTGCTGATGTTTGTACTTCTGATTTCTCTCGAATTAAGTGCGCATAAACATGATAAGATCTCATAATTCTTAGGAAGCAAATCTTAAAGTAGATCAACCAGGTCAATTTGCTGATCAGTGGTAAATCATTATCTAGTGTATATTTTGCAAAATATTTGTAGAGAAAAGATAACATATTATACAGCCCATTTACATGAATTAATTCTTGCATTTTCGAATGTACTTTTTTATTTATACCTCTGTCAAAACATGAAACCAAGACGACTTGAAATATATGCCTCAGTAGTAGGAGCACAAAAGCCCAGCCATTTGTTTAAGAAGACAATGTAAAGAAAGACACTGGCTCTGCTTAAGAAATCGGTTAGTATGAAAACCTGCTGTCACATTGGGCTGACCTTAAAAGCAACTAAAGTATCTTTATGTCTTAAAAATAATGCTGACAGCTCTATTTATAGTTGTGGGCTTGTACATTCTAACAGAGACAGACAGTGATACTATATTAACAGACTGCTTATTCAGATCAATAATGATATGCTTCAATGCAACACTGGATACAAGAGCAAAAATGGCTGGCAATGCCATATTCATACCATGAGATCTGCTGCCAACAGTTTGGGCCACAAAAGCACTCTTGTGCTGCTAAGGTGTAAGTTGTAATTATAACATTAAGTGTGTGAAAGCTTGGGGACACCAGAAAGCTTTAAACCCCAACATGAACACATCAAGACAGTCCCGGATTCGAATAAATGGGTGCCTATTATATAAATACCTCACAAAAGTTATTTCTCCTCCAAACACCTCTCTTCTCTCCAGCACACTACCCAATTCCAGTTGAGTGTTTCTCATCCTCCTCCCAGCTCCGACTCGCCTGGACAAGGGAGTGCAGTCACTTTTATTGAAGACCCGGGAGTACTTCCGGTGAAAGGGCTGTTGCCTGTTGGATGCACTTCTGAGTCACATGGATGTCCCACATAATAGGGAGTATCTCTTGCTGCAGCACCCTCTTGTGGCACCCATGGACCCCAGCAGGGCTGAGCTGCAAGAGTACTGATTTCCGAATGGGTGCTAATGTCGAGGGCTGCTGCCATCTAGTGATTGGGGGGAATAAACACTCCCCATGGACAGTCCTTCCCGGTCCTTCTGTTTTATCCCGGCCAGGGAAGGTGCTACACACATGTCCAGTTGGGATGCCTGTCCATTTGTCTGGGGCTTCCCACCCAGGTAAGGACCCATCTTCTTTTCTGGCTGGGATGTCCATCCAGCCATTAAGAAACCTTGTCTGGGGCGACATCCTTCCTTCTATCGACCAGGAGGCCTTTCTGCCCACTCGGGACCTCCTGTCCAGCTTAAGGTACCTTCCCAAATCTTTTACAGGGTGCCAGTCCATCCCATGTACTACCTACAAGTGACTATAAAAAGTATTTACCTCTAGTTTTCACCCTTTACAGTTATTGCATTAAATCAGAATTAATTTAACTTGGCTTTTTTGACACTGATCAACAGAAAAAGACTCTTTAATGTCAAAGTGAAAATAGATCTCTGCAAAGTGGTCAACATTAATTATAATTTTAAAAAATCCAATAATTGATCACAAAAGTATTCACTCCTGTCATGTCAGCATTTAGCAGAAGCAGCTTTGGCAGCCGTGACAGCCTTGAGTCTGTGTGCTCAAGTCTCTATAAGCTTTACACATCTAGACACTGCGATCTTTCCATGTTCTTCTTTGCACAATTGCTCAGGTTCTCAGCCACAAAATGGCATTTATACAGGCTTTTTGTAGTTTTCAGATAATAACATTACAGCTTCACCACAAAGATGATAATAATAATAATAATAATAATAATAATAATAATAATAATAATAATAATAATAATAATAATAATAATAAATTGTCCATGCTATCAGAACAAATGACATGACAAAGTCTAAGTATTCGATTCCAAAAAGACTGTCAAACATTCTCCTCCAGACTTAATCAGAATACTGAACGATTAACTGAGTAGACAGCTAGTGTATATATAAAGGAATCACAAAACTAACAGCAAGACATAGCTGGAACAGGAAATGAATACACAGTTTTGAAACTGTGTTGAGAAAGCACACGTTGATATTCAGGGGTCATTCAACTGGATGAAATGGCAAGCCATCACACTGTCACTTGAAGCCAGTATTTTTGCCATGCAAGTTCAGTCAGTAGTACTAGGTTGTTGTACCGTGTTAGCCATTATGAATGTAGAGAAAAGCCAAGCAAAATGACACCTTTTATTGGCTAACTAAAAAGATTACAATATGCAAGCTTTCGAGGCAACTCAGGCCCCTTCATTACATCTTGCCTGAAGAAGGGGCCTGAGTTGCCTCGAAAGCTTGCATATTGTAATCTTTTTAGTTAGCCAATAAAAGGTGTCATTTTGCTTGGCTTTTCTCTAAGTTCAGTCAGTGAAAACTAAATAATCCATAAGACAAATCCTCAAACAACCAGAAGAAGATAGTTTGTGTCACTGTCACAGGTGGCTGGGGGGGCGACCCGGCCGGGACGCCCAGGAGGACCAGAGGAGGGCTTACGCCTCCCCCAGACACGTGGGGGCGACTGCCCTGGTGCCTTTGGAGCTTTGAAGCTCAACCCTGTAGGGGCCAGTGGTCACCGCCAGGGGGCGCCCCTATGCCGTTGGAGCCCTGGAGGATTGGGGACACCCGGAGTGCTTCCGGTTGCACGGCCGGCACTTCCATCACACTGGGGAGTGCCGGCGGAAGATTGTCAGGAGGTACCTGGAGCATATCCGGGTGACTATAAAAGGGGCCACTTCCCTCCATATGATGGCCGGAGTCGGGTGGAAGAGGACGGAAGTCCGTGGAGTGGAGTGGAGGCGGTCAGAAGAGCGAAAAGGCATTGTATAGAGGGCCTGGACTTTGGAGTGATTGGTGCTGCGGCACTGGGTTGTATGCGTTCACCATTGTAAATAGTAGTGTAAATAAACGCATGTGGGTTTGAACCAACATGTCTACCTGTCTGTGTCCGGGCTGCTTACCACAGTCATCTATGTATAAAATGCAATGAAACCATCCATCACATTGTCAGTGCTTGTGAAACACTGGCCAATACATCTTGTCTGTGGTGTCACAACAATTTGGTAAAATATATCCACTGGATGCTAGGTAAGAATAAAAATGTGCCAAGGCAATGGTGGGGATGGAATTTGGAGGAACATAAAATCCTGGAAAATTCTACATCTAAGATTCTCTGAGTTCAAACAGATGTCACGGTCAAAGCCAGCCAACCAGACATCATTTTATATGAATCTATCCATCAAAAGAACTTTTTGAATAGATATCTCAGTGCTGTCGGACTATAACATCAGTCCAAAAGAAGAGCATAAATGAGAACACTACCATCGGCTCCAAAACAGACAGCAGAAGTAGTCCTTATCATCCTAAGTGCTACTGGGATTATCGCTAACTCCATCAAGCGATATACTGAAAAGATCTTGACGAACATCAACATTTCTATTCTGTACAAACAAGCAGTGATATGCATCGTCAGAAGATTCCATGGCATAGTGAGCAGTAATTAATAGCAGACATTTTCCTTTGAGCCACCCTAACCCTGACTAGACCTAAATTCTGGAATGTACCCCCATCCAAGATTTTTAACTATGCTCTCTCTCAAGAGGTCTAATGCCTGTTAAAAGCCTATGAGACCCAAGGAACTGAAATATAATAATAATATTCAAAGAAGAAGAGAAAGGAAAACATAATAAAGTAGGATATTGCGCTAAGCTGCAGGTAATTGTTGTCACAACATCAAGAATATTACTGCAACAAGCACTAAGATTTCTTTCTCTCTATTAAATAAAAAGACTTTTTTGAATGTTTGGCTCTGAGATTTGTTAACTGTCTTTGCAAAAGCTATTCTAACGAGAAACTGTATACGTTTTAATACGAATGGCATATCAAGATCTCCTTTGTTGTTTAATGTTATCTGCAGAAGATGTACTACATTACCTTTCTTGGATACAGCCTTCTTTCTACAGTAATTTGTGTGTTGTATGCCCCGATGTTGTTAACGGCTGTAAATATTCTTTATAATATTATAAGTTGATGTTTTCGTCTTCCCCACCATCACCACCAACTGTTTCAGCATAGTCTATTGATATGCATTTAACCAATTTACCATGTAACTGATCAACAATGTTGTCGTTAATTCATTTCACTTCCCCATTTCTCGGTGCTAGGATTTGTGATGAAATTCTTCGATAGGATTTGGACATAATACGTCTTCTTTAATTGGGAACTTAAAGTGAGGAAAATGTTCAAATTTATAAGAGCTGAGAGTGCAGAAACTATGTCTGTCAAAAGCATTCAAATATTTGAGAGGTGAAATTACCTTGTGCTTGGTTGAATATGGTTGAGAGGAGGGCGTGACTTGAAAAAACTCATGGCCAAAGTCTCATCTTGCAGGACTTGAAAAAATCTTCCAAAAGGCCTTGTCTCTTTGCAGGATTTTTTTTATTATAATATGGAGACATGCTGGCTACTCCAGCACAGTTTGTACCCATGAGCACCTGTGTGTCCATACTGTGATACATGTGCTCAATGATCTTGATGTGTATGTTGATTTGTATGAATGCAGCTTTGTTAGGAGTACCAAGTTCCTCGGTGTGCACAAAACTGAGAAACTTACGTGGACACATAACACCTCATCACTAATCAAGAAAGCCCAGCAGAGACTACACTTCCTGAGGCGACTAAAGTGAGTAAGTCTTCCCCCTTCCATCCTCACCATGTTCTACAGAGGCACCATGGAGAGTGTCCTGACCAGCTGCATCACTGTCTGGTATGGAAACTGCAACATATCCGACCGCAAGCACCTGCAAAGGATAGTGAAGACAGCAGAGAACATTATTGGGGTGCCTCTCCCTTCACTACAGGACATATTTTACAAATGCAGAGTCCACAAGGCCTGCAGCATTGTGCAAGACCCCTTACACCCCTCACATGGACTTTTCACGCTTCTACCATCCAAAAGAAGATACTCAGCATCAAAGCCAGATCTGCCAGGCTGCAGGAGAGTTTTTACCCCCAAGCTGTCAGACTCCTTAACACCATGCTGCCCCCTGGGATCTTCCACACGGCCTCAACCACCTCTAAAAACAGAACTTTTATACATGAAAACCACTGTACTGCAAAAGATGAGTGTGCAGGTAGAAAAGAACTGAAAATCTCATACTGACCTTTAAGTATTTTGACACTCTTGATATCCTTCTGCTGTGAAACATTCTGACCTGTCATTGTTTACACGTCTTAAACAACTATTATCATACACTGATCATTTCTGTATTATCTATATGTATTATTTATTTATTTATTATATTACTTATCTTACACATCAATATTGCTGCTACTTCTTTGCACAATGTCTTGTTTGTGTTTTAATTTTTACATTTTTAAATGTTAATTCTATTTTTAATTTATTATTTGCACATCATGTTGTTACACTGTGGACCCAGAGCTTCACAAGTTCGTCTGTCTGTATACTTGTATATGGTTGAGATGACAATAAAGTTCACTTTGACTTTTGACTTTGACTTTGAGCTTGCTTTAACTGTACCTCATGTGGAGCAGTGTGCAAATGTATGAATCTGCTTATCACCTCATGTGCTGTAAGGGCTTTCAAAGTTTGGTGCACATTTTGAGAAAAGGTTGGTTGTGACAAGCCCAAATTATTGCTTTCGCAAAGCTGCAATTTCCTGTGACCAAAAAAAAATGTAACATTGCCACCACTTTCAGTGCATGGCTTCTCTGTATAGATCACATGATGTGCAAGACTTGTTGCAAATATTTTTCTGCCTCTGTCAAACTGATATCTTTTTACACATTCATTGTTGTCCAGCAATTCCAAAACATTCTGCCTTTCCCAGGATTTGTTTGCTAGTCTCTGCCTGGATGCCATCTTCTGGCAGTTCCTAGTATGTTAGAACAGCTTATGAACTCTCCTAATTCCTGGTGAGTTTTGAAGTTGTTTCCTAAATTAGGAAAACTGATACTATGTTTGTATTCCTACTCCTAATAAGTAGGACCACATATGCATCGTTTTAAGATTTTTGAGCCAGTTTGGACTTGTTTCAGGGCTGTTCTTGGCAGTTTGGGGGCCCTACATGGTTCAGAACTGTGCAGGCCCTGGATGTGCAGCCCCTGGATACTACCCCGGAGCTCAGGAAGGTGTTCTAATAAAATGTCTGGAAAAGGCCTTAGATGACCAGTAGGCCTACATGATGTATGCTTGTATGTATGCAGAGTGGTAAAATATTGATTTTGTTCTGGATCTGGTAAACGGCAGGTAATATAGGGATATTTCATGATTTTATGGAGATCTCTCTGAATGAATCCGAAATGAATCTCTAAAATTAACGTTTGCTATAGTGTATTTGGCAAAGTTACAACAACAACAACAACATTTATTTATATAGCACATTTTCATACAGAAGAATGTAGCTCAAAGTGCTTTACATAATGAAGAATAGAAAAATAAGAGACACAGTAAGAAAATAAAATAAGTCAACATTAATTAACATAGAATAAGAGTAAGGTCCAATGGCCAGGGGGGACAGAAAAAAACAAAAAAAAACTCCAGACGGCCGGAGAAAAAAATAAAATCTGCAGGGATTCCAGGCCATGAGACCGCCCAGTCCCCTCTGGGACGGCATGACAATATTATTAGGGATTTAGGTGAAGATTTCAATTTGGATAATAAATTACCATTGTTAAGAAGACTAAGAGATGCACATTCCAGACTATTATTACGCTATTTATACATTCCCAGTCTCATGGCCACGCCCCCGATTTCATGCCTTCTGCCCCCGGCTCCTACACTTCCCCTCTGAATTCGACTCAGAACGATAAAATTTAGGATGAGGAGGGTATCGTGACACATGATGTGAGGGACTGGCACAGATGACTGCAGTGCCAGGTGCACGACAGGAGCCCCAGGCCCACAGCCTGAAAACAAAAAAAAAATTGTAAGTCAGGGCTGGGTCGGGGCCCTATGCGGATGTGCAGTTTGCGTATGCCTAAAAACGTCCGTGCTTGTGTTCCTACTCTGAGACACTTAATGGACACAGGCATTGGACTGTTACTCAGCCACTTGGACTTTATGCTTGGGATTGCTGTTTTGCTGGAAAGCAAATCTTCTCCCAAGGTGCAGGTTTCTTGGAGACTTCATCAGGTTTTATCAGGTTTTCCTCCATTTTCCTGTGTTTACCCTGTACTCTCACAAGACTTTCAGACCCTGCTGCAGAGAGGCAACCCCACGACACAAAGCTGCCACTACCATGCTTCACAGTGGGGATGGTGTGTTTTTGACAATGTGGAGTGTTCAAACAATATGTTTAATCTGATGGCTATAGAGCTCACCTTTGGTCTCATCAGATGACAGAACCTTATTTTAGGACTTCTGAGTCTCCCATATGCCTTCTAGCGGCTTTCTCTTCACTAGTTTCCCATAAAGCTATGGCTGGTGAAGCACTCTGACATCAGCTGTTGTATGCACAGCCTCTCCAGTCTTAGCCACTGTTAGCTTGTAAGTAGTTTGTAGTTCTCATAAGTCTCTTGGTGACCTTCCTTGCTAGTCATCTTCTTGCATGATCACTCAGTTTTGGTGGATGGCCTGCTCTGGTAGATTTACAGATGTACCACACTCTTTCCATATCTTAATGATTAACTTAACTGGACTCCAAGGGATATTCAGTGACTTGGAAATTTTCTTGTCTCCATCGCCTTTTCAATCACCTTTTCACGGATTTGTTTGGATTTTTTTTTTCTTTGGTCTTCCTTGTGTAGGTTAGGCCACCATACTGACACACCACAAGAAAAGGTGCATTTATAATGCAATGATCTGAAACCCCAGGCAGATGATCACCATTACACTAATTCTGTGACTTTTGTAACCAGTGAATTATGTAGGTGTGTTATATACAAGACTATTGAATTGATTATTTTGTGTTTTATATTTGTAATTAATTTCACCCACTTTGGAGAGATCTCTTTTCACTTTGACATTAAATTGTTGATTAATGTAAAAAAATTTAAATCCACTGTGAAGAAATATGAAATCTTATGGAAGCCGAGAGATTTTATGCAATATTGTTATTTTTTAAAATTGTTTCCTCGAGATAACAGACTAATTTTATGGAGATCTCGAGAAAACAAAAGATCTTGTTTTCTCGAAATTATGAAATAATTGTATCTAACGTTTAATGTTTAGCTTGTTGAATCCACATCCTGTTTGAAATGGCAGAAGAGCAGAACTGCACTGATCAGTCTGTAACATTTTTGTTCAATCGAGGGCTGATGCAGGCTGAAATATGTTTATGCCTTAGTTTAGAAAATAATAACGTTAGTGTCCGTCATTTAAGAAGACGGTTAGCAAGGCTTCAGCTTTATAGGCGTTGCAATGTAAGTGAGCCCGATGCCAGAAGCAAAGGTTAAGTTTCGTTTTCTCGAGATCGCGATAAAATGATTCCGTTATCTCAAGAAAACAATTTTAAAAAATGATGATATTGCACATCCTCTCTCAGCTTCCTTAAATTTTTTTTTTATTATCCCACAGCCTTTCCATGTGTTTTGTCAAGGTTGGGTTCTAGAGTTTCCCTTTCAGACTCTTTACTCTGTAGATCTGAACAGAATGTCCCAATTCTATCTGCATCCTCTGTATGTTCACTCTTACTAGCCTGGTCACCATCAGGACTGACTGCTGTTGTAGTTCATTACTTTCACTTTCCTTGACATCTATAATGCCGGGCAGTTAGCCAGACCACCAGAACAGGCTGGAGAGGAAGTTACTTTTTATTTAGAAATTAACTTAAGATTGTGGCCTAAATCTAAGTGGTATAAAAATAATACAGCTTGAAATTAAGTAGTTCATTTTAGTGTTTAGTCTACCAGGTGGCACTCTATCTTAGTATGTTGATTGGTCTCTGGTCGAGGTGGTCCAGCATGGTCCTTGGATGAGAGGGGGTCATGTCATGTCTTCTCAGTCATCAGCCTCCATCGTTGGCCTTTCATCTCAGCTCATGCTCTGCTGTTGCTTCTAAAACATGTCCTCCATCTAGAGGCTCATAAATTCTACAGTATTTTACTGTCAATGGAACTGATGCATTGCACAAAGTGAACAGAATGACATAGAAAGAGGATTACCTGAGAATTCTTCAGCATAACCTCAAACCATCAGCTAGAAGGCTGGAAGTTGACACAACTAGGTGTTCCAACCAGAGCCAGTCAATCCATTAGGTGACAACCGAAAGACACCATTTGTGAAACCATGCTCCAGAATTGCCCACAACCCCCTACTGCCGCACCATGCTATAGATAGACACAGAGTGGCGCATACTTCAGACACCAAAGTGGACCCAAAGGTTGTCGATATTAGATAGATAGATAGATAGATAGATAGATAGATAGATAGATAGATAGATAGATAGATAGATAAAATCAGTATTTCCCTTGCTATCCATCTAAGACTCATTGAAATCTAAATAATCAATGTAGAACTCCGTGTAAGGTTTGCAGAGCACCATGCAATGCATTTGCCTCTGTTGTATGCCATGGAGATTGGGATTTATATGGGATTTGAAAAAGCAGTTTAAATGTTTGTGATGCGCCATCTGTTGGAATGACAAAGGCAGTGCATTTTCTTACTAAAAATGTTTGTGATGTACCAAATTTAGAACAACAGTGACATAGCTACTGGATGGACACACAGACACTTAATGATTTATTAAGGTGGACATTTTTATAGAATTTTAATAATTTTATTAGAACAATAATTTAAAGCACAAATAATGAATTACAAGCCAATCATACAGACACTGCTATGTCTTATTCAAATAAAATTTGACATCCTCCAACCTCCCCATTAATGTGTACTGCATATCTACACTGCAAAGAGAACTGTGATTTTTTATTATTATCCCATAGCCTTTCCATGTGTTTTGTCAAGGTTGGGTTTTGAGTGACCCTGTTTTCCCTTTCAGACTCTTTATTCTGTAGATCTGAACAGAATGTCCCAATTCTATCTGCATCCTCTGTATGTTCACTCTTACTAGCCTGGTCACCATCAGGACTGACTGCTGTTGTAGTTCATTACTTCCACTTTCCTTGACATCTATAATCCCGGGCAGTTAGCCAGACCACCAGAACAGGCTGGAGAGGAAGTTACTTTTTATTTAGAAATTAACTTAAGATTGTGGCCTAAATCTAAGTGGTATAAAAATAATACAGCTTGAAATTAAGTAGTTCATTTTAGTGCTTAGTCTACCAGGTGGCACTCTATCTTAGTATGTTGATTGGTTTCTGGTCAAGGTGGTCCAGCATGGTCTTTGGATGAGAGGGGGTCTGTTCATGTCATGTCATGTCATGTCATCTAAGTCACCAGCCTCCATCGTTGGCCTTTCATCTCTGCTCATGCTCTGCTGTTGCTTCTAAAACATGTCCTCCATCTAGAGGCTCATAAATTCTACAACCAGATTGATGCAAACATCAGAGCCCAGAGCAGCACTTAACAAAAGTTCTTCTATAATCCTGTTGGGTCATAAATGTGCCCGGGCAGCTACTGGCTCATCCAGCTTCCCTGCCAGGTTTCCCATGTTAAAGTTACATGTTAATAGAAATGAATTAAAAAATAACTTTTCTGTTATATATTACCCTCCATTACAGCATCCTTACATTATTATACAGAAAACTTCTTTTTAATTTATAAAGAAGACAGCTGCAGTATATTAGACACATTAAAATCTGTTATTCCAGCACTCTGAAGGACTCTTTATGTTTCTGCACACTTGCAGCTGCTATTTTGCAACCCTGTATTTTTTTTTGCTAGTACTATTTATGCACTTCTTACATTATCACTAGGCTTGATGGTCCCTGATAAAATAGAAACCACAGGCTGATAATGCAATTACAAATTGTTTCAGCAGTGTCTGTTTGTTTGCTACAGGAAGGGGATTATTTCTGTAGTTGTTAACAGTTGGTGAAAAGAGTGTGGCGCATTCTGTTAGCCTTCCATCCATCTGTGTTCTAACCTGCCTATCCAGCTTTAGATGACAAGAGATGTGTCTATGCCAGTGACACTGGGCACAAGGCAAGAACCAACATTGCAGGACCCACTGATACACTCAGCCACACTCACTCATACTGGACTAATTTAGAAATGACAGTTATATTAACATAAATGTGTTTGAGATTTGGAAGGAAACTGGCAGAACGTGCCAGGCAATGCCCGGGAGCTGAATGCCAACCAAGGACTATGGAAATGAGAAGCAGCAGCTCAGATCACTGCAGCACTCAATTCAGTAGCACTCTAAGAATTTTTATTTCTCAAACATCCAGAAGATTTCTTTTTCTCAGCTACATCAGAGTTGAATTGTATCATTTCAAATGAATGCCCCTAATTTTGCTGTAAATTTGACTTTGAACATAATTGAAGGCGAGGATGAGTCAGAGCAATGTGTCACACATTTACAGTAGATGTATTGCTTTGTGAAGTCGTGCATTATCATACTGAAATTAGCCATTAGAAGATGGGTAGTGCGTGGCCATGAAGGGATGCACTTGGTCAGCAATAATACTCAAATAGGCCAAGCAATGATTGATTGGTATTAACGTGCCCAAAGTGTGCCAGGAAGACAGTCCCCAAACCATTACATCACCAGCAGCAGCCTGGACTGTTGGCACAAGGCAGGTTGGATGCATTGATTCATGCTGCTGGCACCAAATTCTAACCTATGCCCGAGTAGAAATCGAGATTCAGCAGACCAGTGCCACCCACCCCTTTCCAATGGCCTCATGTCCCCACAGTGCTCTCCCAATCCTTCTACTGACTTCACAGGATGAGTCACCAGATTCATGAATGTCACTGCCGAGGTAAGTAAACCTCTCGACAAGGTCGACACTCTCTCCGCAGACAGACACACTGCTGATGGCTGTGCCCAAGAGGTCAGTAAATGATGATGACAGTGATGTAACATTTTGAGTTGAGCCTGGACACGTTTTGCAAGATCGTATTTCAGAGAGATATGACTTCCATTAATCTTCTGAAAATCAAATGAAAAGGCCCAGTTCTAATGCTGTCACAGATTAGCCAGAGGGGTATTCAATTGAAAGAATTAGTGGAGTACAGTAGCAAGAAAAAGTATGAGAACTATATTTATGTATACATTTGTCTTAAAATATTGTCTAATCTTGATCCAAGTTACACTAATAAGCATTTACAGTTTATTTTATTCATAAAGTATTGTCTTTTTCTTGCACATATTGAATACATCACTAAAACATTCACAGTGTAGGCTGGAAAAAGTATGTGAACCCCTAAGCTGATGGTGTCAACAAAAGCTAACTGGAGTCAGGAGATGATAAACCTGGAGTCCAACCAATAAAGCAAGATAGGAGATGTGGCTTAGAGATACTCTGACCAACAAATGACTCAAACATTTTGAATTTGCTGTTAACAAGACGTACCTGCTGACATGAAGCACACGTTGCAAAAAAGAGATCTCAGAATATCTGCATATCGGGAGATTTGTTGATTGGCAAAAAGCCGAAAAGGATTACGAAGCCATTACATTAGATGTTTATCAGTCTACAGGGCATAAATAGAGATGATTTAGTAACTGTGGCTACTCTGCTACTCTCCCTAGAAGGGGGAACCCAGCCAAGATGTCTCAAAAGGCAAAACACACAAAGCTCAATGAGGTAAAAAAGAACCCTAGAGTAACAGCTGTGATGAAAGGCGCTATATGAGTGCCAACCAGACACAGACTGACACCGGAGGCACACATAAAATAAATAAACTTATTTTCTTTGTTTGTGGGCTATGTCTTCCCCGTACCCACAGACACAACACAACAGCACACACAAATCTATTCTTCTTTGAATCCTCTGCTCCTCTCTGGCAGCTTTGTCCCACCCCCTCCCGACTCTGGCTCTCAAAGTGGTGGCTGTTTGCTCCTTTTATAGTCCACTAGGTGCTCCAGGTGATTGATCACCCATTTGCAGTGTGGCTGAAGAAGAGCTCAGAGGGGCTCAGGAACCCCTGCAGCATTCCCTGGCAGCCACCCCGGATCCCAGCAGGGCAGTGGAGAACTCCATCTCCCCAGGGAGCCCTGCGGGTATCGGAGGTACCACTGTCACCCAGGGGGGCTGCCACAAACCGTTTCAGGAGAGGTACTGTGCAGCCCATGGCTGTGCATGGGCCCCGACTGTCCGCCACACAGCTAAAGGTTTGAAGGAGTCATGGGAAGAGGTTAACATCTCTGTTGATGAGTTTAAGACATACAAACATTGAACAGGAACTCCTGAAGTTTGCCAAAGACCATTCTGACATATACTGACAGTTTTGTGGACAAATAAAGCTTAAGGGTGAATTGTTCAGGAGGAATATGCAGCAGTACGCGTGGCATAAAAAGGGCACTGCATACCAATTAACATGAAATCATCATCAAAGGGGTGATGGAGAGTGGAGAGGGCTCGCCATCAATGAAGGGAAAATAAATTCCTAAGGTTATCGATTGTGGTCTAGTGAGGAATGACAAGCTGGAGAGAATAAATGTTAGGGTGCCAATGGGGTCATCCCTGTTTTATTAAAAAAGGCTTTTCTTAAGGACAAAAATACACAGGTACTCTATAAGCAATAATAAACTAAAACAAAAGTATATCGCTGTTTAGGAAATAATAAGGGTTTTTCAAGGTAGCTCACCAGGATGAACCTCTGTCCTTCTGGGTCCTCTGATCCTAGAATAAAGTCTCCTTCCTCAGCTGCCCTCACTGTGAAGGGAAGAAAGAGGACATGGTTAGCATCAGTGCCCCCTCCCATCCCAGGGTGGTCTTACATACCTTAGATGAGCCCAGAGGGTGTTTCTCTGACAGGCATGAGTGACTCAAGGTATCCTACAGGATAACGACAGGGTGGCTGTCTGCCAGCTGAAGCTCAGTAGATGATGTGTGTTGCAACAGGACAATAGCCCTAAACATCAAAGTAAATCTACTACAGAATGACTTCCAAAAATAGAGACGACCTGAAGAGGGCCACTCACAAAAGACATCCTAAAAATATGATTGAGATGAAAGAGTTCTGCAATGAAGAATGTCCAGAACTTCTCCTGAACATTATGGAGGTCTGATTTGTAGCCACCCGGATGTGCTTGTTTGAGGTTAGTGCTGTCAAAGAAGGTTCAACCAGTTATTAAATCCAGGGGTTCGCTTACTTTTTGCAAAGCACACTGTAAATGTTTGATGTGTGTTTTCAATAAAGTCATGAAAGATTATAATTGTGTGTTATTAGCCTAAGCATCTCCTGCTTGTCTATACGTGTGATTCGGATCGCACTTTATGACTAGTTAATGCCAAAAAACCACATCATTCCAAGTGGTTCACACATGTTTTCTTGCCACTGTACCTATATTTTTGTCACAGCTAGTAAGTATCACTTTCACAGTAGATGGTGAGGGAAGGCTAGAAAAGTTGGCCAGGTGTTATTTAGAAAAGTCCATGACTTTTGTTTTGTTGTCTCTTCAATATTTAACAGCTTATGTGTGTTCTGAGCTTTGTCTGCCTCTCAATAGCCATTTATATGCAGTCTCTGGCACTCACCTTAATATGATCATTTATTTATTCACAATTAAATACAATACAATGGAAGTTATAAAAAGAATCAAAGGAGGACATGGGCTTTCCTTCCCCTGCTCTAACATTATTCTTTCTATCTTTACAAAAGGCTTTATTTTAGTTTTTCCTGTTTCAGGTGCTTTGACATACAGTATATCAATATTTTAGATGTCCTTCTTGCACCACGTGGTTAATAAATATATATTATCTTTTCAGCTCCCTACACTTGTAACTGGTGTGGACATTAGGGGTCGCTGTTGCCCCTTAAACCCAACAGACAGACACTCTGGACACAAGTTAAAAGCACCAAGAAGTATTCTTTTAATTATTTCTTCTTTTCCATGCTCCAAAGCACCTCCACCACAACAAACACAATCAATAAACACAATAATTCAATACTCTTCAATACTCTCCTCCACACCTCCCAGCAAGCTCCATCAACTACCTCCTAAGTCCGGCTCGCTTGCTGGGTCTCCACCAGTCCTTTATATAGTTCGTGATCCGGGTCAGATGGAGAATTGTATTTTTCTTCAGCCCGGAAGTATGTCTGTGCTTCCGTCCCCGTGACTTTGAAATACTTTGGCTATGTACACAGTAGAGACTCCCCAGTCTCCCTGCAGCATCTCCTGGTGGCACCAACGGTACCCAGAAGGGCTGTGTTGCTGAACTCCAAGTCCCATAGTGCCATGCAGGCATCTGGGGCACCACTGCAGTCCAGGGAGGCTGCTATCTATCATCCTGGGGGAGGCAGTGGCGATGATAAGCTGCCCTCCCCCATCCTTCCTTTACTGGGGCGTCCCAGCCGTCCCTTACACTGGTCAATTCTTCACTCTCTGTGCTTTTCTGTGTGTCACACAATCAGCTCAAAGCTACTGTCTAGCAGGCTTTAGGTTACAAAGAGATTTGAACAGTTGGAACTGAAACAATTGATAGAGATGAAAATACTATTAAGACTGCTTATTAATTGATATAGATAAATATGTATCTTCTCCCCACCTTCCCTTCTACATCTATAACCTCATGCAATTAGGTGTAGTAAAAGACAAGCTAGAGTTAAATTACAATTTAAACAATGTATTATTGATAATATTCATAAATAATAACAATATGCAAAGTACATTTGAATATTGGCTACCATACAACCTGATAAATGGTGATGTGTAGTTCAGGCGGCACACAGACTTGTCAGTTACTTAAAATGTCTTTAGCTAAGTCCTCATTTTGTGGTCAGCTTTCTTCAGAGCAGGCCGCATGCTTGTCTCAATATGGCTGCCGAGCTGTGCTCTTCATTGTGTTGTCCTTTTCAGTTCATGATGTTAGATGGTCTTTCATCAGTTTGGTAATGTGGCTCCTGGTGGAATCCAGGGGGGCTGCCCTCTTGAGCACAGGAGAGATATTGCCCCTCTCCCGGTCCTTCCCTGCTCCAGGCGTCCCGGTGGGACAAGGTCCCTGGTCGTCTGGTCTGTCACAAGTTTATACTGTAAAAATCTCATTTTTTGACAACCATTGCATCCTCAACCTACCTGGAAAAGGTTCTCTCTCTGGTTTACATTTCCCAAGATTTCTTCCATTTTTTTTTCTTCCCTACAAGTTTTTCTTTCTTGTCTTCTTTTGGAGTGAAGGCTGGAGGGGCTGTCAAACAATCTGTCAAGAAATCAAAGGGCCGCAGTGGCTGCAGGTTTTCATTCTAACCCTTTTCCTAATCAGTGAGTAGTTTTCACTGCTAATTAACTCCGTTTCCCTTCATTTTCATTCCCTGTTTTTAAGGATTCAGTCCTCTGAATTGATTAATTTCTTCATTAAATGGCAGCCAACACACGACCAGTTTAATCTGGGCTGCAAACTCCAACCAGTTTCTTAATAAGAAGCCAATTCTTGCTGTTAATGAAACACGTTATTAAATTCAATGGGTTGTTGCTATTCTCATTCAGCTACAGCAGACATTTCCAAAAATACCGAGTTTCCATTTTCTTCTAAGAACGCTATCAAAATGTTTTGGTGGCCTGAGCAGATCAGCCTTAGTGAGGCCTTCACCTTTCTTTATTTTCAGATATTGTGTTATGCACACAGATAAGTTGGTCTCGTTTTGTGTCTCATTATTGATTGGCTGCTAATTAAGGAAAACGAAACAACTAAGGGGCCAGAGTCAACTAAGGCAAAAGAAGTTAATTAGCTGCAAAAACTGGTCACTAATGAAGAAGATGGTTAGAATGAATCCTGCAATCACTGCGGCCCTCCAGGACAGGAGTTGGATACCTTATGGCTTTGTTGTATTTGCTCCTTGTGTGACTATTTATTTTCTACTTGCCACAAAGCCAGTTAAATAAAGGATTGCATTTTCTGTTAATAGCGAGTTTCATCAGCGTAAAAGGTGCATCCCTTCAGCTACTGCACTGGAGCACAGCGGTATTTACTCTTAGTGAAGGTCTGATGTCTGACATCCCACCATATCCGGTGTGGACCTCCTGGAAGAGTAGAGCAGGTGAGCATTTCAACACTCACTACTGGGTGGTCCCACTGATAACATCAGGAACATGAGAACATAAGAAATGTGACAAACAAGAGGAGACCATTTGTTTGTTTAGCTCTCAGCTAAGCTGTCCCAAATCTCATCCAGAGACTTCTTAAAGGTTGTCAAGGTTTCTCCTTCAACTACATGGCTCAGTAGTTTGTTCCAGATGCCCCCAAGTCATCGTGTAAAGAACTGCTTCCTGACATCAGATCCAAATGCACTTCCCCTTAATTTCAACTGGTGCCCTCAAGTCAAGTTGAAAAATTTCTGTTGGATTTTGTTTAATCAATGCCAATCATTATCAACAACAAATAAAACAATGAAACGTCTAGATTTCAGGATGATCTTAGCATGATATTAGCATCCACAAGACAGACAAACTCATTAAATGAACAGCTCTGTAAAATTCACTACCCGAAAAGCCGCATGTCTGGTGTTGCCCGCACACATCATCTTGGAACTGAAATGCCTTATGGTACTGCAGCTCGCACTCAGTCTCATTGAGGAGAATAACATTAACCTCATGCAGTGCACTTGTGTTCTGGCTTGTTTTGTGGTTTGTCGCACCCCAGCCAGTCACTAAGCAATTGGTGCCAGGGGGCATCATAAGATGGTCCTCTGGTAGTGGCAGCACTGCGACTTTATCATTCAAAATCGCCCCAGATTCCAGCTAAAAGGGGAGATGTCAGTGATGCCAGGGGCGACGACCCGGCCGGGACACCATGAAGGACCGGAACAGGGCGTGCACCCACCTTGGACCACGTGGGGGCCACCAGCCTGGTGGTTCCGCGAGGATTTGGAGACCCTGGACCTCAGCACTTCTGCCACACCAGGAAGTGCTGGGGGGAAGAGTAGCAGGGATGCCCGGAGTGCTTCCGGAAGTACAGCCGGCACTTCGGCGGGTGATTGCCGGGGAGCACCTGGAGCATATCCGGGTGAGGATAAAAGGGGCCGCCTCCCTTCATTCGAGGCTGGAGTCGTGTGGAAGAAGGACAAAGTCAGGAACGAGAGAGAGTAGAGGGCAGCTCGAAGAAGAAGGCATTGTGTGGCCAGGACTTTGGGGGTTTGTATGGCATTTAAGGACTGTGTAAATATCATAAATAAACGTGTGGTGGTGAATTTGCAACATGTCTGTCTGTCTACACAGGATACATGAAGAGAAAAATGATTTACTTTCATTGGATTGCCATTTTCTTTACAGTGTGAGACAAATTAGATGACATCTGAAACTAGATAGATAAGAAAACTGAAAATGTCACCTTTAGCAGCATGATGTCAGTTTTGAGTTTGTGATAATGCCGGTGAAGGATTCACTTCTGTACATCTCTCAGCTGCTGGGATTCTTCACGTGTGCTGATATCACGAGCCCCAAGAATAATAAAAATAGTCCTGCAAATAAATTCATAAAAATGAATTTATTTTTTCTTCCAATCATCCAGATGATTTTATATGTAATTGTGGTTGACTGATTTCTAGCAGGACGGCATGGTGGCGCAGTGGTGGCGCAGCTGCCTCACATTAAGGAGACCTGCGTTTGCTTCCCGGGTTGCATGTTCTCCCCGTGTCTGCGTGGGTTTCCTCCGGGTGCTCCGGTTTCCTCCCGCAGGTTAGGTGCATTGGCGATTCTAAATTGTCCCGTGTGTGTGTGTGTGTGTGTGTGTGTGCCCTGCAGTGGGCTGGCTTGAGCCCTGTGTTGGTTGGGATTGGCTCCAGCAGACCCCTGTAGCTAGGATATAGCGGGTTGGATAAAGGATGGATGGATGATTTCTAGCATATAAGTCAACAGATATTTAGTATGTTTTTAATTGTAAGCTAGACAAAGAAAATGTAAGATTATATCATGTTTCAGGAGACATATTTTACCTTATTGGT
The DNA here is from genome assembly GCF_016835505.1 of Polypterus senegalus. Lineage (NCBI taxonomy): Eukaryota > Metazoa > Chordata > Cladistia > Polypteriformes > Polypteridae > Polypterus > Polypterus senegalus. The sequence goes on along the minus strand of NC_053163.1, from coordinate 130,367,620 downwards.
GAGAACAAAGGTGTTTTGATGTTCAGCTAACCAACCTAACCAATGTAAAGGATGACACATTGGGGTGGGCATTCCAGCCAGGATGGGGCAAGGTTACCTACATAGGAGGCCAGTCCATTGGAAGCTCAGACAGCGTGTTTCCCTACCCTAGCAAAGAAGATGGCTGAAGATGCCAGTTAGCAACTAATTCCCAGCAGGGTCAGATCGAGAACAATACCTGGCTGGGAGGCTGGTGAGACAGAAGAACCAGGGGAGACAGCTGGTCAGGGCTGCATGCTCCACTGATATGTCAGCTGGCAGCATCCCTGGGCAGCTCTACCTGCATGGACACTCACAAAGCATGCTGGGAACTGTAGTCCCATGGGGCAGCCTTGTTGAGTTCCTGGAGGTGCCACCAGAGGGTGCTGTGAGCGATTGTGATCCCCACTTTCAGGGACTTTTATTTCCATTCGGTTATTCCCTAGCACCGGAAGTACTCCTGGATCAAAGATAAAGGAATCCACAGAGTCAGAGTTGGAAGAGAAGCTGGACAACACTTGCCTGGGGGGAGTGGAGGAATATGAGAAAAAGAAAGAGAAAGGAGAAGAGAATATTTGTGAAGACCCGACATATAAGAACCTTGTTGTAGGGTATGTTGGTTTAATAAACCTGTTTTATTTGAACCCAGGACTTGTATAGTGTGGTTGTGTTTGGGATTTAGGGTGATGCAGCATCCCCTACTGGTCACACCTGCCAACCCGCTCAACCTAATCTTTAGGACTGATTGAATGTGAAATTTATGGTGGGGTGTGTGTGTATCAGACCAGCTTGGCAAGGGTGACTGTGTTTGGACTTAGAACATATAAGCCACCTCCTGTGTGAAGGCCATAAACTGCCTAAACAAAGCAACTGGAAGATGAGTGCTTTTATTGGTAGATGTCCCTGGAAGGGATAGGTAAACTAATTCTATTGGTCTGCAGTATGTCTGTTTAGGATTGGTTTTAAATCAGAGGCCATTCTATACTACAGCACCCTACTGGCTCATGACTTGTGGTAGGAATGGTATAAAGTTGGTCACCCTGCCTCAACAGCCCCCCATCCCCTGCCCTATCTCTTTCGCCATCTGGCCATGAAGAGACGACCATGATGAAAACAACTCTATCTTGACAGCCATATTGAGACAGGCATGTGGCCTGTTTCAACAGTCAATTCAGGATGAGCAGAAAATTGCCTGCACTGCTACGTAAGCTGTAATGGTACGGTTTGTCAGCAAACACATTTTAATGTGCTACCTTAATGTGTTTTGGGCATTTTATTAACATTAAATAACTTAACTCCTGCCTGTTCTTTTACTCTGTCTAATTGTCTGAGGTTTAGATAAAGAAGGGCAGGGAGGAGGACTTGCTAAAGGACCTGATCACAGAGTAGTAAATGTATGGGATTTAAGACATTTTATTAAGGTCTACATCAGGTGTCCCCAACTCCGGTCCTGGAGGGCCTCAGTGGCGGCAGGTTTTCATTCTAACCCTTTTCTTAATTAGTGACCTGTTTCTACTGCTAGATAACTTCTTTTGAATTCATTTTATTTGACTCGCGCTTGAAGACTCAGGCCCCTTAATTGTTTCTTTTTCCTTAATTAGCAGCCAAACTAATGAGATACAAACTGAGCCAAAACATAACCAGCAAATGGTGTCCATCATACAGTATCTGAAAAAGAAAGAAAGATGTAGGTCTCAGGAATCCTGATCTTCTCAGGTCCCCAAAACATTTTACCAGTGTGCTATTAGGAAAGAGAATATTTCAGAAATGTCTGCTATTGCACAATGAGAGCAGCAACAAGCCATGGAATTAAAGAATGGGTTTAATTAACAACAAGAATCGGCGTCTAATTAAGCAACTGGTTGGAGTGAAATTGGTTAAAGTTTGAGGCCCTGACTTAGTTGGTGCTCTGTTGGCTCACTCGCTTCACATTTCATTTCTGTTTAGGTGCCATTTAAGGAAAGAAATGAAGCAATTCAGGGGAACAAATCTTAAAAAACAAGTCAATTAAAATACATTTAAAAGAAGTTGATTAGCAGGAAAAAGATGTCACTAATTATGAAAAGTGTTAGAATGCAGGCAGGCAGTGGGGCCCTCCAGGACCAGAGTTGGGGACCCCTGGTCTACACAATAAAGAGATTAAAGTTGGAGACAATTGTGTCACCATAGGAGCCGACAGGCCAACACTGTAATAATTGTATACTTTACTTGCTTAAAACAAAATTAACAACATGTCACCTTAGAAGGAGACACTGCTTTTGTCCTGTATGACTGTGGCAATGTGCCCTCTGATGGACAAGTGTCCTGCTCTGCCCTGCCTTGGCACCTGTGCCAGTTATACTGGGGTGGTCTGTGGACCTTTTAATCTTACGCTAGTTAAGTGGGTATGAACAATAAATGAGTTTAAATGAGGAAAAGAAAAATAAACTCAAACTAAAGTCTGTGCTCTCTAAACTGTACTCTCAATGAAGAAATTCGAAAATTCAACAGCTTGTCAGTCGAAGAGCACCTTATCACTCAGTACTAAGCAAACCGAGGAGCTGGCAGCTCTTAGTAACCAACTGTGAAATTTCATTTTAAAACTTACAAGGCATTGCAGTGAGCAGCAGTCATGATGAAGTCCTTGCGAATGAGAACACCTCCACAGAAACTAAAAGAACCATTGTTTTCAATCATTGTCAGGTAGGCCATGTAGGGATGACTGTGGGGTCGAGCCTCGTGACCACCAATAATCTCATCTCCGCCTACATTAAGAAATAAGAGAAAAAAACAAAGGGCATTGATGGGCAACATTGCTAAAAGGTTAAATTGAACACTGGACAACAATGGAGGAAACACATTCACTCAAGTTACACTCCAGGCCTAGTCGGACCTCAGGATCATCCAGGGTTCTTGTCTTTTAACATATTTAAGGTGTTGTGCACAGAGAAGGGAGACATTCACAAAACAAAGGATATCATGTGTGAGTGACTCCACACTAGGACAAGCGTTTGAAAAAATTTTGAACCCAAAGGCCTCCAAAACGTTGTACTTTCTGGTCAGAGCCCCCCAACTAATATAAAGCCAAATCTGCAGAGTGCATCTTGATTACTACTAACAGTGATGACACTGCATGATTGTAAGTAATAGTAGACCTCCTCATCAAAGCATACGTGACTAACCATCGTGTGATATCTCTAGATCAGGGCTTCTCGGCCTTTATTCTTGACATAACATCTCTAAGAACTGAAACGTTTTGAAACACCCGACTCTTATTAGGTTCAACTCAAAGTGATATTTCTTCATCTCCCCCCACCACTTACCCTCAAAGTGCATTTGGAGATTTTAACAAGTGATTACAGAAAGTTATTTTGTGTAGCTGTGTGCCTTTAAACTTTTCTTATGTGCGCCAAATATTTGTAAGGATTATTTTTTAGTGTAAGAAAAGTAGTGTGCTTTCATAAAAGAGCAAAAATCAGAAAGCTGAAAACTTCCATACTTTAATTAATTGAATAAAAAAAAAAATATGAATTTAGATAAAAGCTATATGAGACTTCAGTTATAACGTTATACAAGACTTCAGGTTAAAAAAGAAGAAAAGAAGCCCAAGTCAATTGTTAAGGCTGGGCCCTGAGCCCAGACAACTAGAAGTCACATAATGACACCTTGTCTTTAGGCTCTTTAGACAGACGAGTGAAGTTCAACACACCTACGTTCCTTATTCCTCATTGCTCCATTCTAGGCATTATACTTCCATCGGAGCATTCATTGGCTGTCATCTCTCCTGCACACACAGCCACAACTAAACCAAGGCCAAAACCAAACCTGTTGTGAGTCACAAACTAGTTGGACTGACATGTCAAATGTCACAGGAGTGTGCCACCCACTGCCTCCAATGAAGGCTACAACTGAAAATAGCTGGAAAAGCTGCATAATCAATACGACATGGCCTTAAGTGTCTGCACACACCCACTCCTCCTGTGCCCCTCTAAAGAGCTGCATTTACGTCTGGCTTATCCTGGCATCCTCCTCTGACAGTCCTCGGCCACCTGTGACCCTCTCCAGTCTGAACCAAAACCATACAATATTAATAACCCTAAAATGTTTATTGTATTGTTAACAACTGACTTTGTTCCTGATTGTATATTTTTCTATATTAGTTCACCAATATCTAAAAATATTGTAATGTCGAGAATTCACTCGAGCTCCATATGCACAAAGCATACAATTATACAACTCAAAATTATATATCGAGCACATCTGTCTCGACTAAAACTCTCCAAAATGTTTCCAGGGCATGATCCAACCTGCGAACGTTGCAACCAAGCCCCAGCCTCACTGGGTCACACGTTCTGGGCCTGCACCAAATTAACATCATTCTGGACAAAAATTTTTAATCACCTCTCAGACAGCCTTGGACTCACAATCCCTCCTAACCCATTAACAGCTGTGTTTGGGGTTCTTCCAGAGGGGCTTAAAGTGGAGAAGGACAAACAAATTGTGATTGCATTCACTACACTGTTGGCACGCAGACTTATTCTGATAAACTGGAAGAACCCAAACTCTCCTCTTTTAAGTCAGTGGGAAACTGATGTGTTATATTATTTGAAATTGGAAAAAATCAAATACTCAGAGGATCCGTACAGACTTTTTTCAAAACATGGCAGGATCTAATCAGTAATATTTTAAAATAAGTTTATAAAGCACATAGAATTTATTAATTTAGGTATGTTTACAAGCCTTAAATTTTACGCCGTTTGGCTTGCTATCTCTCTCAGGGGTGGGGATCGATCTGTTCTTAACATAATTCTTTTTTTTTGTAAAAACTTGATTGCTATGTATTGATTGTAATAAAATTAATTAAAAAATATATATATTGTAATGTCAGTTGGACCAGAATTGAGAGACAGAGAGACAGACATGCTGTGCAGGCTGCTCATGTCGGTGGAGGGAGTGAGAAAGATGGCACTCACTGGAGATGCTCTCTGGCGCAAGAATCCCTCGGTATCGGCCTTGGTTCCTGGGTGCTCTCGACCTTGGCATTGACGAGGCTCAAAGTGGTGGAGCACGAGAGGCAGCTGTTACCCTGGACTCTATTTGAGGAAAGGGGGAGTTTTCAATTTGACATGGGCCATGAACACGTCAGAGGAAACTGAGGCCAACTGGGAGCTCTGTGAGACACAGCGATGGAGCTGAAGGACAACCCAGCATGGAGACGTCATTTGGGTACCCATGTAACCAAAGGTCCTTTAAAGTCCAAATCCTACTCATTGATTTTATTTATTTTTTGCATCCTCAAATACCACCAGATACCTACTGGTGTACCGCACTACTGGTGAAGTGCTGTCCTAATCTATAATAAGAGTTTGAAGTGAATAAATTCTTACTGGTACTTCACCATTCTAGCCTTATGAGTCCCAGCAGTTAATGTATGCCTATAGATGAGTACTAATCTGTAATTAGACATTTCACATGTCCAAGGGGAACCAACTCCCCCAGTATAGTTTCTATATTTGATCTCCTTTGACTTGTTCTCTACACATCAGGCCGCTATAAATCATGACATTCTGTTAGCCTTCTTAATGGCTTCAGAAGAATGTCTGGGATTTGGTAATGTCATCGCTGATGGAGGATCGCAGGAATCATGAGAAAGAGGGGTCCTTTCATCGGATTGGCTGGCCCAGCACTGTTTCAGTCGTGGAATGGCCAAATGGGGGAGGCAGCTTGATGGACGAGATCTCCAGGGCTCTACAAATATCCAAATCTTATTATGTGATATCATCTACTGTTAAATTCTGCTCCGTACTTCTAAAAATTTTATTTTTATGCTGTATTGAGGATTTGTTCTGTTCTGTGTATTGTATTGTATTGTATTGACCCCCTTCTTTTGACGCCCACTGCACGCCCAACCTACCTGGAAAGGGGTCTCTCTTTGAACTGCCTTTTCTAAGGTTTCTTCCATTTTTCCCTACAAGGTTTTTATTGGGAGTTTTTCCTTGTCTTCTCAGAGAGTCAAGGCTAGGGGGCTGTCAAGAGGCAGGGCCTGTTAAAGCTCATTGTGGCACTTCCTGTGTGATTTTGGGCTATACAAAAATAAACTGAATTGTATTGTATTGTATTGTATTTGATAATGTCAAGTCCACTGTGACTCCTAGGACCTTCTCACAAGGGGTACTTCCAAGTTTTCAGACCTCCCATTATTTATTCAAACCCAATATTTTTATTTCCTTCATATTATATTTTAAATTTTCTAACATTAAATTTCATCTGCCACAAATCTACCCAAGCCTGTATGCTGTCCAAGTCACACTGTAACGATTCAACAGAATCAAGATTCTGCCAATCCACACAGTTTGGCAAAATCTGCAGACTTAACCAGCTTGTTACTTATATTCTTTTCCAAATCATATACAGTATATTAAACACAGCAGCTAATCTACTGTAGAACTGACCCCTGCTGGACACCACTCTTAACACCAACCAATTTTGAGGAGTTTCTTCACATCATAACCCTTCCCATGTCTGAGCCAAAATGTTTAAAACTGAGATTCTTTTTTTTTAAAGAACGTCAGCCTCTTCAGAACCGTCGCAATACCCAATGGTTAGCCTGAGAGGGGCCGCGGCCCCACGGTTTGAAAACTATTGCACTAGGAAGATGAGCGTGAACACAGACATATCTGTGGTTTGGGTCTCACCTGCCACTGAGGCTTGAAATGCTGGCACTTCCGATTGCTCCTGTCAATTACGAGCACGAGGCGTGGCTCCTGAACGGGGCCACCAATCAGGGCTGGAGATGCGAGTCTAGGCTCCGTCTGACGACTATGGCGTTATTTCAGTGCCACTATTCTGAGCGCACGTAAAAAAAGATTGCAAGTGCAAGTGTTGCATTTTGAAGAAATTTATTTTGAGCGTACAAAAGCTGAATTTGAGTGAACAAAATTCATTGCTGCGTGCAAAAAATGTATTTCAGTGTTTGCGCTTATCCATATACACACACACAATAGCACCCCTCTCGCTCAGTTTTTCATTTGCGCTTGCTGCAATGTGTTGCTAGCGCTCACAACATTCTCTGCTGCGGCTCAACTCTCTGTACACCGTTATAAGTGTGCCACAAAACCAACCAATCACAGACTTGGTTTCAAAAATTCTGATTGGCTCTTACGGTCTCCAATCAGCTCGCTAGCTGCTGCATTCCGGAAACAGTCGAAATGTAGCTAAATCCAACTAAACTCAATTAAACCACAATTTGGATAATATCTTTGGTATTTTATTTTAAAATTGGGGTTTAATTGAGGTTTAACTGAACTAATTCCGGACATTGGACTAATAATAAATCAGCTAAACTTTAAACCCCAATTTGCGGATAATATCTTTAATTATTTTATTTTAAAATTGGGGTTTAATTGAGTTTAGTTGATTTAGCTACATTTCGACTGTTTCGAATGCAGCAGCTAGCGAGCTGATTGGAGACCGTAAGAGCCAATCAGAATTTTTGAAACCAAGTCTGTGATTGGTTGGTTTTGTGGCACACTTATAACGGTGTACAGAGAGTTGAGCGCTCGCAGCAGAGAATGTTGTGAGCGCAAGCAACACATTGCGAGCAAGCGCAAATGAAAAACTGAGCGAGAGGGTGCTATTGTGTGTGTGTATATGGATAAGCGCAAACACTGAAATACATTTTTTGCACGCAGCAATGAATTTTGTTCACTCAAATTCAGCTTTTGTACGCTCAAAATAAATTTCTCTTCAAAATGCAACACTTGCACTTGCAATCTTTTTTTACGTGCGCTCAGAATAGTGGCACTGAAATAACGCCATAGTAAGCCACAATCTTTTTTAAGAAAATGTAAATCCGTTCAAACCTCATTCATCCACTTACTGAACTTGATAAACCCAAGTTTTGGAACATTTGGAAGCCAGAGGTCATTTTATTATCAAGGAAAGAGCCAAACCTGGACGGGGAGACAGCTCAGCCCATCCATAATTACACTCACTCACACCAGAATAAGCTAAAGACATTAATTAATGCAACACAAAGGGGAAGGAAGGCAGAGCAGCCAGCAAAAATAAATAAACAGAGAGAACAAGCCGATGTCAATTGCGCGCAGTGATGGAGCTGTGATGCTGCCAGGCTAAAGCTACTGCACCACCTCGATGACTATAAATCGCTAAAAATGCACGGCTCATGTAAAAGAAACCTGCACGCATGTAAAGCTGCATCAAAATCCAGAGATACTGTATACGGTGGTCTTTATGTCGCCAGAGTGCTGTCAGAGTGGAGCGACAGGTTGAGTTACCACCTATTCTTATATAGCAGCTCCGTGACTTGAGATCAACATCAAAGTGAAGGCGAGCTACCCAGGAGCCACGTTCACAGCCTCTAACTGATGTCAGTCCGTACGAAAATGTGCAGAACCCCACGCCGCCCTACACGTTAAGTAAAGCGTCCTAAAATACTTTTTTTAATCAGCTTACCGTAATTTTTACTATATGTGTTATAAACTTCACTGGTCTAAGGGTTCTTTGTGAAAACTTTCAAATAAACAGAAGTGCAAGATCGACCGTTTGAAGCAGTGACATGTCATATTTAGTGCGCGGCTTTGTCTCTTATTGTAATTCTTAGAATACTACGAAATGAGTGTTCATTTTAAAAGCTAAACCAATGTTTTTTTTTTTGTTTAAAACGGAACTATATTGTAAAATAACTAAGAAAGAACACAATATTTAATATCAGTAAATTTTAATACTACTAGTTGTCATGAAAGGCTGCATTAGTGTTTCATTCATTTTAGTAATGCAATTTTAATTTGACTTTTGCAAGTTTTATTTAAGAATTACCTTATTTTTAAATGCTATTTATACATGGGACATTTCTGGACAGCACATTTTAAAATTACTTATTATTTATTTCAGAAGGTCTTTTCTAACCTGGTTTTGCCTTCTATCAATCTATCAATCTTTCATATACATTGTTCATTTTTTAAAAATTGAATGACTCATTTATATATCATTGTGATCATTTAGTTACCATTTCATTTATTTCATTTTGGGACAAATGGCGTTCCATATTCTTCCAATCGAGATTATCAGACTAATACCCCTGACTAATGCTGGTCAATCTGTTAGGTGATGTAGGCGCCCACCCCAGGGCTCTGTCATTTGAGGGGCTCGCGCTCCTTAAAGTCCGTGTTTTACATACGTGCCGAAAAAACTGCGAGGCCGGCGTGATGGCTTAAGTTTGGAGTTCTTAAAAGTCCTGGTTATTTAAAGGCATTTTATGGTTCTTTACTGGGTTGTGTGGTTCCTTGTAGAACTATGGTGCTTGACCATTTCATTCTGGGAAGGTTTCTTTGAATATGAAGTTGTTGGTTTTTGTGTGTGTGTGTGTGTGCCTTCAAAAACCTTCTAATAATTCTGTTACCAACATGTTTATTTACTGTATGGAGCTTGTTTTTGATCTAAATAAATAAAAGGTTCTTTCTGGAACCTTTGTGTAAATCTTGATTTAGCGAAACAGAAACGTTCCCCAATGGCATCGCTCTGGAAGTCTACTCTGGCACTTTTATTTATTGACGTGGTGTCAATCCAATGTGCCTGAAATGCACCGTAAAGCGTTCATTCGGGAAAATTGTACCTGTTAGAGTTATTTTTAAAACGATATATTTTTTTAATTTTATTTAAATACATTTAATCCGAACAAAATGCCTTTTACTTCGTTAAGACTTTTTTACTTTTTTACATATAATGTTTTATCTTCCTACTTAATACCAATCAAGTCTCACATACAGCAGCGATCTAGAAATAGCCGCGCGCCTCTAATTCATTGTAATACAATTACAATTGCACTTACAATTACAAATACGCGTATTTTGTGTATAGCGCTCTTCACTCAGTGCGGGAGCAGAGCGCTGTGAACAATTCTCAGATAAAATACAAGTACAGATTATACCCTAAATACAGGACTAGTATACGCAAAATTGACATTTGTTTAAACAAAAGGAGATCAAGGTAGAAACTGATTAAACATAAACGAAAACCAAGAATATCTAGAGTCCATCAATTAACTATGACCAGTTGACAACGGAGGGGATTCAAACTGTAAAAGAGAAAAACCAAAAGCGAAGTCGGAGACGGTCACATGTCGTGCTAAGGACCAATAGCAAAACCAATCACCTAATCTCCGAGTTTCACGAACAATGATTGGCTCTCAATAGGTAATCGGGGTCGGCTAATCTTATTTTTGACGACATTTTAATAGACAGAAGTTTAAAAGCATATTACGAGTTGTAAAGGACACATGATGCTTCAGTAGGGCTTGAATCACAGCGTTTGCGTGACTTTTATTTTGATACTTTTATTTTGGGTGTCTTTGGTTTGCATAATTAATTGTGCAGTTTTGCCGGGAATAGGAAAAGGAAAATGTCGACAAATGGGGTTAACTAACAAGCACCTCGCTGAAAAGTGAACAAGGTTTTAATTTTTCTGGCTTATATGTAAAACAAAGGTTACGAATGTTTATGTTAAGTTATTTACATGCTTTTTATTTTTACTTTGCCTTTTTATAGCTCTTACGTTGTGTTTATGAAAAAGGTCACGGAAACGATAATAAAATTCATAAACCATTCGTCTGAGAGTTGACCGTCATTCAACCGTGGTCGCTACACGTGTTCTTCTGAAAGATCCAGCTATAAAGTGCATATAAATGGTATTCCACCCTTTGGAAGTGTCCACATTTTATTGTTATAACACACTGAACTTCATTTATTCTTCCGACACTAATCTCCCAAAAAAGACCCTTTAATGTCAGAGCGAAAACAGATCTGTGCAAAGTGGTCAAAATGAATTACAGATATAAAACTCAGAAGAATGTATCACATGCGTATTCCCCCAGATTTAATACGACACACGGGTGCAGCCACAGCATCAGTTCAATGGAGGCCACCTGCCTGTGGTTTCAGTTGACTGAGGTATGAATGCACCTGGTGGTCTAACCTACGCAATGGAGACAAAAAAAAAGAACACTCCAAGCAACTTCATGAAAAGGTGATTGAAAAGCACAAGTCATGGGAAAGAGACAAGAAAATGTCCAAAGAATTGAATATTATTGGAGTCCAGTTAAATCAAGCACGAAGAAGTGGAAAGAGTGTGGGTCAGCAGAAACCTGCCACAGCAGTCCATTCACAAAAAACGAACAATCGCGTGTTTTATTGTGTTGTCAGATCACCTGTGACGTGCACCTAACACAAAAAGTACCAACTAATCTCTTTGGTTTTTTTCTTAATGGGAAACTATGAAGAAATGTGAAAATCGGCTATTAAACCGTTACCTGTGACCTCTTACCTGGCTGCTTTCTGACTGGGACCGTCTTTACTTTCACTCCTTTACTTTAGCCCATGCAGGACTTCACTAAAGTGTCCTTTGAGCCTCCAAGGAATGACCAGTCCAGCACTCTGCAACACTGGTAATCAATCAGAGACATTTATTTTACTCAGTAATTATATTTATTTGCATAATAACCAGTAGCACCAAATATAAGCAATACAAAGAACTATACAGCCTTGGTAGATTCACACAGTCATCATTCAATCCCAAATAACATTTCCCAGATGCATGCTAAAGATCCTTAATCAAAAAATAAAAAGAAGGACTTCTTTCCAGAGAGGCAGCTCCTTTACCAAGTGTCCATCAACTGACCAGCTCCATTTAAGCGTCCGTATTCAGCTGAGAAGCCCCTTGTAAATGTGACGGCGAAGTGGAGATGCAGGCTACCGCTGCTTGTTTGTGACAGGCTGGAGATTTTAAACTTACAAGGGCCATTGTGGGGATTTGTGACATTCTGCTCAGGCCTACACAATGAAGGGTCTGAAAGTGACAACAGGGTCACCCAAGGACCTAACCACAATAAAAAAAAAAAACAGTGCAGGAGTCAATGTCTATTCAGGGGGCTGGAAACAATTGTGAGTAGGAAGCCAGTGTATCATTGGGGACCCTCATTCATAAACACTCCAGCTGCAAAGCAATCTGACTTCCAGGTCTTAAAGATGCAGCAGTACTCTTAAAAGTATCCTTATATATAATTTGATACTATTCGTATGTATGGTGTTCGCGTCAATACCTCGACTCAATACAAGTTAGAACCATGCAATTTGGCATCCGTCCTTCTGACATCTATTGGCAAACTGAGTAATGCCGGCTGGGTATTAACAACGGTCATTGTTTAAATTTTAGCCGATCTCAGATCTAAAATGAGTGACGATCGCAAAACAGCCAGAAGACCAGCGGCCGCGGAAAGGATGCGTAGGAAACGAAGTCACATGACTGACGAGGAACGTAAACTTGCTAATGCGACCAGACTTACACAACGTGCACACAAACGGATGAGCACCGTTTGGCTACAAATGCTACTAACACTGAAACAAATCATGCAAATCGGACACAAAAGACAGATGAAGAACGTGCGCTCCAGAATGCTACTAACGCTGAAAGAAATCGTGCCTGCCGTGCACAAGCGACTGAAGAAGCTCGAGCAGCCGCAAATGCAGAACCGGTTGAAAGAAATCGAGCAGCCCGTGCCTTGTGGCGTGAAAATGCTCAGTGGCGCGGCATTGCCATGTGCAATCACACAAATATTATTGAGGACGAATTGTGGTTGACGCTAATCAACCATGCACCAGTCTGGAACTGGCAGCACATAATCCGCCACGCAAACATAATTATTACGCCGACTCTGATTAGACTCGTAAAATACGGTTTGTTTTGAAAATTTGTCTGCCGGAAAAAATCAAATAAGGTGCGCCGAAGACCTGAGTTCACGTCTCGTAGCCCCGTTTAAACAGGAACCTCTTCATTACATCGGCCGAAAAGGTCTATTTTAAGCACAAATCAGTGCCATGATAACAAAATCATTTCAAGGACTTTAAAAAACAAATAATTCTTTGCAGAAAAAGTATTGATTTCACAAACGTAGAATATGTAGCCCGTTTCGATCGGATTCCCAGTCGCTAGTTAAACTATAAAGTATTAAACAATTAAATAGTGTTAAATCTGCTCAGATTTGTATTCAAAGACAGAAAAGACCTGCAAGCACACAGAGAGAACATGCAAACTCCACACCTGACAGTCAGCAGGTTGTCCAATGAATTCAGATCCCTGGGTTTGTTGTACATTTCCATTAATTTCCGCATGCTGCTAATTTTTAAAATCTGAACTTGCATAAGAATCAACACCTACAAATAAGAAGGGTAACTGACATCAACACCTCGTAAGTAGGGGGACTTCTACAGGAACAAGGTACAGGAATCAGGACCCTAAGTTTGGCATATGCTTACTGTAAGTACAAGGCTGCTAATCCATCCTTACCCACAGCACATGTTTAGTTTTAAATAAGCATGTAACGGTGAGTTTAGATCCATCCATCCATTATCCAACCCGCTATATCCTAACACAGTGTCACGGGGGTCTGCTGGAGCCAATCCCAGACAACACAGGGCGCAAGGCAGGAACAAACCCCGGGCAGGGCGCACACACACACACACACCAAGCACACACTAGGGACAATTTAGGATCACCAATGCACCTAACCTGCATGTCTGTGGACTGTGGGAGGAAACCAGAGCACCAGGAGGAAACCCACACAGACACGGAGAGAACATGCAAACTCCATGCAAGGAGGACACAGGAAACGAACCCAGGCCTCCTTACCGTGAGGCAGCAGCGCTACCCACTGTGCCACCGTGCTGCCCGCCAGGGAAATAATCATTTTAAATCTACAATTATTTTAAAAAATGAATAAAGCGTACAATAGTGTGATACTAAGAATCAACACCACTTTCCTTTCATCTTCTGTCAGTATCAGTTAAAGAAATAATCTTCTTTAAATTGCTGAGCATTGCACAATTAGTCTATCCTGTGCTTTCAATCTTATCACAGTTCATCAAACCCAGAAGTGCACAGAAAATCGAAAATAAAAACTGATAGCATGCAGATACATGAAGGAGGCTGAGCTCAATAGAAGAGAGACACTGTAAGGCCTATAGGCTTCAATGGTGTGTTTTTGTCAGGCCTTCTGTTGATCTCTGGGGTCTGCAAATTCTATTTGAGTATTCATCTCCTTTCCAGCTGCATAACGGCTCTTACTGACTTTGCACTATGGATGCAAAATAATGCATCAGAAAATAGATATGTCGTATCTGGTTGAATGTTTTCAAATCCATTTTTAAAAGTATCATCCTTACCTAACAAAATCCAACCATAAAAGAGCATTCTCAGACCCACTGAACCCAATCCAGAGCCCACCCTGCCTGCATGAGGTGCAAGGCGAGAGTCAGCTACCTAAGAAAGGTTCTTTGGTCTAATGAGAGAAACAAATGAAGCTGTTTGGCCATCAGAGTAAGTGCTCTTTTTGACATGAGTCAAACAATTCACGTTATCAAAGACACATCATCTCCACCATGAACCATGTTGGTGGCAGTGTCAGGCTGAGGCCCTGGAATGTTTGTGAGCATAAAATGAGTTCAGCAAAATGAAGGAAAATCCTGAAGGAGAACCTGATGCAGTCTACAAAAAAAAAAAAAAAACAGCACCATGGGAGATTTGTTTTCCTGCAAAACAACAACCTCAAGCATCAAGCTGAAGCTGCACAAGAAAGGCTTCAGAACAACAATGGGAATGTCCTGCAGTGGCCGAGTGAGCGTCCAGACATCAATCCAACTGAGAATTTGCAGCTGCACTTGACGAAAGCTGTTCGCTCACAATCAACATGCAGCCTGACAAAGTCGGAGCAGTTTTGCAAAGACGAAGGAGGGAAGCTTAGCAGTGTCCAGAAATGTGGAGCTGGTAGAGAACCATGGACACAGACTCAGGGCTGGCATCTCCTGTTCAGTGACCACTTCTTCTCAGATCCTGCTATCTCAGTTTAAACAGAACCACTGCTGATCTCCAGCTGGAGTTTGTAGCTGAAAGCTTTGACCAGAATGTCACATTCAAAGGTGGGTCATCCAGCAAACGTAAACAGAACAGATCTGGTTAAAATTGAAAAAACCTGAATTTAAAAATACACACGAAATGGAGGGACGCTTAATATCTTATTGTAAGTGGAGGTTTCATGAAAATGAAATGCCAGTCCAGAGGCATATGCTGGTGTGGACTCTCAATGTGTGGTTTCAAGATTCAAAATATGGAGCCGCCAAGAGGGCTTAGCCCCCCAAGTGAGGTGCAAACTACCCTGACAGGACTATTTGTGAATGTTTGAGAAGTCTCAATCATAATTTAAATGATCACTCAGTCAGTCATTCCTTACGTTAGTCCAATTCAGGGTCATGGGGGCTTGTAGCACTGTCTCCGCTGCAGGAAAACCCGAATTCAACAAACGGAAAAGCCTGCATAGTCAAAGGGTAGAGTTGGCCTCCATCTCATATGCTCCTCTCTTGCTCTGTTCTACCAGTCCTACATTTCAGGAAAAGAGAGTTCTCCATGACGCCATTGCAAAGTGGTCAGGATTTCAGACTGCACTCATTTTATAGCCTTCATTTTTATTTCAAACTCTAATTGTCTAACATTCTCAAGTTTCAATGACCACTACTTCTCTGTTCTTGATAGCTCATCTTAAAATAGAATTACAGTTGATCTCCAGCTTCCATTTTCTGCTGCTTCTAGCAGAACGCTGATTTTAATCAGTTTTAGTAAGCAGTTTGTTTTCCACACATATTATCAGAAGTCAAGGGACGAAACAGAGACCATAGCATGGCAGAAATTTGGGAAGATATTTCTGCTGAGGGCAAGCATTTTATCTTTATCGTTAATCTTAAGCATTCATATCTTTCTTTCTAATCTCACCCACAGTACAGTGCCTGGTTTGTGGTAGGTTAAAAATGTTCCTTTATCTCTGCCTAGCCATGGCTCTTCCTGGCTCTTCCTCTATATTAAACTGAACCAGCTCTGAGTACCCATGCCATACAAGAAGGAAGCCATGGATGGACTGCAGTGGACTGCCGTCATGGCGCTCTGCCTTGGACTTGCAGGTAAAATGCACCCTCGCGCGTTGTCACGATAACAGCTGCACATGAACTCGATGAGATACTGAATTAGCTCAGGTGGGCTCTGAGGAACGAATGATTGAGGTGTGACTTATATAAAAAAAACTTGGGACGAGACGAGACCTTCTCAGAAAGACAAATGACACTTTCACGTCCCGCGACACTAGACTTTGTGCCAAGAGATTTAACTGCACCCGGGGGTGGAAAAAGACAAAGAGTAAATGACAAAGAAGAACGTCGTAAAGAATTCAAAAACGGTGCGATACACATACAGAGCAGGTTAGAGATAATGGAAGTTGGAAAATTCGAAAGTCTCAGAAAAATGATAGTAAAGATCACATTAGTGCAAACTAACAGAAATTATTACTCAATGAAATAACGGAACAGTGAAAAGAGATCACATAGTGTTTGAGGATGTCTGGGGGAGAAGAGAGACAAGGCAGTGAGACTAAAGGACAGGTGCTGTACAGGCTTTTAAACATTTCAAGCGCCGCACGAGATGCAGATTATGCAGCAGCCAGCAGCTGATTGAGCAAAGAGGAGGTAAAAAAAATTAACTGAATTTGTTTCTCTTTGTATCACCATTTAAGAGGGGTTTGGAGGAGCGCCCGCGTCTCCTTGGGGTGCGTTCAGCCCCTCTTCACAACGGTGTGTAGCGCAGGCAGTTGGGCGAGAGAAGCCCCCTAGTAGAGCATAAATATCAAAACATGAATGCAGTTATTTAGTTCCTTTGAGCAAAGTCCTTCTGAGCAAAATGAGTGAAAACCTTGCGACATTTGCTTTCATTATTATGTACATTTCAGCTAAAGCCTTTATAGAGTCATGGTGTACAGAGTATAGTAGAATTCTCACTTGCGTGTACTTATTACCTTTATAAAGAAACTCTGGACAGAATGTTAAAGTCTCTGTGCACATTCAAAGGTGAATCGTCAAGCAAGCGTAAGCGGAGCAGATCTAGTTAAAAAAAAATGAGCGATACACTACTATATCTCACATTTAAACATACACGTGAACTGGAGGGATGTTTCTCATCATGTCCGCTCTTTTGTCAGCTTTGGTTTGTCATGGGCACAGTTTTGATGTGTAAAGTCCAGAGGTGCATACTGATCTGGACTCTCAACTTCAGCTTTATTGTCATATGTACTCAGAACAATGAAAATCTTATTCCTCTAGTCCTCCAGCAATAACAAGAATATACAACAATAAACAAAAACTGTGATGTAGTAGATGAGAACTCTGAATGTGTGGCTTCAAGATGCAAAATATGGGGCAGCCTAACCCTAACCCTAACCCTAACCCCGAGTGAGGTGTGAGCTGCCCTGACAGGACCATTTAAGAGCGTCTGAGAGAGTCAGTACTTTAATCTAAATACTCTTTCAGTCAGAAATTCTTTAAGTTAGTCCAATTCAGGGTCATGAGGGGCTTGTAGCACTATCCTCTCTGCTGGAGAAATCTGGGTTTAGCAAATGGACTTTAAATTTACCAGGCTGATGATTTTTTTTATTATTTTTTTTACTTTTTCCCATTACAGAAACTGCTGAAAAATTAAATAAACAATTTTGAGTGTGTTAGCTTTTGAATGTATATTTGGACCAACAGGCATTTTAAATAACTAGAGAATTATAATATTTTGGACTGTTGTATTTTGTGTGTATCTTTACCCAGTTGTTGAATGTGTGCTTGCAGGACTGGAGTGCCATCATACTGTGCCAATAAAAATATTAACATCCTGGGAAGTTTTCACATTTTATTATTATACAACATTGAATCGCAGTGGATTCATTTTGACTTTTATGACACTGACCAACAATAAAAGACACTTTAATGTCAAAGTGAAAACAGAGCTCAGCAAATTGTCTAAATGAATAACAAAATAATTGATCTCATAAGCATTCACCAGGCATTACTGGGAAGTTTGTGAGACTTACTCGGCATGTTTATTGGGTTAACTTACTCATGCCCTTGAACATTAACACACACACAGATGTGCACACATACAAATACAGAGATCTGAAGTCCTGGGTAGTGCCAGTCACTCCACAATAATCCACATGGGATTCTCTACACTTGGACTCACGATCACCGGCATGAACACATATTTAAACATTAGAACAATCTGGGCGAGAACAGGCCATTCGGCCCAACAAAGCTCCCCAGTCAAATCCACTTAATTCTTTTAAAAAAAACATTGTAAGTCCATGAAGTCCTGCCATGTACCACACTACTTGGTCACTTACTTCAAGTGTTATGCAAAGAAAAACTTCCTAATGTTTGTATGAAGTTTACTTTTAACAAGTTTCCAACTGACATGCGACTGTCAACGTGACACTCATAAAAGCATAACTCTTCTGGTCATATGGCACTTGCTAACCAAACAATGTCTTACTTTTACCGCAGTTATCCTAATTATTGAAGAGAGACCACAATAACCTTAATAAAGCCTGTGGGCAAGAAAGTGTCAGTTTTGCCCACACTTGGTGCCTAATTATTACTGAAATCACTATAGATAAAAAGACAAAGTACAGAAAATTTAAAAGCATTGTGGCATTTATTAATGTATAACAATACCAAATAGAAGAAAGCATAATAGAAAATAAAACAGATAGCAAAGTCTGGGTGTAACAGTCTTAGAAAAGTGGATGTTGTCCTGGGAGGATTTTGATGTAGCTATCGGTGTTCTTCACAGATTACCTTTTCTGACATCCAGATGAAATGGTCAATGTGTCTCAATCTCTGATGTCGCTTCCTCTGTCCTCATCATCTTTGGGCCCTCAGCTGAGCCATATTTATTTTAAGATGCACATGTGGGCTTTTGGGATATGTGACATTGCACACATTTGATTGGCTAACTCATCCTGATGACAAATGACTCTCATCAAAGTGTTTGATTTTTTAAGTACCTCCGCACTCCTTCCTTTCTAAATCTGTAATCTGATTCTGTAATTCCTAGTCCTATGGCATCCATCCATTTCCAAGTTTAAATTAATTTAGACTCTGTGGCATTTGTATTTGTTTCCTATTCCCAGGTCATAAGCTAATTGAAAATGAAACCGAGTGGAACAGATTCATAAATTACTGATACAATGCAGGAAGCGTGTACAAGAAAGGTCTGCAATGCCTGTAATTAAAGCACTGTAAATTCAGATCATCCTGGTTCATTTGGCAAAATAATTAAGGATTAGTATAAACAGTTGACAGTTCAAAAGTTGAAGATTTTCCACAGCAGGACACTGCCCCTGCATGTTTAGTAGATGCGCCTTTGGCAGCCATGACAGCCTTTAGTTAGTGTATACAGGTCTCCATTAACTTTGCACTTCAGGACCCTGCCATTTGTTCTCCCCTTCTTTGCAAAAACCTGCTCAAGCACTTTCAGATTTCACACGGATGGATGGTAAGTGAACAGGGTGGCACGGTGGCACAGTGGTAGTGCTGCTGCCTCACAGTCAGAAGACCTGAGTTTGTTTCCCAGGTCCTCCCCGAATGGAGTTCGTGCATGTTCTCCCCGTGTCTGCGTGGGTTTCCTCCGGGTGCTCTGGTTTCCTCCCACAGTACAAAGACATGCAGGTTAGGTGGATTGGCGATCCTAAATTGTCCCTATCGTGTGCTTGGTGTGTGGGTGTGTGTGCGTCCTGCGGTGGGTTGGATTGGTTCCTGCCTTGTGCCCTGTGTTGACTGGGATTGGCTCCAGCAGACACCCGTGACCCTGTGTTTGGATTCAGCGGGTTGGAAAATGGATGGATGGATGGTAAGTGAACAGATCTGTGAAGTCTGTCCACAAATTTTCAGTTGTCTTGAGATCTGAGGCCTCATGTATAATGGCGTGCATAGAAATCACACTGAAACATGGCATGCAGACACAACTGGAAATGAGCGCACGGACAACAAAATCAGATGCAGAAAACTGTGTGTATGCCAACTTCCCCTTTATAAATCCCAATAAATGTAAAATTTAATGCACATGCACATGCCTACAGCCCCAGAATTTTGCATATTTGAATATGCAAATAAACATAACTAGCCCTTTCTGTTCAGTATTTGTGCAAAAGACAATGGCAAAATCACATGGGGTAAAAAAGAAGAATTTCAGAGAATGCAAAGTAAAACATACTATTTGCTGGCTTAAGTAGTGGTATAAGCAACAAAAGGAAATTGATTGAGTGATACAGTGTGGCAGAGACACTTGAAAGTTCCAGCTCAGAAAGTTACACAGTGCCAGAAATAAAAAAGAAGTGGTCAGATATCAAAGTTGACGTGAAAAGCAAGTCACAGTCCACCATCTGTTTATTCTGTTTCAAACAATATTACAAAGCTGACTTCAGTACCGAAGATAAGACTCCAGCTACTGCTGTACTGAGCACATCTTCAGACACTGGCTGCTCACATACCTCTGCCTCAGAAACCGCTGGGAGACCATCTGGCTGTGTGCTGACAGACTGTTCTGGAGTCACAAAATGCAATAGTGGATGCTATATGGCCAATGAACTAAGGCAGCGTTTCTCAACCTTTAAGTATTTGCGACCCGAGTTTTCATAACAGTTTTAATCGTGCCCCCCCTAACATTTTTTTGAAATGTAGATGCATATTTTATTATGCCTACTTAACTTTTATCGACATTTATCTAACACTGTATTTATTGTTCTAGTATCTGAATGTAGTTTAAGTTAATTTGTTTTGGTTTCAGCAGATTTTTTTTCATATTTTTGATTCTTGTTTTCTTTTTTTCAAATCTTCGCGCCCCCCTTTTTGTTACTTCGCGCCGTCCTCTAGGGGGGCGTTCCCACAGGTTGAGAACCACTGAACTAAGGAATATAAGGGCTGTGATATTGACCACAAATTAAATTAATTAGTAAAAAAAAGATAAATGATGCATCTGAATACCTGTTCTCACATTCAAATGAAGTTGTAATGCTGTGCCATTTGGCTGATCATTTGGTAGGTCAGGGTCAGGTTCATCACACTGCATCTCTTCAGGTACAGGCAAGCCATGATTGTGTGGCACATTATGCAGGACGCTACATGCTTGCAAAAGGCGACACACTTTCTGTTGACTATAGGGCAGCACATTAATAGAGTGGAAATGCTTTCTATTTAAAAAGCAGTGTATAGTGTAGCATTGACACCAAGTGTCAAAACGGGTTGATTCTGTGCTCTTTACATGGCTATTTGAGGTGACTCAGTATCCTTAAAAGGAATCAGCAAGTTCACGCTGAAAAGCTCCTGTGGCTAAAAACCCAAAGGTGGACAGAACTTGCAGAGGAGCAGGTAGAGCACAATTCCTCAAAGTCTGCCTTTGTAAAGGTGGTGCCAGTTCAGCACACAGCTCCAAAAGGATAGCTTAGAAGCCAGTTGTTATCATCTATGAATAATACACTCTCTCTTCTAATTCTTTCATTTGCAACGTCTTCTAACAATGCTAAAGCAGCTATGGTAGTTGAAATTGTTTGGCCATTCTGTGCACCATTATATTGTTACAGAATGATTACAATCAAGTGAATTAAATTTGTAAACAATATGTAATTAATTTTCCTGTATTTGATAAATGAACTTTTATGAATCTGAAAAAAAGGGAGACCACATAGAAACAGCAGCACGGCTTCAACGCAGGGTATAAAACTGAGCAGAAACTTGCGCGTGTAAAGTGTGAGGCTACCGTGAAAATGAGCAAAGCTTAACGGCAAGTTTAGTTTTTATACATCTCAAAGTGTGAATGGAAATGGGTGTATGCAACATGTTGGTGGATACCGTGTATACATGAGGCCCCTGGACTCTAACTCTGCCACTAAAGGGGTCTCATTTACAATGCTTAGTGTGGATTCAAGTGTGAAAATACGCATATGCCAAAAAACAGGAAAATGCATGCACAAAAAAAATCTTTTTTATAAAGCCTAGCATATCCACATTTCTACCATTTTACCTTTTATAAATCACAATTATCTTTTAAATGTGCATACATGAACACGCCTCAAGCCCTGCCTGATTCAAACCTGAAACAACCATACATGGACTATGCTAATGACCTCATACACATGCAGTCATAATGCTATTCACAATCATTGGCTGGTAGAGCAGCCTCTCATCTGACAAATCCAGCAGCCGCCAATCGCATTTGAGGAGTTCTATGGTAAACTCTGCACGGTATCATAGTGCCTCTTCTCTGCATCTTGGGGGTCTGGGAAAGTTGTAACATGCCAGAGACTGAGTGGGTAGCCACTATCATCTGGTAAATGTGATGACATGATTGTTGTTTCAATGAATAGTACAAAGAGTGAAAAGGAGGGTTCCACTGATTACTTTGCCAACAAAGCAGCCATCACATACAGTACCTTCAGCAGGTCATCCATCCACTTACAGCGTCTTTCTCGGTTGGTGTCCTCACTGCAGAATGAGAGCAGTGGTTAGGAGAACCAGACACTGAGGCAAATTTCCCTTAAGTGGGTTTGTACAACCAAACTATACAGAAACCAAATGTAGCAACTCATCAGTCAGTTTATCACTTCCAGCACAGTGGGCATGATGTAGCTGAAGCTTGGCTGAGATATTCCTGACATGTCCGCCAGTTCCCTCTGGTAAGTGCCTGCTGCTAGAAAGCTGACTGTTGTTAAAACCTGCATACGAACAGGTGATGGCTGATTCCAGGCAGTCAATCTTTCTAATGCCGGGTCTACCTCAGCACAGACTGTGGCTCTAAGGGAAGGGCTTGTGAAAGTAAAAAATTAGCTCATAAGCCATCCTTCATGGGTAAAAAAAATCTGAATGGTCCCAAAGGCTCTTTTCCTTTGTACATGACCATTGCATAGTCTTCAAGCACTGCAAACAAGCCATGTTGTGTCAAACCAGTAGACTATAAATAGGCTGTTGGACATGAGATTTAGAGCTTTTTGTACGCAGGGAGTGAATCACATCTGTGTTCTTACTGCCCTTTGGTGTCTAATCATTAGGACTGACAACAGGTAGCCAATAAAAACTGATGTAAAGGAAGAAAGTGAAAATACGCAGCATTGGTCCTCTTTAAAGGGAACCACAATTGAATGTGTGCATCATAATTGTCATAATTATCACCTTTGAGGTATAAGATGTCTGTTATGTCAATGCACATTATAATGACAGCTCTGTGACATGAATTATTAAATATGTGAATCGTCATTTAGCTGCTTTGGCTGCACTTGCCTGCTTGAGTATTTTTGATTTTTTGTGAAATACTTTATAGTGATCGGTCAGAGTTGCCATAAATACACACACACTCACCCATCGAGTTTTCATTTTTACATCCCAACGTTTGCATTGAAAGCCGAGTGTGCACAATTAAAGCCTTTTCTGTGAGGACACATACAATAATTACATTTTATACAAATTTTATAAATCTGACCCCAGGACAATGACATTGTTGTTTGTAAGATAATCCTGGTGTAGCTTTGGCTTTCTGCTTGGGGTTGTTGTCTTGCTGGAGAACAATTCTTCTCATAAGGCATACATTTTTGCAGACTTCAACAGGTTTTCTTCCAGGATTTTCCCCATATTTTACTTCCAAAAAGCTCAATTAAGAGCTCATCAAACCATAGAACCTTCTTTCCGGTGACTTCAGTGACCCCATGTGCCTTCTGTCTAACTTTAGCTGTCATCTCATGTGTGTTTATTTTCACTTTGCCACTCTTCCATAAAGTTGTGGCTGGTGAAGCACCTGGGTAGCGATGTCTGTCTGCACAGTCTCTCCAGATATCAGCCTATGTGGCCTCTAACTCCTATAGAGTTCCCATCGCTCTCTCGGTGGTCTCCCACTCTAGTCTTCTTCTAGAATGATCAGTCAGTTTTTGTGGACAGCCTGCTCGATCAGATTTCCAGCTGTCCCACTGGATCTTGAGGGATCTCCAGTGACTTGGAGATTTTCTTGCCTCCATTTCCTCAATTGTGCTTTTAAGTCACCTTTTTGCAGAGTTGCTCTGTGTGTTCTTTTGTTTTCATTGTGTTGGTTAGTCCACCATACTGACTCAAAAAGTTGGACCTTCCAGATACAGAAGTGAATTTATACCACAATCAGTTGACACTCCAGACAGGTGACCTCCACTGAACTAATTCTGTAACTTCTAAAACCAGTTGGCTGTTCCTTGTATGGTTTCGTGTGTTGTATTAAAGGGATGAATACTTATGTGAATAATTATTTTGTAATTCATATTTATAATTAATGTAGACCACATTGCAGAGATCTGATTTCACTTTGACATTTAAGAGTCATTTTCAGCAGATCAGTCTCAGAAAAACAAATGAAATCTATTGTGATTCAAAATTATATAACAATAAACTTCCAAGGAAGTGGATGCTTTGCATAAATGCTGCAGATGATTTAAATTCAGTCCAATGGAGAGGGGGAAGAATCTGAAAAGACCTGATCTGGGCATTACTTATCAGAACACCCAAAATCTGGTAAATAATGGGGACTGTTAACAGTTCTTTTAACTGGATATATGCAAACACTAACAAGTCAGTGCAGCTTTGAAATAGAATTTTTGTCTGAGATAAGCTAATAGTTCTCAGTGTGTTAATGTTATTAGCAAAACAGCGAAAGCTCTATATATATATGACTATAGATATAGGACTTTTTAATTTATTTTAATTCTTCTCGAAAGGTATATTATCTAAATCCATAATTAGAATTTAAATTGCAGTAATAATACTAAGTTAGTAATAAAATAAAAATAGGGAGAGGGCTCCCATAGATTTTCTCGTATACTCAGATATGGGGATGGATATTTGAGGAGTAAACCGCAAGACAATGATTATATTGTTGTATTATGTACATTAAAGAACCATCCATCCATCCATTTTCCAACCCGCTGAATCCGAACACAGGGTCACGGGGGTCTGCTGGAGCCAATCCCAGCCAACACAGGGCACAAGGCAGGAATCCAATCCCGGGCAGGGTGCCAACCCACCGCTGACATTAAAGAACCATCAACAGCAAATCAAATCAAAGTAATAGTATATTAAACAATTATTATAAAAGTAGAGTTGAATAAATCGGATTCTGCAGCTGCCTGAATAAAAGGTAAAGTAACACTTCCAGTTAACTGAAATAGCCCAAAAGTTGATAGAAATCTATGTGTTGTACTTCATACTTGTATGCAAAATTTGGTTGACGTAAGTGAAAGCGAACTGAAGTTATCGTGTTTACACACTCATACACACACACAGGCATAAATTCCAAAAGTGGTATTTTCGGACTCAGGAAAGTCTAAAACATTGAGATTCATCAAAATCTCGACATCGAAATTTTGGACGACTACAGTACTTTCTCTGTACTGTACTTCGAATACGAGAAAGTAAAAATGCACTACAAACAGGACTCTTTTGACATCAGTGCACCATCTGCTGGTGGCTGTGGAAATAACAATACATAATAGTTAAAGCAAAGTCGGAGCCTCGACAAAGTAGGTTCACACGAATGACAAATATAGGTTTACTATATAATATTTTAGACTAGAAGAATAAAAAGGACATCTCACTCTGAGAATGAGGCACTGATGATGAAAAATACTGGTACAAAAACCTTCAGGCATTGATTGGAGTTCCCCATGGCTGAATTTGGGGGCCACTGGAGTAGACCATTTGCCAGCAGATTTACGATCAGACTGTTAAGTTTTAGTATAAATGCTTCAGGATTAATCTACAAAACAAACTGTACAAACGAATAGCCAGTGTGAAGGGTGCTGGCTGATCTCGTTCAGAGACACGGGCGCCTTACTTCTTTATTTCAGTGGCTGCGTCTTGCTGTGATCAGGTAGTTATTACAGTTTTTGGCCAGCAGCATCACAGTGCCCTCCAAAGACACATTTTTCTTTGATTTTCCTTCCTGCTCCACAGTTTCAATTTACAAATCAAACATTTCAGACATGATTAAAGTGCACATTGCAGACTTTCATTTAAGGGTATCCACATACATTTCTGTCACCGCATGTAGAAATGACAGCACTTTTTCTACACAGTCCTGCCCAATTCAGGGCACCATAATGTTTGGGACACAGCAATGACAGGTCTGTTAAAACCGTCATATTTAGGACTTTGTCAAATGTCCTTGTATGCAACGACTCTTGAAGACTGGGATTCGTAGACATCACCAGGTGCTGAGGATCTTCCCTGAGGATCTGCCAAGCATCTAATGCAGCCATCTTCAGCTCCTGCTTGTTTTGGCCGTTTATCTCCTTAAGTTTTCTCTTTAACATATGGAAGGCCTGCCTGATTAGATTTAAATTGGACAACTTCTTGGCCATTCTAAATTTTTTTCACCTTTAGCTGTGACAAACTCCTGTGTTGCATTAGCAGTATTTTTTTTATCATTATGTTGTTGTAGGGTGAAGTGCTGTTCAATGAGTTTGGATGCAATTACTGGAACTTAAGCAGATCAGATGTTTCTATACACCTCAGAACTCATTGTGCTGCTACCATTAGTAGTTCCATCATCTATGAAGAGAAATGTGCCAGGACCTGTGGCAGCCATTCATACTCAAGCCATAACACCCCCAGCACCACCATGTTCTACAGGTCTGCTTTGGGTCTTGGGCAGTTCATTTTTGTCTCCACACTTGCCATCACTTTCATAGAGATTCATCTTTCTCTCGTTTGTCCACAAGACCTTTGTCCAGAATTCTGCAGGCACTTTTAAGACCTTTTTTCACAAACTGTAATCTGGCCATCCTGTTTTTGTGGTTTGCATCTTGCAGTGTGTGTTCTCTGTATTTCTGATCATGGAGTCTTCAGCTGATAGTTCTCTCTGACACACACACATCGGTTGTTTCTAGTCAGTCAGACAGGCGTTTGGGGCTTTTTCTTTACCCCAGTGAGGATTCTTCTGTCATCACAGTGGTGATCTTCCTTGGCCTACCAGACTCTTTGTGATTGCTGAGCTCACCAGTGCATCATTCTTAATGATATTCAGGACAGTTGAGTCAGTCTTCCAGAGGTTTTACTGAGGTCTCTAATGATTTTATTCTTGTTTTTCAGCCTCATAATGGCTTATTTAACTTTCATTAGCACTGCGCTTCTTCTCATGATGAGCAATGGCAACTACTGACTTCAAAGGGGAAAAGCAAGCCAAGGTATCTGATGAAGCAATGAAACCCACCTGAGGAATCACAAACACCGGTGACGCCAATTGCCCTGAACATTATGGTGCACTGAAATATGGGGGCCATGAAGAAAAAGTGTTGCCATTTCTACAGGGTGCGACCAAAATGCATGCAAATAACTCAAAATGAAAGTCTGTGATGTGCATTTTGGTCACGTCTGAATTGTTTGAAGCAGAGCGGGATAAATCAAGGAACAACAACAACATTTATTTCTATAGCACATTTCATACAAATGATGTAGATCAATTAAATGATGAAGAAAGAGAAAATAAATAAGAATTAAAATAATGGAACAGTAATTAATATACTGTACTGTAGAATAAAATTAAGGTTCAATGGCTAGAGAGAACAGAAAAAACAAAAAAAAGACGGCTAGAGAAAAAAATAAAATCTGCAGGGGTTCAGAGGCCACAAGACCACCTGGCCAGCCCTCTAGGCATTCTACCTAACATCAATGACCTCAATCAGTCCTCATTGTATTCAGCGGTCTCATGGAAGAACTTGACGATGATGGTCATGTGGACTTCTGGCCTTTAATCCATTGATGTAGGGACATCACGGTGCTTTGATCAGGTGGTGGTGGCGCAGATCGCCAACACAGAAAACCGGAAAAAGAACAGAAGAGAAAGTAGGGGTTAGTATGGATTTTGGAGCCACCATGAATAGTAATGGTAATTAATTGAACATACACAGCATCAGAATTAGACTAAGATGAAGCTATGAGAAAGCCATGTTAAAGTAATGTGTTTTCAGCTGTTTTTAAAAGTGCTCCACCATATTAGCCTAGCAGATTCCTATTGGCAAGCTATTCCACATTTTAGGTGCAGAACAGCAGAAGGCCGCCTCACCACTTCTTTTAAGTTTAGCTCTTGGAATTCTAAATAGACAATCATTTGAAGATCTAAGGTTATGATTTGGAGTGTAAAGTGTAAGACATTCTGAAATATAAGATGGAGTGAGATTATTTAAGGCTTTGTAAACCATAAGCAGTATTTTAAAGTCAATTCCAAATGACACAGGTAACCAGTGTAGTGACATCAAAACTGGAGAGATGTGCTCGTATTTTCTTCTCCTAGTTAAGATTCTAGCAGCTGCATTCTGCACTCGTTGCAAACGATTGATGTCTTTTTTGGGTGGTCCTGAGAGGAGTGCGTTACAGTAATCTAGTTGACTGAAAACAAACACGTGAACTAATTTCTCAGCATCTTTCAGTGATATAAGAGGTCTAACTTTAGCTATTTTTCTTAAGTGAAAAAAATGCTGTCCTAGTGATCTGATTAATATGCGATTTAAAATTCAGATTACAGTCAACAATTACCTCTAAGCTTTTTACCTCCATCTTGACTTTTAATCCTAATGCATCAAGTTTCTTTCTAATAACCTCATTATATACATTATTGCCAATCACTAAAATTTCTGTTTTCTCTTTATTTTGTTTGAAAAAATTACTACTCATCCATTTAGAAAGACAAGTAAGACATTGTGTCAGTGAATCAAGAGTGTTGGGGTCGTCAGGTGCTATTGATAAATACAGCTGTGTGTCATCAGCATAACTATGGTAGCTCACGTTATGCCTTAAGATAATCTGACCTAATGGAAGCATGTAAATCGAAAAGAAGCATGAGTCTTTGTCCCAGATATTATGGACACTGTAATTGTTGGGCCTGGAGGACAATGACATTGTTTTTTTTATCTGTGCCATTTACAAGAGTTTGGGCCACACAGACTGAAGAATCCTTATCATGGTCGCTCCGGCCCTGTATGTGCCTCTGAAAGCCCTCAAGAGAGGCTGCCATGCTAGTGGAGATACAAGTCGGTGGGGCTGTCAGTAACAATTACAGGCCTTTATTGGTGAGAGTTTCTTTCTCAGTGAGTAGGAGAAAAGCATCTTTCTGTTTAACTTACCTTTATTGTCTCCTGTCATGTATGGTAAGACTAGTATGGTAGTCTTGACTTACCATCTGCACCACTTTGCTGTCAGTGTACCCAAGAAATTACCTCAGTCCCAGGGCACAGATTTGCTTTCCCTTCTTGTGCTGTAGATTCATTCTCTGCAGCCATTAGCCTGTTCAGACACTACGTGTTGTCCTTTGTATTGCGCTTGTATATCAAACTGAAATGCTAAGCCCAATCTGCTGCCAATTCTGCCTTTCTGGACAGGCAGGGTGTGTTTGAAAGTTTCCCCAAGCGTCATGGCCTTAACACATGGTTCTTTCCTTCCATCGTAGGAGCTTCTGAGGTCCAGATAATTGATGGACGTGAGGCCACACCGCACAGTCGACCCTACATGGCCTACCTGAGCATTGAGATGGAAGATGGCAATGGTGCATGTGGAGGATTTCTTATTAAGCCAGATTTCATCTTGACGGCAGCACACTGCAATGGCGAGTACGTCCATAGATCCTTACTGCAAGAAGGTGAAGGTAGTGATGGGGTGGAAAGAGGAAACAGAAGTGGACAGTTGAATTAAAACACCTAATGTTCAAGATTGGGTGAAGCTGTCAGTCTAGAATTCCATGCTATGGCGGCTGGCAGCTGTGGGGTCAAAATGGAAAGAAAAGCAAGAAAAGGATTTTCAACAGACCATGGATGTTGGCACTAATTTAAAGCTAAGGGGCTCTGATTTATGCCATACTATCTCTCTTTTTCTGATCCTTTCCTCTCAGTGATTTGCCAGCTCTTTAAAAGCACCACGCAGCTTTTGATTTCATTACAAAATAGGCACTGCAGACTAGAATCACAATGTCCTCTGTGTCATCCCACCACTGACCCACTGGACCACTGGGTTCATCTCGATGTGCTCACTCTGTATAACTAAATGCTTATGTCTGTAAAACTGTGGCACTGAAAGTGAACGACAACAATATAAAATGTTGGTGATTGGTGTTCTGTGATTTGATTAGTATGTTGGGGTGTCTTGAAGTGGGGTACAAGTGCGTTTAGTCCCACTATGTGATAGTGAAAATTGTTTTACCGAATTACTAATGGCAGCATCTGCCTAGTAGGTATACAGTTACAATCTGTGAAAGACAATTCATCACATTATGGGGTCTCTCCCATTGCTCAGGGGTCCTGGTTTTGCGCTCCTTACACCGGGGTACATATTTTTGTGTGCTGGGCACGGCATGGCCATCAATTTCAGCTCTGTGATGCTCATGACGTCCAGTTTTTCTTGAGACTGGGACACACAGGACTTTACTCAGTTCTGTGATCACTTTGAGGTGGTAGTTTTGTGGCATTTAGTAACAATGCTGTGAGGTGCCCATCTATCCCTATTGGTGAGCGTCGACTGTTTGCCAATGCAGGTTGTCCATGTTTATCATATACAGTCATTATTAACACATGAAAGAATTTTGCAAATTTTGCGACAAAATGTCACAGTGGTAGTGCCGCTGCCTCGCAGTTAGGAGACCTGGGTTCGCTTCCTGGGTCCTCCCTGTGTGGAATTTGCATGTTCTCCCCATGTCTGCGTGGATTTCCTCCGGGCACTCCAGTTTTCTCCCACAATCCAAAGACATGCAGGTTAGGTGGATTGGCGATTCCAAATTGTCCTAAGTGTGTGCTTGGTGTTTGTGTGTGTCCTGCCCAGGATTGGTTCCTGCCTTGTGCCCTGTGTTGGCTGGGATTGGCTCCAGCAGACCCCCGTGACCCTGTATTTGGATTCAGCGGGTTGGAAAATGGATGGATGTCTCCACCGACTCTTTGGCTTCTCTGGATCTCTGTTAGTTGCCTTCCATACTCCCACTGAGTACTTCCTATTCATGCAGTGCTTCTATTATTGTATCCACCCATGTATGTCATCAGCTAAATAATGATTAGCAGTCATTAGTCACTAAGTGGACCTGTTCTGAAGCCATTACAGATCGGTAACATGTGGCCATGAGCCCCCAGGGACCCCTTTCATCTCTTCCTGCAGAGCCTGGCCTTGGTTAAATTAGATAAGATTAGGTTTGATAGACTGTATTAAGGCCAAGGGGAAATTCACATGCATGCAGAAGCAGAAATATAAAAAATCAAGGATACAGAGTCACTAGACAAATAATACAGCCACTCAATCAATCAGTAAATAAATACATAAAAA
This sequence comes from Polypterus senegalus, assembly GCF_016835505.1. NCBI lineage: Eukaryota > Metazoa > Chordata > Cladistia > Polypteriformes > Polypteridae > Polypterus > Polypterus senegalus. Next base: position 130,336,391 of record NC_053163.1, on the reverse strand, counting down.
TAAACTTAACAAGTACTTTGGGCAGAATGCTTTGAATTGCCTGAAAGCAGTGGGCAGAGAACACTCCCTAGTGGCACTCCTTAGCACATCATGGTGGACTGAGTCTGTGTCGTCTAAAAGTACTCCAAGAGAGGGTCTCCTGCAGGGGAGTTTTCATGTTAGAATCACTCTGTGTGCATTCTATGGTTCAGCGGCCCCCCCCCTACCCCCCAACTTCACAGCCTCTGTAGTGTCTGTAAGCCTGAGCCTAATGATATAATATGAGTAAAATGATTTGTATTAAACACGATAGACTGATTTTAGACGTACAGGTGGGTTTAGCTCATTATTAAAGCTCTAATGCCATCTAACGTGTCCTGTCATTCACAGGTCCATTACTGTGGTTCTTGGAGCTCACGACATGTCCAAAAGGGAGACCTCATGGCAATTAATCCAAGCAGAAAAGATGATTCCTCACCCCGACTTCAACTCCAACAGCCTGGTAAACGACATCATGCTGCTGAAGGCAAGTAGTTTGTGATCTGCGACTGCACACTGAATTCAGCTGAAACTTCCATTAAAGGTGTTGGTTTAAATACACACAACGTGCAACTTCAGAGTAACTCCATAAACTAACCCCACATGGTTTTGGTTTGGAATGTGGGAAGAAAATACCTGCTAAAAAAAACCACACACCCACCCATAAGAATATTGTAGTGGCTGATGAGACGTCAAAGACATTCTCGGTTATGTTTCATTTCAGAATTAACTTTGTCTCAGATGTTTCTCCTAAAATTCCTTTAGGAGAAATAGCTTAAGACAAAAGGAGACATGAAATAGAACTGAGATAAAAGGAGTCAAAATTGAGAGTTTGGTTTGAAAAATGTGCTACTTTGTGAGTTCTCTTCCTAGTCTTTCTTGTTTTAGTCTCTTTCATGACTTTATTATCATAGAACTGAGGTCTTCATCCAATGTGACTCACAATATTTGAGATACAATCTGTTACATTTCTTCTATTTTTTTTCATTTGGAGCACAGGGAGGTGAGGTGACGTTCTTGTGGTCACACAGGTGTCAGTAGTGGGATCTGAACCTACAATTAATTACGGGGTTTCAGGTCCAGAGTCTTACCCACTATGCCACACTGCCTGCCTTTTCTTCTAGCATGAGTATGATCTCATCGGAGCGCCGCAATATAAATTAGAGCAACTAATAGTATTAATCATAAACAAGGAGAACAGTTTTGTAATTACAGTAAAAATACTGTAAGGCAAGAAACAACTTATAAAATTTGAGCCCATCATGTGACTTTGCTGAAATGTCTGCTTAAGCTCAAGAGGATACCCTTGTGAGAATACCTGGGGAATTTTGTCTAAGGTGAAAACTCTGAGAAGCAGGAGACAAAAGAACACGTCTCCAGTTTATTTCTTTCTGATCTTATTGCTGTCTAGGAGAAACCAAAAACATATTAAGGAGATCTCTATTGGGTCATGGATCATAGGAAAATGTTTAAGAATAATCATTATACTTCAGTTCATTGAATTCTGTCATGACATTAAGCTTGTCAGTTCATGTCTGTAGCATGTGTGAAATGTAGATGTTTTTGGAGCAGGGTTGCCAGATTTCCAAAATGACAGATCTGGACAGTGGGGCGTGTAGTCTGTGGAGCTGCGGCGATTTAAAATAAATAAATAATGGACGCACTAGCACTAGGGGCTACTAATGCGTGCGGAGGGTCTGATTGTCTCATTATTGACGAGTGGCGGCAATCAGAAAGAAAGAAAGAAAGAAAGAAAGAAAGAAAGAAAGAAATAAAGAAAGAAAGAAAGATTGATCGATTGATTTAGGTATGAGCAAGAGGGAGAGAGAGCAAAGCAGGAGGCAGGCTTGCTGTGAGAAGAGCCCCTCCAGGGGGTCAGTGGCCATCGCCCAGGGGGCTGTCGTGGAGGACTGCTCCTGCTGAGAGAATTAGGTTTGAGAGGTGGCTCTCCGCAGAAGTCTGGGAAGGCTGCAGGAGTCGGCAAGGCTCAGACTGGGAGCCCCATTGTTAGCACCATAGCCTTTGGGGATCCAACTCTTGGGTCCACACTGGGCACCCTGTTAGAGCCATAGAGGGGCAAGGACCTGGACCCCTAGAAGGATGTTAGGCGCCTGTCAGATAGCTGGCTCCTTGGCTGCAAGGTCTGGGTAGGAAAAGTTAAGGAGGGGGCTGTTTAAAAGGAGTGATCATATTTTTAAAGACAATTTCCTGCTATGTTTTAATAGCTTTTCTATTTATTGGATTTTAACCTCCACAGAACACTATTTGATTGGATTATTTACTTATTGAAGACTTCACACTGCACTGTTTGAACACTGTTTTGTTTGACTGTTTTAATAAAGGCACTTAGAACTCTTTTACCATCCCCTTGCTTTGTGAGTTTGTCCTTCTCTGCCAAGATCATCCCGGTCATGACTATCGATGGTGCAGGTCGGCTCCACACTTCCTTACCTTCGGAAGCCTCTTGAACCTGACACCATCACAAATAGCCTCTGCATCAAGCAACCAAAAAAAAAAACGATACTAAGGAAGACAAAAAATAGATCTTTTTAATTAAATTATAATTTTAGATGTATGATTTAAACATACAAGTATACATATACAGAAGAGAACATATATAAAATAGTCACAGAAGTACAGTAAGATGTTTTATGTTAATAGCATGCAAATATGACCTACCTTCTTAGTCAGTTTTTATCAGCATCACTTCACCTTCAAAGCTAATTACACACGAGCAGCCATGATAAGCACGAGAAACTCACAAGCACATGACGTACAGAGGCACACACGTTTCAAGCACTCGGATTCAGTTGACAGTTACAGATTTTATTCATACAGAGTGGTAGGCAAGGCTGTCTACAAAAATTTAACGAGCCTCTTTAACGAGATATTTAACGTAAAATTCAATTAAGATTTTTTTTTTCAACATACAATTTTTGTTCAGTTGGGATTTTCAGAGGCAATGAGGGACTCAGGATTTATCTTTCGAATTTGGGACAGTCCGATCAAATAGGGATGCCTGGCAACCCTATTTTAGAGCTACCTTGGTAAGATTTGTACCTAAATTATTTCCTTCATCGCAAGATACGGTGCCGTTTAAATAGAGTTACAGGTTTTCAATAGAGTTAAACTAATTTGATTAGGTGACAAATTTTATTTTGAGAACTTTTAAATATAAATAAAATCTTTTATGACATCCTAATTCCTAAGTGTTTTCTGAAATGGCACCTCGCAAGCTCTAGTTCTTGTCTGAGACCATCTTGAGAATAGACATTACTGTAAGAAATCAATCGCCCCCCTCGACATTCTCAATTATAAATCCAAACCCTCCATATTTTGCTCTGTCTAGTTGGGCCTTCTCTTTTGTGTCTTTAGGTTCCAATGTCCAGGGGCACACAAAAATGTTGCGTACTCCTGTTTCCACACTCAAATCGCGATGTATAAAACCTAAACTTGGCGTAAAGCCACGCAGATTTTCATGCTAGCTTAAACTATAGCATACACAAGTTCTCTGCTCGGTTTTCCAAACTGGCGGCACCCAGCGTGTGTGGTTTCCCTTTAGTTTTTGGATTCACATCCCTGACTCGGTTTTATCAAATGCTCTGAAATTAACCGTATATCGTTTATTATTTTATGGCATCTCATTGTAATCAAACCGTAACCATATAATGGTGAACTGAATGGCCAAATTATTGTAAATACCATCACTGCTTTAGTGTTGTTATTCCCACTGCACTACTGAGTATTTAAACCACTGTATCTGAGTGTGGAATCACAGCTGTACAGCAGCTGATCGGTATACAGCATCAAGCAAACACTGTCTCAACCATGCGCGCAATCAATTTGAATTGTTCCCACATGACAAATGCTTCAGAGCCTTTCATAAGGACCTCACAGTTCAGAAACAGTTTCATCCCAAGTGCTCTAAACGCACTCAATCAGTCCATCAACTACTCCTTGTAGAACTGTTTGTACTTATAAGTACAATCACCTCACCGCAAAGTGCGTATTTACATATGATGACAACTGGCTTCTAAGTCGATTTAGATTTCCAAACGCTATCTTCTTGGAGCTTTTGATATCATTTTAAAGATGAAATGCAGTAAAGCATGTTTATTACATTATGCAGATAAGTTTTAAACTTAATTAAAATAATGTATATTGTTAATAATTAAACATGTGAGGACATGGTGGGATTGTTCCTGCCTCGCTCTTGCTGGGACTGACGCAACACTGGATGGATAAATGGATGGAATAATGAAACAGAAACATGTACTACGAAGATACAGTATTTCAATGTTTAATAAAAGTTTTGGAGAATAGGCATTCTAAGCTTACAGATGGCTTAACATCTATTACAGAGCTGATCGTGTGGCAATTGATTATTTGGGGAAAGAAAAGGAAGGACAGGAATAGGAGGCTAGTACATTTGAGAGCGACAGTACTGCTGCAGTAAATTATTTCATCGAAAGTCACGCACGGCGCAGCAAGCATCTTGCGGGAGGCAGGAACAATCTATAGACATGGCGCCAGCTCATCGCTAGTACTGCTCCACCGTGTCCCCATGTTTAATGCATGTTTTAACTCCTATCATTATGAGAATGATATCAAGTACAGTATACATCTTAACCCTTAAAATGCCCAAATTGGCTATAGTCGGTTCCCAATGCAATTTGCCAGCACGCTGGAGCTGATCGGTCAGTGCCATATATTTGCTGAGCAGTCAGCTCATGACCACTGCCACCCCCTGCAGTACTGCAGCATCACTGTCCCTGGGATTCAGCTGCTACACTAGACTATCCTGCAGGCATCAGTGCTTACCTGTGTGTGCTTGCATGCAGCCATTTTGGCTCAGTGATTTACTGAATTTCATCAATGGCGTCAGTTGCACCTTGTACATATAATAACTGATTGTTGCAGTAGTTTTTAAAAAGTTTTTGCAGTTCATTGGCAGTGTAAAATGATCAATGCTGCAGTAATTGTGATGCTCTTTGCATGAAAAAAAATGTGTTCCATTAAAATTTCACATTTTCTTTGTGACTTGTGACCTTAACTTAAAAAGTGCAGCAAAAAGTATCTGTCGTCCGGGGTGCATTAACCCCCAAGTATGTGGCAGTTTAAAATTGTTCAGAGAGCTGTAATATCACGAATGTAATGTATTCTGTGTACTGTCCGCGGAAGAGAAAGCCCGTTTAAGAAGCACGTAGTGATTTACACACATAGAGCACATAAAAGAACACACAGAAAGAAACATTTAACATTCTACTTTAGTTACGATGGGATCTGAGAAACTAGTAAATTAAACTATTTTAAGATGAAGTTTATGGCGTTCTACTTTGATGACAAAACAAACTATGTGATTAAAGTGGAAATTTAGAGATTAAAGTTGACATTTCGCACTTTGTTCCTACTGTGTGCCTATTTTTTTTTCTCTGTACCCTAATACACTTCTATTCTACACTCAGACGGTGGGCTAAGACTCGCCTTTACACGGCGACTTTGATATCTGACAACTTCTTTTTTTATTTAGGGCACAGTGCGACTTTGTGAATTTGAGCTTTCGAGTTTCTCCAACACTCTATGTCACTCGATCAACTTCCTTTTATTGTTTATACCACTGTTTAAACCAACAAAGAGTCCGTTTTTCTTTGCCTCCACTTGGTATTCACTGAAATTCTTCTTTTTTTCCCCCCCGTGTTCTTGCCATTGTCTTTTCACAGAACGCTGAGGTTAAGGGCTATTTATATTGATTTGCATATTCAAAGAGGTGTAATTCTGGGAGGAGTTTGGGTGGGACAGCAGGCGCGTGCACATGCGTTACTTTTCATGCTGACCGGAATTTATGTAGCGGAAGAACGTGGAAGTTGATGTTCGCACAGATTTATGCATCTGGATTTTTTTGTGGGTACGAACATTTCCGCTTTTGTCCGTACGCCATGTTTTAGTGTGAATTCTATGCACGGAGTTATGCATGAGGCCCCAGGTCTGGCAGTGATGATTCCACTCAAAGTGAAGGGGGTGCTGGGGTGCCATTTACAGAATGGCCCTGAACATGTCTTGTTACAGGACAAAGGCTACTGTTTAATATCCCATATGGAAGTAAGGGAAGGTCTGTTATTAATTCCCCAAAAAAGTACAATAAATGTTTATGAGCTAGTCATGGAATTAATGCCATGATGACATGGAATGTAATATAGCTGTAATATCTGTGTAGAAGCCGTACACATTTACCTTTTATAAAATGTCAGCTTCAGGCACTCTCGACTTTTAAACCATGTTAGCAATTTATAAAATGCTTGCCAAGTACTTCTAATGTCCTACTCCGGGGCAGACACATCCTTACCCTAGTCCAGTGCTTCTCAGATAGTGGGCCCCCGGCGCGTTTGACCTCGGGGAACATGCTTTTTTATACTTATACTTGTACTTATAACAATTTTATAGACAAATGATACTATTTATAGTCGCGTGGGGGGCGTGAGATGTTTTCTTCTTCCTAGGGGGGGCATGACAGAAAATAATTGAGAAGCACTGTCCTAGTCAGACTTTCAGTGCTATTCCTCACACTGGTTCCATCCCTTCTGAACTAGAGTGGTGCTGAGGTGTCACCCATTCCATGGCTGCGCTCGGGTCCTAATCTGGGATCCTGAGTTGGTTTGTCACGTGGTGGGTGCAGCAATGTGCTGTATCAGCATGTGCTCCTAACCCCCCTCTAGGAGTAAATCTGAGGCGCTTGATTACTTCCAGCAAAGGCCTACAGGTCCCTGCACTTGAGTCTGTAACTGCACTTCCTTTAGCCAGTGTGGCCCCCTTTCATTTGGACAATTGCACTGGTATTTAGTTCGCTCCTTTGCTCTCAGTAGCCTCATGCCAGTCAGACATTCACCCATTTGTGCTTATTGGAATGAAACAACTAAAAGTTTCAGAGAGCTGCTCAATGACCAGGTCTCATATCTTGTCTTGCTTTTTACAGCTGGCACGCAAAGCCAAGCTTAAGAAGAAAGTGAAGCTTGTGGGAATTCCAGAGGCTGATGATGATGTCCAGCATGGTGACCTCTGTTCGGTGGCAGGTTGGGGAAACACAGTGACTGATGGAAATGGCAGCAACATGTTGAGAGAAGTGAACGTCACCATCATTTATTGGGATACGTGCAAAAAATCCTGGGATGCAATGATTCCTGAGAAGACCATCTGTGCCGGTGGTTACAAAACAACCAAGGGATTCTGTCAGGTGAGTGATGAGCTGAACTCCCTTACAAGATTTTGAATTTAAAACCCAAAGTGTATTCCTTTGATTATTTTATCTTTGTGGTTTAATTCTTTGACTGTTTTTTCCCTCTTTTCTCTTTCCTCTATGGACCATGCTAACCATCTTTCTCCAGCTCCAGATACTCAGCCAGGTAGTTGGTGGTGTGCTGTGACAGACTGGCATCCAACCCAAGTGCTTTCACGCTCTCAGTTCAGTGTTGCCAGGATTACTTACATTCTTACTTCTTACTTACACTCAGAGCCCTTCATTTTTGTCACATTTTGCTGTGTGTGCTAAAATCGTTTAAATAAAAGAGACAAGATAAGCAGAAAAGGGGGGTACCATGAGTGTCCTGTTTAATGTCCACGGTTGCTTGCAAAGAAAAAAATACTTCAAAAAGCAAGATTCTTGAAGTGATGTCAAAATGACATATGTTTGGTCTCATGAATGCCAACAGCCCACCAGCACCCCAGAGCTGCTCCGCCACGCTACCACTCACACCTACATCCCTCCAAGTCTGAGCACACTGTTTTTATTTAAAAAGATGGGGCTTCACTACAAAGAGCAGTCACCTTGAAAGGCACACAATAATAAGATTTCAGAAATCAGCAGGTCTGACCTTTAGGGGCACCATATTCAAAATTATATTTGCTTTTTATACTCATCCACTTTGTAAGCCAGACAGTAACATGTCAGTTTATTTTTTGTTGTGTCCATGAGAGTGACAAGATGCTTTGTGTCTTTCAGGGAGACTCCGGTGGTCCACTGATATGCAACAACAAAGCCATGGGGATTGTGTCTTTCAACAGCATACGAGGGTGCGAGTATCCAAACCTTCCCAACGTGTACACCAGTGTGGCGGCTTACCGGGACTGGATCAACAGCGTTCTGCAACAGCACTCGCACACCCCTCTGTAAATGAGGCAGCATAAGCTTACATGCCCGCTTTCCTTTGTTCCTCTAAAATGTCAGTTTTTTTTATAGTGCCACATGCAACAAAAATGTAAAGCTAAGCTTCTAACCTGCATAAATAAAGCAATCAAAAATCAAGCATCTGACTAACCCATCACTGGAATCCTGAGTCGAGCCTTTTAGCTAACTTGTGTACACGGTGTGGCCTCCTCAAAGCTCCAAAATGGCTGACGGGGAGACTTTATGTTTCATTAACATTTCTAGCCAAACTGTTCTTCTCTCACTTTCTGGTTCATTAAAACATTTACAAGAAATGATCCTTAACCAAATTCTATGTGAAACACTTTAAGAGCTAGGCTGTGAAACGGGTCAGATCTTCGATTTATTCAGTGATTTAGGATTGCAGGAGTTTTACCAGTGGAGGAGGCATCAAGACCTTCAACAAGTTTAGTGAAGACCTAAAAATCATACAAGTTTGAAAGAATCTTTTAAGTCAGACTTTTCTTTCTTGAATTGGTATCATAAACCTCATTAAGTTTTAAATATTTTGACAGTTAACTGCAGACTTTTGTTACGAGTATCTGAAAAGAAAAATTTACCTAGCCATGGCTGGCTTTACCTGGTGAGGAAACTCAGAATCAAAGGCTCCTGACGATAAAATAAGCAGTGGATTCGGACAGTACTGAGGCCTCGGCACATTCAGAACACTTGTCGTGTTGTAGGTTTCATTTTGATTCTCTCTGCAGACAGACCAAGAGGTCATTAAAGTTTAGAGTGATGAAAAATGTTATGAAAGTGATGAACAAGGAAGGTGAATGATTTTCATATTTGAGATACAGAAGATGTGCCCATGAATAACAGGCCAAGACTGAAGAAGGCATTTTTGTTGGTCCAGACCTGACCTAAACATTTCTTTGTTGGGTCAACAACTCGTTTGTGCTCCTCAGTTTTGAGTCCTGGACCCAAATGTTTACAGAGCAGCCAGTTCTTTAACCTAATGAGCCTCTTTAGCTCAGTTGTCCCATTCGCAGGATTTGGAGAATCTGAGCTGCCTTCCTGGTAGCAGGGCCACCACTTTTAGATCTCCGCAGATGTTGTAATGGATATGAGAGGAAATCACAAAAGCAAGCAATTGCAATAAACTGGCATGTGATAGAAAGATTTAAAGGTCATTTTTGTGAAGAGGGTACTGAGGCCTCTGCATATTCTGAACACTTGTTGTGTTGTAGATTTAATTTTAAATTGATTCATGCATGCAAAATGGTTTGCAAATTTCTAAAAATCAAAAACCGAATTCTCTCATACGTTTAAGTATTCAGGTCTGTAAAATAAACACAAGAAAACTGTCAAAGGTTTGTAGGGAATCCCTGATATACTGTCACACCAGAAAAGGAGATGACGTCTTTACAGACAGAGTGCAAATTGGAACTGACACAAAGAAAACGATGGTGGTGTATATATAGTAGAGTTTGCAGGACGTGATGCTAAGAAGAGGTGGGATCTTGAAGATGGGAACCAGAAGTGATGGGTGGATTCTTCAGTGGTTCTGCCGGGAGGAAGGAAAAAGAGTTAGAGGGCAGCGCCAACCCCTGATTCGGTGGGTAAATGTATCTATTTGAGCCCGTAAACTGCCTCCCAAACGCACATGTGTGACAGCCCCTTAATTCAGTACGTTGTAGAAGCCCCCTTAGCAGCAATTACAGCTATGAGTCTTCTTGGGTAAGTGTCTAAAAGCTTTGCACTCCTGAATTTGGGCAGTTGATCCCATTGTTCCTAGCAGATATTCTCTGGATTGGACAGGTCTGTAAATTGCCATCTTCGGGTTTCTCCAGTGATGTTCAATGGCAGTGTTTCCCAAACTCAGTCATGGGGACCGCAGTAAAAGGGGCTGCAGGGTTTTGTTCCAACTAGCTTCTGTTTTTAATTGAACTCCTGGGCTAATTAAGTGAACTTTTACTTCCCAAGTTCTGTGTTTTGGGAACAATATAGAAATTAGAAAACTAAGTTTGCTAAAAAAACTAATAAAATATTAAAATGTACCAAGCAGTTATATAGGAGTAATGTATTTTTTTTTTATTTTTAACAGTATTTTCATCTTGATTTTCATTCTACTTTTCCAGGTGTTCTAACAGTTTAATTAATCCGTTATTTACTAATTAGTCGGTCTGACTCTAAAGTAGCTGCAGCCTTTGATTATTCAGTGCTGTTTGCCTGGGTGTCTGCTCTGCTCGTTTTAAGAAAAAAAAGAAAAAGAAAAAAAAAATACCAGCTAATTAAATGAGCTCAGTGTTATGAGGTGTTGTCGCTGATTAGGAATCTGGTTGGAACAAAAACTGCAGCCACAGTTTGGGAAACACTGATGTAGACCAAGGGTGGGCTTAGGCGGGGCCACTAAAGGACAGTTGGAGATCTGTTCCAAAGCCACTCCAGCATTGTCTTGGCTTCAATGCTTTGAGTCATTATCATGCTAAGAGGTGAACCATCGCCCCAGTCTGTGGTCACATGCAGTCTGGAGCAGGTTTTCTTCAAGGATCTCTCTGTATTTGGCTGCATTCATCCTGTCCTCAGTTCCAAACAGTCTCCCTGTCCCTGACGCTGAGAAGTGCTCCCAGTAGAGCCTGGTCTTTGCCATACTTAGTGGTTAGAGTTCTGCCCATTGAGTTCAATTTTTGTATCAGCAGCCCCGAGAATATTTTTTCTTGTGCTCTCAGAGTCCTTTAAAGGCTGTTTTGCAAACGTTTCCTCAATAGTGGCTTGCATCTGTCCACTTTAGCATGAGCACCTGATTGAAGGAGTCCTGCTGTTCTTCTGACAAGTTCTGTAAGATTGCCTGTTGGGTTCTTGGTCACCTCCCTGACTAAGGCTCTTCTTGCCTGGTTACTCAGTTTGCCTGGACATCCAACTCTACAAGGAGTCCTGGTGGTTTCTAACATCTTCCACTTGACAGTTGTTAAGGCCACTGTGCTCCTGGGAATACTCAAACCTTTAAAAATCTTTGCCTTGATCACAATGACTCACCATAACTTGATCACAGAAGTCTACAAAGAGTTCCTTAGACGTCATGGCTTGGTTTTTATCCAGACATGCAGTGTAAATTTTGGACCTTATACACACAGAGGTGTGCCTTTCTAAATGATGTCCAGTCAATTCAATGTGCAGCAGGTGGACTCCAGTCAAGTTCTAGAAAAATCTCAAGGATAATCAAAGCAAACAGGACACAGCAGGAGAGCCACAGCAAAGGATCAGAATACTGATATAAATGAGAGATTCTATAAATGTGCAAACCTTTCTGAAAACATGCTTTGTCATGATGGGTTCTTGAGTGTACATTGCTGGACAAACAGCAAGTTTATGAACCGAACATGAGGGGTCTGAATGTTTTCTGAATCCATTATATTAGTAAGGATGAGCCAATCAGACTTTGATTTGTCCAGGTTAAATATCCACACATTTACAGGTCTTCATGAAGGAACATCAAACTCCAATAAATAATAAGTCTGGAGACACTACGGTCCTCACGTAAGGGTGGCTTAGGACTAAGACCAAAATATCAAGGGAAATGCTTAATTAATGAAAAGGTTAAATGGAACGGGTGGGAAATGAACCCTGATTTGTTGGTTGAAAATTCAGTTTTTCCAACCATCACCCCAACACTTACTGATGTGGCACAACTTTTCTGTCAACTTATTTTTTGCTCCAATCCTGAACTGCCCACCCCCACACAGCCCTCCAGGATGGCAAGGCAGAAAGTTATGGTGAGAAGGAGTTATGTGCCAAATTTCAACTCTGTGACCAGAAAAACAAAGTTGTTCACGAAGAACAACCAAACAAGCACAATGACATAGAGCTTATTGATACAGGGCACTGTAGTCAGTTTGTTATAATACACCAGTTTCACCAGTAGAGGGCTCTTTCCTACTATCCCTGGCCTAAGCAGACCCTCTTAATTTGATCGCAGACGGGCAGTGGCTTCACAGCTTCTTTAAGAAATATGTCTCTAGTCATTTAAAACCTCTTCTCACTTCCAGGGAAAGGCAGGGATTGGAAATGTGCAGAGCTGAACAGATCAGGCATTGCTACCTTCACCAACACTCATCAGCTCCTCCTGAGGAAGCACCTCACATTACTAGGCCAGATACCTGGTATAAAGACTCCGGAGTGTCCTGGGTGTGCCACTGGTTCCTCTCCCGCTGGGTCTGCGAGAGGCATATGGAGGCAATCAAACTACAAGCCCAAGTCAGTAGAAGTTCTATTCGGCAGTTTTCCTCTATTGCTGAACTCTTCACGCTGTTAGAGACTGCAGGTATCTCATTTTGGCAGCTGGCATTCAGGGTCTGATATTTTGGTTATTACCCAGAGCTTAGAACAACAGGTAAGGATTGGGGGGTTATGATGATGGACAGAAAAATCAAATCATTTGCTTGAAGACTTAGTTAAGGCTTCACCAACAGAGCTTGGAAACATCTGCAAAACTGATACCAATGCTCAGAGTCATTGATTAATCTTACAGTCACCTTCACCCATCCTAACAAATAAGGCCCTAAACTGCTGGACATTCTTCAGTTATAGCAGCAGTTCTATCATACGTTTGCAATGCATTCTTTTTTTATATCAACCTCGCATATGTAAGGGCTGATCCTTATCTAGGTACTCATTACAGAAGGACTTGGACAGCATGCAGGCTTGGGCAGATTTGTGGCAGATGAAATTTAACATCAGTAAATGGAAAGTATTACACGTAGGAAATAAAAGTATTGGGTCTGAATACACAATGGGAAGTCTGAAAATTGAAGGTACACTTTATGAGAAAAATTTAGGAGTCATGGTGGACTCAGCACTGTCAACTTCCCAAGTGTTCAGAAGCCATTAAGAAGGCTAACAGAATGTCAGGTTATATAGCGCCTTGATGTGTGGAGTACAAGTCCAAGGAGGTTCTGCTCAAGCTTTATAACACACTGGTGAGGCCTCATCTGGAGTCCTGTGTCCAGTTTTGGTCTCCAGGCTACGAAAAGGACATAGCAGAGCTAGAAAAGGTCCAGAGAAGACCGACTGGGCTGATTCCAGGGCTAAAGCGGAGGAATTATGAAGGAACATTAAAAGAGCTGAGCCTTTACAGTTTAAACAAAAGAAGATTAAGAGGAGACATGACTGAAGTGTTTAAAATTATGAAGGAAATTAGTACAGTGGGTCAAAACTTAATTTAAAAGGAGTTAATCAAGAACACAGGGACACAGTTGGAAACTTGTTAAGGGGAAATTTTGCACATTAGGAACCTTTTATTTACACAGACAATCATAGACACTTGGAATGAGCTACCAAGTAGTCTGGTAGACAGTAAGACTTTAGAGACTTTCAAAACTTGACCTGATGTTATTTTAGAAGAAATAAGTGGATAGGACTGGCCAGCTTTGTTTGGCTGAATGGCCTGTTCTTGTCTAGTATTCTAATGTTCTAAATGAACGATCCTGATGAACTGAGTGGACTCCTGTCATTTGTCAAATTTGTTACGTTTTCACGTTCAAACGTCACGTGTCACTTGACCAGAAGAGGTTTTACCAGTACACATGCCCCTGCATGTCTTTCATTTACCCTCCACAGCATGCCTGAATACCCTTTTTAAAAACAAGGAATTGTCTTGAATTTCTTTTGTTGTTTTTAATCACTAGGGGGCTCTGCCCCCTGCTCACTTGACTCGCCAACTCCTGGGCGGGCACTATGCGCTACCCACTTCACGGCTCTGCTGCTTGCGTATGGAGAAGCGAATGTACAATTTAAACAGATTGTTATTTTCATGGGAATTGTTACATATGCATAACAGAACTATTTTACATTACAGCGAGTAATTAACTATAGTACAAAATAGTAAAATGTAATAAATTGAAAGAAAATTATGTTCCATGTTGCGTTAAAGGTATTCGTTGCATTATATGTTTTCATTCTGTCTGGCTTTGAAATGAACATTAAAATACTTGTTAAACTTACACTTTTACTGTAAAACTTCAGTAAAAACAATATTTGGAATTAAATTTTCTTCAACATCGCATTGAATTTTGAGTCCATGTTTGGACTTACATCGTGACAACGCAGTGAGTGAATATTGTTTCTTTCTCTCTAATAAATAAACTGACTTTTTCAAATGTTTGTCCCTGTGATTTGTTAATTGTCATAGCAAAAGCTATTCTAACGGGAAACTGTAAACGTTTTAATACGAATGGCATATCAAGATCTCCTTTGGTGTCTAATGTTATCTGCGGAGGATGTACTACATTACCTTTCTTATCACCGGTTAAAATTTTACGTCAGAATTGTTTGACCAATTTTGAATACAACTAATCTTATCCAATTGTATAGCCCATCACTCAGACATAAATTACGTGATAACATTACAATACGTCCTTCTTTCTAACAGTAATTTGGCCGGTGGAAGACCAGACGGTGTTAACGGTTGTAGATATTCTATGGGATATTGTAAGATGTTGCTTTCATTTTCCACACGATCACCACCAACTGTTTCATCATAGTCTATTCATACTCATTTAACCAATTTGATGTGTAACCAATCATCAATTTTCACATTAATTCATTTGACTTCATCGTTTCTCGGTGCTGGGATTGCCTCTGTACTCATTTCTTTGTTGATAACACTTCTGGATGAAATTCTTCAATAAGATTTGGAGATAATAAGTCTTCTTTTATTGGGAACTTAAAGTGAGGAAGACTTAAAAATGGATAAGAGCTGACAGCACTGGAACTGTGTCTGACTAAAGCAATCACACCAATGAGAGGTGAAAGGACTGTAGGCGTGGGCCGTTACCCGGAAATGGTTGAGAGGAGGGTGGAACTTCAAAAAATCTCTTAGCACTCGCCTTGTCTTAAGATTTTCTTTAATAATAGAGTGATTTGTAGCTGTTGACCCTCTCTCTTTATTTTATAACCATCAAACTGAGACTAGAGCAACAAATTATTCGAGATGCAGTCATAATGTAGTCTCACTTTGCAGCTAATGTGAAAGGACAAAACTCTAAAATACTCAAAACTACAGTCTCCTTTCTCTGCTACCCTAATCTGACGATCTTGTCTTCTCATTTTAGCACGGCCCATTGTTTTTCTTCACTGCTTCACAACCTGCCCCCTGCAGAGAGACCTGACCAGAAATGTTCTTTACATTCACTAGAAAAGACATACTAAAGATTTTCATATGCACCGTTTTTTCTTCAAATCAACGAAAATAGTGATGTTTTATACAAATATTCACTTTAAATACATCTTTTAAAGATGACCTCTCTCAGCTAATCTACTATTCATTTATACATTTCCAATAGCAGGAAAAAATGGAAAAAAGTAATTGAGAATGTCCTTGGGAATACTAGGACACCTGAGAAAAGTCCACCTCGCCTGGTGCTTATGAACTAAATACACGCCTGTGTGGGGTGTAAAGGCTGCTATTCTCCTCGTGTGGCCCCATCGGATGTGTTCAGCCAGTCCCAGGAGTAGCTGTCGTCTCAGAAGAGTTACTTCCAAAGTGGTTAAGGAGTAAATGGAGAAAGTTCAAGCCACAGATGCAGCTTGTATTAAAGACACTCATTGCCAGAAGTGGACAGAAGCTGAGCCCAGACGCAAATCCTCGGAGTGATGAGCAGACGTGCAGAGACACCCAGTAGAGCAACCTGAATGGGGAAAAGGAAGAAAGGAGGGACAGGATGATAATGGTGGATACAACGTAAACCAGACAAAAAAAAAATTATATATATATATATATATATATATATATATATATATATACTCAGCAAAAAAAGAAACATCCTCTGACTTTCAACTGTTTTTACTTTCAGTAAACTTAATGTGTAAATATTTGTATGAACACTAAAAGAGTCAACACCATAAGACATAAACTAAAAATGTTTCATAATGTGTCCCTGAATGAAGGGAGGCTCAAAATCAAAAGTACCAGTCAGTATCTGGTGTGGCCACCAGCTGCTTGAAGTACTGCATTGCATCTCCTCCTCATGGACTGGACCAGATTTGTCAGTTCTTGCTGTGAGATGTTACCCCACTCTTCCACCAAGGCACCTGCAAGTTCCTGGACATTTCTGGGGGAATGGCCTAGCCCTCACCCTGCGATCCAACAGGTCCCAGGCGTGCTCAATGGGATTGAGATCCGGGCTCTTCCACTGCGAGGATGATCAGCTGTCCTTCCTGTCTCCCTGTAGTGCTGTCTTAGGCGTCTCACAGTGTGGACATGGCAATTTATTGCCCTGGCCACATCAGCAGTCCTCATGCCTCCCTGCAGCATGCCTAATGCACGTTCACGCAGATGAGCAGGGACCCTGGGCATCTTTCTTTGGGTGTTTTTCACAGTCGGTAGACAAGTCTCTTTAGTGTCCTGCGTTTTTAGAACTGTGACCTTAAATGCCTACTTTCTGTAAGCTGTTAAGGTCTTAACGACCATTCCACAGGTGCATGTTAATTAATTGATTATGGTTAATTGAACATGCATGGAAAACATTGTTTAAACCCTTTACAATGAAGATCTGTAAAGTTATTTGGATTTTTAAAACATTATTGTTGAAATACACAGTCCTGAAAAAGGGACGTTTCTTTTTTTTGTTGAGTATATATATATATATAGTGAACGATGGGGGGCGCTCTCACTCCCTTGAACCCCTGTCCACGACTCCAGACACCAGGTAAAAGTCCAAATGTTGACTTTATTTTGTTGCCACAGTGCACAAAGCACACTCTCCACCACAATACTCATTAACAAACAATAAACCACAATAATACAATCCTCCAGCTCCCAGACGCGTTGCCACCCTTCCACCCAGCTCAGCTCATTGTCTGAGAGTTCCCATAGTCCTTTTATAATCCCTGACCCGGAAGTGTTTCTGCCCAATAGTCCACAAGTCCTTTTTCCTTCCGGGTCAGGGTAAATAGTCCCTTTCTTCAACCCGGAAGTCCGTCGCTCTTCCTGTGACGAACCTCCGGGTCACAGGGCACCTGAAGAAGCCCTCGGTCCTCCCTGCAGCTCCCTCCTGTGACCCCCACGGCATCCAGCAGGGCTTTGCATAAAAACTCCAATGTCCATGATGCCCTGCTGGTCTTCTGGGGACCTCCACGCTGCAAGGAGGGCTCCACCTGGCGGCTTGGGGTATTGGCGGGATCAATGGCCGCCATCCATCAATAAATAAATAAATAAAAAAAAATATATATATATATATATATATATATATATATATATATATATATATATATATATATATATATATATATATATATATATGAGAGAGAGAGAGAGAGAGAGAGAGAGAGAGTCCATTTCAGGGTTGTGGGGGACAAAAGTTATCTCACCAGGGTTGGGTAAAGAATTAAACGGGCCTGCACACTAATCTATCACAGAAATGACTCTCCCTCCCTCCCTCCCACACACACACACACACACTCTGACAGTTTGCATTTTCCAATTAACAAAACTTAAAAAAAAAAAAAAACCTACGTTTTCCTTCTTTGCTTAAGCATGACTGGCCGTTGCAATTTTAATAAAATGGGACTTGCAAAGCTGTTTAATCAGTTATTGTGAACATAGGAGAAAAACAGAAGAGAAAGGCAAATCTTATCACAGTGACTGACCATTATGGATAATCGGGCGAATGTGGCATTCAGATGGTGGCCGGATATCCAAAGTCCCAAACTTGAACACTTGTGCGGCACGAATGTATTCACAGAAAGCCTCCTTTGTGCGGCACGAATGTATTCACAGAAAGCCTCCTTTGTTTCATGTGTCTTATCATCAGAGTGGGATCAGGGCACTGGATAAACAAAACAAAGCCCGTCCACAAGTAAACACGTATGACTGCACACAGTGCTTGAAGTGGAAACAAGTGAATGGCAGCAGACTGTCTGATTTCGTGCGTTTAACGGTCTTCTTCGCAATGCTGTTTAATTCCCCACAAGATCCTAATCAAGTGAGGTTCCCCCTTGGAGTTTTGTACGCGTTGTTGTCACAAGATTTGAGGCACTGAAAAGCATTTTTAGATGGGTAGCCTGTTAAAAGCGGGACACTGACCCTAGTAAAATATAGCGTCCGTGAAATGGTTATTATAATCTGCCGATAATGGAGGAGTGAGGCTGGTTTACTGTAAAGCTGAGTAAATGTTTATTTACTCGGTGCATAACGGCTTAAACACCACTGCAGGGTGAGTGAGTGATTGATAGATTGATTAATATTTAGCCTTGTTCATCTTGCTTGCATTTTATACCTTTACGGTTAGAATAATCATTTAACATACCCATTACTATAGTTAAAGCATCAGGAGGACTTAGGAGCTGCCGGACTTTTGTTCTCTCCTTCTTTCAAGAAAACCGCGCATGCTCATACAGCGTTCGCTCGCGCGCGGGTACAATCAGCCAGTGACGTGACTTCTGAACCGCGCGCAGTCTGCTGTTTCATTAACTTGTATCAGAGGTCTCTTTGCAGTCAGTAGCAGTTATCGGAGTTGAAAAACACTAAAATACATAAAAAATGCACAATTTGGTCAAATTTCTGTGAAGATAAAACTGATATGGTAAACTAACTCTAATTAGAAGTCACACAGAATGTGGTTTAAGATAGTTGAGGTCTCAAATTCAGCAAAGGCTTTTCAATGGGAGATTTTGAAATAAAAAAAAAAGAAAACCTCTATGCAGCGCGATCTGTTCGAGATATCTCAACGAAAATGGAACTGTTTCAACAAATGTCTTTGAAGAATAAACATTCCATATTTTAACAAAAATGGACCACTTGAGTTGTTTCATACAGACAGACAGATATGGGTTATCACAATAAGTGATATGTGAACACAACTAAAAAAGAAGAAACATAAGGAAGGGGAAGAAGCTGGCCACAGACATTTAAAAAAGATTCTTTGTCCATTGCTGTTATCCTATTCCATCTTCCACAATCAAATATTTAGGGGTTATTGTTTGGCCTTCAGGGGTGCACAGTGATACAGTACAGGGTGGTCCACATCTAATGGTGCAGATCCAGATCATCTGGATGACTTTGATTTATGTGGGGACAATTCCAGTTTGGTGCGAAGACGATTCTTCAGTTCGCACACTTCTCGATGGTCCGGGATTTTTCGGGTGATTTTCTATGTAATAAACTTAATAAGTTATAGCATGATGAAAATTGCATAATTAGATCTGGACCACCCTATTGTTAGCTCCCGATTGCCAAACTTGATCCCTGGCCTGGGCACCATATCGGATATGCAGAGTCTGCTAGTTCTGCCTCATGTCTGAATGTGGATTACACTTGATACGCGCGTTTGCTCTCCAGACACCTGTGTTAGGTTAACTGGGGACTCGAGTTTGTTCCTATAAAACTGAGTATGAGTAAGCATGTGAGTGGACCCCATGATGGACTGTTGACCCCTTTGGGCTCTCCAAACCTGAACTTTATTCAGCAAGTTTGAAAAATACACAGTTTGTATAATGGTGTTGTTAAAAATGAGGCAGAGACATGAAGTTTGTAAGAGGAAGAGGCTGCACGGCTGTAATAGCCATTAGCCGTCATGTAGTCTGCTGCTTGGGGAGAGAAGGCACGTCTACAAAGTAACAAAAGACTTTGATTTCATACCCCTCAGTTTAACTACTACATCTTATATGCTTCACCTTCTAATTCTGACTACTTCTGCTCCTCTCCATCCACACTCCTGCACCCCCTTTTACTTCCTGATTTTCTCTTCTTTTCTCCACCACTCTTCTTCCATCCCCCTTTCTCCTGAACATGGAGCTCTTCTCCATCTCTACGGTGATGAAACATTGCAAACCTCTTCTAAACGATGTGTGCTCCTCTGCCTTGCAGTAGCAAACTGACTTCTTTGTTTAATCACAAGGCATCACACTATGTGGGCCATAAATGTCTCCTAACATACAAACCATAAGTGTGTTTTATCAGGGTGATAAGCGAAGCTATTTTGGAAATGTGAGGCAGCTGTGAGATGTAGAAGAGCAGAGAGGCTGCCAACTCTTCCACAGGCAGGCAGGCCTCGAGTGACAGCAGTCTCAGTTTATGGAAGTCTGCCGATACAAATGAGCACACAAAATGCAATTGTTTCTCTTTCCAAATGAATTTCTATTAATTTCTACTAAGCGTCTTCTATTTTTTATTGACAAATTAGGCAAACTAGATTTGATTGTGATGAATACACAGCAGTCATCATTAACACAGAGGCGTAATACAGTTCAGTTCATATTTAGCCACAATTTCAATCATTTTGTGCTTTTGTTCACATATGTGTCACGATTGTCATTTAAGTCATGTCACATTTGAATACTTTTTATATTGATTTTTAGTCACAGCCTTCCTTCTTTTACATAATCTTAGCAAGTGGGAGGAAGTCAGCAGCGCGCTCTCATAAAGCCAGTCACTTAATGTTGAATGCCCAGCGACTACTCAGTCTATCTTGTCTAAGACAGGTTTGATTTTATCTTGAATCGTAGGGGGAAGACTTGTGTGCTCAAGAACTGGCAACCAATGGATGCTCATCTGGAAGTACAACACATAGAATGTAGTTACACAGAATAAGGGACCTCAGAAACAGAAGAGATGCTTGTCTGTCTGTCTGTCTGTCAGGTGTTGTATGTGCCACAACAGAATGGAAAAACAGTCGCTCAGCATTTTTCAGTCATTTAAACTGACATGGTCTGGTGACAGGATCAGCAACTGTGGTCAGCAAGCCTGACATCCCAGACAACTAGAAGTCACAAAATGTGACATTGGCGGCTATATCTACAATTAACATAACTTTGAAGACTGTGTAAAAGATCATGTGAGGTACAGTATCATTACGAAAAGCTACAATGTTAAAATAAATAGTTGATGTATCCAATTATCTATGGTTCATACTCTTAGTTTAAATCATTTGAGTTATACTAGTAGAACAATATTGATTTATGGTCATTTCATTATTACATCTGAAATGTTTTTCTGTAAAATTCACCTTAATGAAAGAACAAGTGTCTGCGTTTCTGTCTCGTTGCTATGTCTCTGTTTTATTCCATTTGGTCAGGGCTGTCTTACCAGCATCATAGGCCCCCGGACAACGTAGTGCGCTGTTCTGGTAGCAAAAAGGAAACATACATAGGCACCAGAAACAGCGTGGACCCCTACGCTCCTGGGGGCCTCAGCCAGTGCCCATTGTGTGCATACGTTAAGATGGCTCTACTTCTGGAAGGGGATTTGTAAAAGCAATGTTAATGTTAATGTTTGTGATGTGCCATATGTTGGAATGAAAAATACAATGATTATAAAATACATTCCAATGGATGATGCACTGTGAACATTAACACTGAATACATCCAACAGAGAGTAACTGCAGGACAGACCGTAATCATCATCATATCGACCTTAATAAAATGACAAGTGTCTGTGTGTTCATCCAGATGATATGTCTCTGTTATGTGCTTTTTGGTATGGGATTTGTAAAAGCAGCACAAATGATTGTGATGCACCATCTGTTGGAATAAAAATACATATATATTTTTTTAACTAGATGCATTACAAAATACATTCCAATAGATTGTACATTGCAAATGTTAACACTAAATACATCCAAAAGACAAAGATATGTGTGTGTGTGTATATATATATATATATATATATTTATTTATTTATTTATATTACACACATACACATCTGTTTATCTTTTATTGTGTCTTCTATTTTTCTATTCATTTTGTAAAGCACTTTGAGCTACATTTTTTGTATGAATATGTGCTATATAAATAAATGTTGATTGATTGATCTATATCTTTTGGATGTATTTAGTGTTAACACATACATACATATACACACACATATATATTTATATATATCTCTCTATATCTATATATACTGTATATACAGTGGTGCTTGAAAGTTTGTGAACCCTTTAGAATTTTTTATATTTCTGCATAAATATGACCTAAAACATCATTAGATTTTCATTCAAGTCCTAAAAGTAGATAAAGAGAAACCAGTTAAACAAATAAGACAAAAATATTATACTTGGTACAGAACAGCTTCAACTCTGGGATGTTGGTGCGTTTCCTCACATTAATTGCTCGCTTCAGGTCCATCCACAATATTGCGATTGGATTAAGGTCAGGACTTTGACTTGGCCATTCCAAAACATGAACTTTATTCTTCTTTAACCATTCTTTGGTAGATCGACTTGTGTGCTTAGTGTCGTTGTCTTGCTGTATGACCCACCTTCTCTTGAGATTCAGTTCATGGACAGATGGAATGACATTTTCCTTTAGAATTCTCTGATATAATTCAGAATTCATTGTTCCATCAATGAAGGCAAGCTGTCCTGGCCCAGATGCAGCAAAACAGGCCCAAACCATGATACTACCACCACCATGTTTCACAGATGGGATAAGGTTCTTATGCTGGAATGCAGTGTTTTCCTCTCTCCAAACATAACGCTTTTCATTTGAACCAAAAAGTTCTATTTTGGTCTCATCCATCCACAAAACATTCTTCCAATAGCCTTCTGGTTTGTCCATGTGATCTTTAACAAACTGCAGACGAGCAGCAATGTTTTTTTTGGAGAGCAGTGGCTTTCTCCTTGTAACCCTGCCATGCACACCATTGTTGTTCAGTGTTCTCCTGATGGTGGATTAATGAAGATGAACATTAGCCACTGTGAGAGAGGCCTTCAGTTGCTTAGAAGTTACCCTGGGGTCCTTTGTGACCTCACCGACTATTACATGCCTTGCTCTTGGAGTGATCTTTGTTGGTCGACCACTCCTGGGGAGGGTAACAATGGTCCTGAATTTCCTCCATTTGTACACAGTCTGTCTGACTGTGGATTGGTGGAGTCCAAACTCTTTAGAGATGGTTTTGTAACCTTTTCCAGCCTGATGAGCATCAACAAGTCTTTTTGTGAGGTCCTCAGAAATTTCCTTTGTTCGTGCCATGATACACTTCCCCAAACATGTGTTGTGAAGAGCAGACTTTGATAGATCCCTGTTCTTTAAATAACACAGGGTGCCCACTCACACCTGCTTGTCATCCCATTGATTGAAAACACCTGACTCGAATTTCACCTTCAAACTAACTGCTCATCCTAGAGGTTCACATACTTTTGAATGTAATATTCGATCATTTTCCTCAATAAATAAATGACCAAGTATAATATTTTTGTCTCATTTGTTTAACTGGTTTCTCTTTATCTACTTTTAGGACTTGAGTGAAAATCTGATGATGTTTTAGGTCGTATTTATGCAGAAATATAGAAAATTCTAAAGGGTTCACAAACTTTCAAGCACCACTGCATATTTAGAGCTGCTGATGATCTGTGAGGTGATTAAGACAATACAAATTTCTGTTTTTATATTTTTTAACACTACTCTTAAATGCATGTATTAAATCCAGTTAATTTGACCACATTTCTCATGTCTTGAAGTCAATCCAAGTTTATTAATAGTAGTAATGGGTCGCTGGCCCTTAATCGTTTTCAGTGGGGTTTCTTGATAATGGTGTTCATCCCCACACATCCCTTATGATACAGAATTATTCTGTGTTGGAACATAAAATGCTGTGTACTGAGAGAGAGAGAGAGAAAGAGACAGACAGACAGATGGAAGGATAGACATACATGCAGACAGACATACAGATAGATAGACAGACTTCATTTCATGCATATCCTAGCTCTTCAAAGTACAGAGAATAACATGAGAACAACTAAAACCAAAACAAGTTATAGAAGCAAAAGAATGAGTTTCATTTTTGTGTAGCGCTAACATTGCAGACAGACAAGCACTGCGCTCTGAGATAGCACATCAAGGTCATCCTTGCCGTTATCACACATCGACAGCATGGAGAAAGAAATAACATAAAAGTTACATCGCACAGTATAACGGAACATCCAGAACAAGACGATACACACAGTGATGTCTGCAAATGTAAGACCACCTGTAAACCAGGCTATTGAGGTACAGATCCGACTATGAGACGAAATGTCAGCCCTGTCCCTAGCAACGATTACGTTTGCGGCCGAACTTTTTTGGTCGCCCGTGGAGGGGGATATGATCTGAAACTGCACAGTTCAGGAACTTCACAATTCTGAGCAACCAAAGAGCAGATGACACAGAATGGAATCACGCAATTCCTTAGACCTCACTCACATCTCCCCCAACACAAACATGATATTTGTTGTTTAATTAATTGTATGTTACCTACTGTGGCCTACATTATAGCATACATTAGGCCTATATTATACTGGAAATAATAAAACAGTCAATAATAAGTGCAAATTAATCATGCTCATACACATTTTCAATCTAATTAATGACTTCTCCTCTCCAGGCTTCAAAGTCGGCTCATGTGTATCACGCAGGTAAGCACAACCTGAGCTCCAATAGTGCTGATTGTACAAAGGCTGTACCAGGATTTGATGTTTTAATATTTAATTGTTTGTGTAATTGCTAGTGCATTCAGCAAGTTGTCTTTCAGCACAGAAGTCCAAACCATATTCATTGGGTGGATTGGTGGTTATTGTTTCTGTTATGCAAAACTGCGCAATAAATAAACAAGAATAATTTAATATGCTTAGGCAAGAAATTATTAAAACTGTTTTGTAGCAGAAATGAATCACTGTTTTATTTCTACTTTATAGAATAATGCTACTATGCTTACAGGAAACAGTGGCAACTTACCTACTGATCCCAAACAACCCTGCCAGGATGGGAATGGCACGTAACTGCCCCTGCTCCAAGAATGTGGCCAGGGCTACAAGGTTGAGGGCATAAAGGCTAAGATGTTCTGAGGAAGAAGAGACGAACACCTGCTGCAGAGTGGCACCTTGAGCTGGAGAATCTTGAGTGGTGGCTGAACAGAGTGTGGCGGCAGCACTGGAGAGAAGGCCTGTACAAAAGAAATGAGGGTCTAGTTAGGTTTGAGTGAACTGTTCCCCTTGCTTATTAAACAACTAAGCTGAGGTGACCCTAAACGTATTGATATTTCAAAAAGAACAGTAAATATGATGTGACACACGCTCTGCTGGGGAGACACAGGTGATATTACCTTGCATGCAGAGGAGAGAGTGTGGTGTACTGTCTAAGGTATTGAAATGTCCACCTCAAGGTTACCAGTGCCAGTTAGATCCACTGATATGCTCATTTAAATTAACAGAACACTTGGAAAGTGTAATGAAATTGATAATAATGAAAATAATAAAAATGACAATAAAAAGAACACTATACCAATTCCATGTAAGCATACAGATAGAATTAAATTCCTAGGAAAAATATCCCAGTAATAAACAAGAAAGGTTCCATCCAGCACCCATCTCACAAAACAGAGACCCCACTTGCCCCTGCTAGTTATAGTTCGGTACATCAAAGCTACAAAAGGGATTTTATATAAAAAAAAAAAAAAAAGAAAGAAAAAATCCATCACAAAGCCTCCCAAGGAGCCACCTATAGACATCCCGCTGCCCACTCAACACTTCTCACACATTTCTAGCATCGTGACCTCCAGCTCAGAAGGAAGCACACCCCAGTCCAACTTCCTGTTGCCCAACTGCCAGACAGGTTGCTAAGAGACAAGGCGACTCTTGACCTCGAGTCTTTGAAGACTATGGTGTCAAGTTACCTTGAGGCCCCCCACAACCCCAGCCATGCAGCTCTCCAGCGGGCTAAAGCACACAGTTGGGAGCAGCAGAGGAACAGTGTGGGAAACTCTCTGGACCACCAACGTTCTGAATCTGCAGCAATATCCTCTATACAGCGCCCAGTTGCACCTTGATTTTATGGAGTTCATCAGGTTTCATCTTCTCAAACTGGGCACTGCCACCTTGTTGCTTGCTGTACAGTATTTCTTTGCCCTGATTGTTTGATGTTTCATGTGAAAGGTGCTATGTAAAATAATGAAAATCGTTTGATGGTCGACATCCACTCCTACTGCATTACCTTCTCTTCAGTCATCAGAATAAGACTGAAGAGTTTATTCCTTTACATGGAGTCCAGCCCTAACTACTTTAAAATGTTCACAAGCACCATAAGAGGAGATGGTCTGGTTCAACAGGGCCCACACATAATGAAGATGGAATCTCTGACTATCTCAGACCCTACATGATCAATCAGAACCCACAATGCTTCATGTCTATCAAACTGTAGGTGTTTCCCAAGATTAAAGCTGATCCATGACCTCTGCATGAGGGGACTAACCGAGGTCTCAAAAACAAATTCCTGAGGAAATGAGGCTGCAGGGGCACATCACAGGGCACCACATCAGGAGAGTCTCACAACTCCTATGCATAATTCCATACATCTGTGCCAAAGCTTTGTGAGACAAAGCCCTCAGCCATTTCCCTTACCCTATAATTAATAGGACTTCAAAGCCTGGTGTGACTACACATCAAATCTACTAAATGGGACCTCAGTGACACAATTGGTTTCACATCTGCTTCCCATTCTTTTCCCCCCAGATTATTTTTCTGTAGGTATTAAACTTGGCTCGTTTATCTTGTCTTTAATGTCCTGCAATTTTATTTAAATAGAAAGGGCACAACTCACCTAGAATGACTGGCAAAGTCAACACCACGCAGCACTGGATTGCATAGACAATGCGTTCGCTCAAGTCCCTGCAGACTGGTGGGTCAAAGGGTAGGTACATATAAGTCCCATATAAAATGCAAGGTGTGAGGAGGAGCGCAGCGAAGCTGGACATGATGAGTCTGAGACGGACACCCAAACAGCATTTCTTGCACCCCCTATCCGTATCTTCTGGAGATGGGGAACTGGGCCATGAGTTATTGCCCAAAAATGGCTGTTCTTCTTCAGCTCCATCACTAGCTAGCTCTTCATGAAGCTCCACCCTTGTGTTAATATTTTGAGGAACCGATCCATCTATGTCTTTGTTGACGTCCAAAAAAGATGTCTCACTTATCATACCCAAAGTTACAAGCTCTAGTTCTTCTTGCTCCTCTTCTTCTTCCTCCTCCTCTTCAGCCTCCCTTTCAACTTTCAGTGACACTTCTGAACTACTGGACTCCAAATTCTGCCCATCTATAATTCATTTAAAAAAACAAACAAACAAACAAAAAAAAGTTAGGCCAGAACTGTGAAATAATTTAAATTTACATTAATTTGGATAGCAGATGTTTTTATCTAAAGGGACTTACAAAGGCGGTCAACATAATCGAGTTAACATTATTTTGGGGGGCTGTTTGAAAACAAGTGTTATGGGACAAGGGTACAAACTTCATTATAAGTGAAAAGCTCAGAACAGAAATACCAAGGAGTTACAATTCTTATATTATAAAAACCTAACAGTTAGAATCAGCTGAACTTCAACAAACAAGGGGGTCTTCAACACATGAAGGCAGTTGGATATTCAATTGAAGGTGGGCAGCTTGTTTCTCCAGCTTGAAGGTAAACATGAAGAGTCTCTGGAGTGAGATTTGATAGCATGCAGTGGTGGCATCACCAGATTCTGCTCATCAGCAGACTTGAGTGGTCCAGAAGGAGCAGAGAGGACCTCACCACTGTCTCCACAGACAACAGTGCTGATCCACGGACTACTCTGTAGGCAAACATCAAGGATTTCAGCCTAATACGAGTCACAACAATGAGCCAATGTAGTGATCTGAAGAGAGGAGTAACATATGCCCATCTTAGCTGTTGAACAGCTGATTGAACACCAGACGTGTCACTTCATTTTGAATTATCTGCTGTGACTTGGTGACATGCGCCGAGCAGAGAGTTGCGGAAGTCCAGACTTCACAAGAACAAAGCCTGGTCCAGGACTTATACTGTACATGGTCAGTCCATGAGGTGTATTGGTCTCCTCCCTTCTTCCTTGGCATCCACTTTTTGCCTTTGCCTATTCTTTCTCATCTCATATAAAATCAGTTTCCATTTTATGTGCAGCACTGTGCAAAGCCTGCTATAAGTCCTTCTTACCATTTTATTCTTCGTGGAGCCTCCATTTCATGGAACACCAACTTCAAGAATATCACTATGTCTTCTAGGAATCTCAAATCATCAACAAACCACATTTAATTTTGTCCATCGCTTGTGTCATACCCCTTGTAAGTGTTTAGGGAGCCATTTCTGCTCCTTAAATGTCCTCAGAACCTTCCTCCAGATGTTTGGAAACTGCCCCACTGTCACTCTCTATTGGCTTTCTGCATCGAATTCCCTCTGTCCAGATTCCTCTCTTACCTCATATTCTTCCTCTCCTGGACAGTTCCACACTCTTTCTCAGTTCAGTCCAGCAGAGGTTGTTCTCTCTGGGTCCCATCTCTGTCAAACCTGCACTAGGCACTCTTTCATTGGAAATCTCCCTGTTCTGCCCCCCTTCGTGGTTCGTGCAGATCTTCTTTCCATAACCTAACTCTTCTTGAACTTTCTGCATTGAGGATTAATGGAAAACCTGGTTCCAACATCAGGGAGTGGCTTTTGGTCACCAAGCTTGTGGGAGGAAGGCCATCTCGTGGCTAGTGATGGCAGGAACTTATCCTCTTTGCTTCCTTTCGTTTTTGGTCTGACTGTGGAATCCTCTCCTTTCTGATTAGCCTCGCAGACTACTCTTTTGTCACTTCCCCATTTTTTGTTTATTTTGTTCCTCATGGGGTTGGGGTGGGTGGTCATTTTATCTCATAATTTCATACATCCTGTTTCCTTCAGTATCATACTTATTCTTATCAATAAAAACTTGTCCACACAATAAATCCCTCTCATATAAAGTAAGGTATCACGCATTGTGAATAGCACCTTTATCCACACTGTCATTTATCCTTCAGAAAGTAGAATTACTAGAGATACCAGACCTAGTTCTTTAATGAAGGAGTGCTTAATATTTTCATACAATGAAACCAAACTTTCCTTATTGCGTTTTGTCTACAGTGCCTTTCAATATAATAGAACCCATGTCTTCCTCATTGGGATTAACAATGTAAAAAACTTTTTTTCGTGAAGAAGCCCCTCGTTCTTTACCCACACAGTGACATCGTTTACAGGTTGCTTTATTCAGTGATTTACTCATCATGGTTGCCGTGACTGTTCCTTCCACCCTGTGTCTATGGAGAAGATGACAAAATTCTTAGCCCAATTTCTAGTGGTGTGGGGTCCTGGACATTTTCCTAAGACACTGAGAGTGAGACAGACTTAGCACCAGTCCATTGCCGGACCCACTGACACACATCCATCCTCAAACAGGGTCAAGTCAGACTTGCCTCTTAACCTAACACACTCATCTTTAGGAACAATCTACACTGTAAATATTTTGTAAGCTGGATCAAAAGTAATGAATAATAATCAATTTAGAATTCACTCCTAAACTAAAACACACGTCTTTTGGAATGGAGGAGTGGTCTGAAAAGAAAGAAAAAAAACAGGCACAGAAAAAATGGTCAGACCCCACAGACAGACACAAGGCGTAGAATCTGAATGCAAGATCCTTGGGGGAGCAGTGCTAACCACTGTGCCACCATGCTGCCAATCACATAATGTGTGGCTTGCCTTGATGCTCTGGGCCTTGTAGGCCAAAGGCCCTCCCGTCCATGGCTTTCTGAAGCTCTACACAGTCTGTGGACAGAGCTTAGGACAGCTGAAAGGAAATGGAGGACGTCAATGGCCCAAGCTGACCCGGATACGTATTGACCTTATGGAAAACAGGGGCACTCCAGCCGCCCCAACCCGACACAGCCAGGCAGAGACACGGGTACCAGCACAGCACACGCTTATTCACAAGAGGGGAAGCGCCTTTCTCTCACTCCCCACAGAAGCACAACACAATAAGCACCAAATACACAGTCCCTTCTTCCTTCTTTTCCTCTCCTGCCCACCTCCACTCCTCCAATGACAAGCTTCACCCCGAATGGAGTGAGGTGACTTCTGTTATGTTTCACCAGGGAGTGATCCAGGTGGCTCCTCAGGATGAACTGGAATCGCTCCCAGGTGAGTAGGGTTCTACAGCTCACCCTGGTGGCCCCCACAGAACCCAATGAGGCTGTGCTAAACTCCAACTACCAGCATGCACTGTGGGAATCTGTGACACCACAGCCACCCATGAGGGCTGCCCTTTATCGTTCCAGGAAAGGCAAGTCTTCGTGGATGCTTTCCTCCAGGTGTTCCATCCAGCTGGCGCCTCAGCCAGGTAATGGCCATGGCTGTCCACCACAATCTCTTCTATCTTCTTTCTCTTCTGCTGTTACAAATGCTGAAGTAAGTTTCATTCAAAACAGGAATAGCAACACTTCAGACACACATGGCTTGTTTTTGGTTTTCATTTCTCTCGTCACCTATCAGCACTATGCCGATGATGATGATGATATGCCGCTGTACCCGTCATTCGCTCCAGATGACCACACAGTATCTGCTTGACTGTATGCGTATCTCTCATTGATACTGCAACCTGCTTATTCCTCCAACTCATCCATCTATTCAGCACCAGACTCTGTTCAGCTCAGCCCACAATCGCAAACACCTGCCAAGTCAGTCCTTACCCATAGGGTGGTGATCAGTAACCCATTGCCCTTCACTGACCATGCCACACACAGTCTCTCGGTCTTGCAGATTCATTCTCTACAACACACTAAGGATCAGACCCAATCTGATGGAGTATGCAGCCCAACTCCTGGTTCAGGCTCATCAGACTGGCAGAATTGGTTTCTACCGTCAATGCCTTCTCTTTTGATAACAACTCATTTCACCAGGCCGGTGGCATTGCAGTGGGTACCAGAATGGGGTTTCGCTATGCCAACATCTTCACCAGCTGAGTGGAAGAGGTTTTTCTTCCTAGCTATGTATCATCTATAACAGAAGATGTATTGACAAGTGTGCTGGTGTTGCTTCTAGTTCCAAAAGCCAGCTACAGAGATTTGTTTATCATTTTACAAGCTTTCATCCATCTGTTGGGTTTCCAGTTGATGTTTCTACCACAATTCCTACCATTTTTAGACATCAGGCTTTCTGTCAGTTTTCCAGGACTTACTCTGCTACAAGCCAATTTAATCACAGTTAACTTCTCAACAGTCCATTCTCTCCCTGGCATACTATATGCTGCCTACCTCTTTCACAGTTCCTTAGACTCCACCACCCCTGCAGTGATGAGGCTGACTTCCATAATGAAGCACTCAGAATGCAAAGTTTCTTCATCGATAGAGGATCCCCTTCACAAGTTGTGGACAGGGCCCTTAATCAGGCCAGGAGTAGACTTCATTACATAAACTCTAAGAGGGACCCCAATAAAGAAATCCACATCCGGCTGGTCCTCCCATTCCACCCCAACACTCTCTCTTTCCACAGAGGTAACCAAAATGTCCTCATCTTTCCACAGGTGACTTTTTTCTTCTGACCCTCTCTTGATCTCCTTCCGTCGACCACCTAAGTGACACAAACCTCTCGTCCACAGGCCACTTCACAAAGGAGAGCCACATTCCCTACCAGGCACTCTGAGCTGTAACAAGAGTCACTGTCTCACTTTCAAACACGTCACCAACAATACCCTTGTGTCTGGTCCCTCTGGTGAATTCAATATTGAACAACGGGTCTTTTGCCAGTCTCAAAACATCATCGACTGCATTTCTCATAAAAAGTGTCCAGCCATTTACATGTAAGAAACAAGGAAACGGCTAGCAGACCATTCAGGGAGCTGTTCAAGCTGTTAAAACCAAAGACCTGACAAAGCCTTTGTAGACGACTGCACATCCCTTGATCATAGCCGCACTGGTGGCTCCATCCGTGTTCTTTCACAGGGCTGCAAAGACACTTTTTAAAGAGAAACAGAAGAAGCTAAAGCTCATTTCCTGTTCTGGATTTCTTATTTCTCCAGGTCTTAATAACCAACCAATGTTTTATTCTCTCTCTTCATCTTCACTAATGGCACCGTCTCACACCTACTCTCAGCTTTTCTCCTTTCACCTGCCCTGGCTTTGTTCTTTCCTTCCCCTTCTATTTAGGTTACCTGCTCTTTACTTTTCAGTTGCACACTTGATGAGGACTACACAGCTGAAGCATTCCATTTTTAACCTTCTTTTCTTTTCAACATGGGAGGCAACCAATTACCTCTCCCTCTGCCAATGTAAATATAGTCTCTTATAATCAATAGGAAATAACCATCTGAATTAGCTCAAGAAACAGTCTAAAAATTTTCAAGGTTTTCATCTCTCGTGCACCTACCTTTGATTCGGCCATCTTCTCTAGTCGCTGGTTCACACTGCTCCTCGACTGACAGGATCTCAATTGAGGTGCGGGAACCTGGTGCTGACACCGAGACGGAGTTGAGTTCAGACACGGACGACTCAGGACTGTCAGAAACAGGAGCCAATGAGATCTGTGTGTCCAGATCCAGAAAAGGGGAGAATGAAAGGCGGGTGGGATCGATATCCTGCAGCTGGTGGACCAGGTCACTGATGGACTCGGTAAGATTGTCAAATTCCTTTAGCTGCCGAAGGCTGGCAGGCTGCCGAGAGCCTGAAGACATGATTCAGCTGGAACAGATGGATGAATAGGATGAGACACAAAGTCTGCCCCAAAACGAGTGAGACCATGTAAAGACCACTGAAGTACCCTGCTCCCCTGTTCTAAGAAAGGACGCCAACAGCCCTCAGCAGAAAATTAAAAGTACTAAAGCCCTCTCCTTTCAAACACTCACAGGGTGTCGAAGGGTGGAACTCCATCCCACCCTGGTCCTTCCTGAATTAATCACCACTCAGATCTTCTCAGCTGCCTATATGGAGCCCTGGAGGCATCGCCAGCTCTCCCACTAAGGTCTGCATGCCGACCACATTGCATGGGAGGAAGAAAAATCGCAAGGAGGATCCCTTCTTCAGACTAAACAAACTGAGAAAGAGGAGGAGGAGGAGGACCATCTAATTAAACAAAATTGCTTTCGGAAAAAGAACTCTAGTTATTGCCAAAACAAATGCTGTACGTGTGAAATGAATGGTGTGCTGTGTAACAGCAGGCCGATGCTCCGTTTCTGATATTTACTGAGACACACTGCCTTCTCTGCAAGATTAAAAAGATTAAAGAAATCATTTGAGTAGGAGCATCTCACAGCCGCTAAGATTAAGCAGCAATAATCAGGGCTGCTGTTCGGAGTTGTTACTGCATTGGCCATCAAGGTGAAGGATTTGGAATATAAATTTAACATGGGCAAGATTGCTTTGAATAGTTTAATGCATTCATTTTCATGGCAAGTGTGCATTATGAAAGAAAAAGATTGGTTATTCACAGTGAGATTAGGATCTGAAGTCCACGAAAAATGTTTGACTATTTCCTGCCCAAAAGCCTGGCACGCCAACTTTATTCCCTGGGCGCATTTCATGCAAATGTCTCCTGTTCTATTAAAAAACACATTTCTTGATTTGCTGATGCTAATAGGTGAGTCATGCAAGGTGCTGTACATGAATAACATTGAAATAAATAAATCTAATCAAGTCTTCATGATATCAACCGCCCCTGTTCATTTAAATGCATTTATGTAAACGCATCAGAGTTAAAGCCCACATCTTACTTGATGTTTTCACAAATAAAGACATTAACAATCTGCTTTGAACTACTTTACTGGTACGCACGAGACCTGCTTTCTTAAGCTTTAAAACGATGGTAGGTTGGCATTAAATCAGCTTTCAAGCAGCCCTCATAGCGGATGGCTGGCTACGGCGGTCAGATCGGTTGACTTGGCATGTAGCGGACGTACATTCGCGTAAGAGCTTTACGATAAACAGTACTATAGGCACACACACACACACGATCTACAGCATTGACTGTAGTGACTATACACACGCGCACATATGAACTTCGCACTCCTCCTTTCACCCGGGCACCAGGAGTGTTCATATCTTCAAAGAAGCCCCACTCTACACACTTTCTATGGCTACTTTCGCAGACTTTTATTTCTCACTTGACGGTAACAAATCCAACAGAATTAACTTTCAGGCAACAACTGCTCTTTGTCGGTTGCTGTACGATGCATCGGAGTAGACCCTTCTAAGTTACTCCCACCTACCTTCCCTCGTGAAGTGCTTTAATTTTTGTCCTGAGATGAGACTGTGCTTCATTCTGCTACTAAATATCGCCAGAAGTGTAGCGGCCGCCACATGGATTAACCAAATTAAAAACAAATAAAGAGGACCATCCGGGGGGGCGCTCAGCCTCCTGCATCTTCGCCACTTACCGGTTCGGTTGGGCTCACGGCTCGGCTGTTTTTCATTCAGTTTATTACCCGTCCGCCCAGCCCCCTTTGAAGGGCTTGCGTGGGCCATGCGGAGGGGGCGGGCACTTTGAGAAGCGCTCGCACATGAGAAGGGGGGCACCGTGCCATGGTAGTGCTTGAAGCAGATTTGTTTGTTTTTTTTTCCATCGCCTAAAGCCGAATCTTAAATTGTACTCGTTATCGCACTCTGTTCTAAACATACGCCCCACTGGAACCGATACGTTAGTGGCGTCAGTCCAGTGCCAGCAGCGCCCATTTCGAGTGCCCAGGGCAGGTTATTATCCAGTACGATTCCAGTTACCAACAATGTCGCTTTTTGAAGACCGCTTAAACGAGAAAGCCTCAGTTCTTTCAAACCAATTACTTGGATATGGAGGTCTTAAAAAATAAAAAAAAATCTTGTATGCGTTATTTCACAAACTACAATGATTCGTGCAGTTTTCATAAATAAAAGCAAACAAGGATCCTCGTTTAGACTCATCAAGTTATTGTTTTATTTTATGCCGCTTTTCCCGTGATTTATAAACTCCAATTAAACACTAAATACTTCTTTACTCGTTACATTTATTAAAAACAGAAAAATCAATGCACGATATTCTGCATTTCTTCTTGAATGGTTCGGTTATGTTTTTATACACGCACTTAAAAACGATATCAAATTCTTTTCTGAGAGAAGTGTCTTACTTTGCATCTACACAGAATACAAATGAATTACATTTATATTTGTGTGTATGTACACATTTATATTTATTCATTTATTTATATATCAGATTTCTATTCCCGGGGAGACCCTCACTTATTTTTGGGTAGCGATACCCCTTAAACTAACATTTAAATTTAGCCGCAAATATCCCTTTGTAAATAATTGCATTGGTAATTATTTTGGAATATAATACAGTGTCTTAAAATGTGCTACCCCTGTGACATGCAGGAATAGCAGGCTGCGGGAGAAGAGTTTCAGTATGCCATGATGTCGACTTTCACAGCAACATCTAACGACGTAGAGCCTGGGCTAGAATTGGGGGGGGTCTAAAAAGGACACCGTAATAAGGGCTGAAGCAGGTTTATTGTTAAGTTCATTTAGTCAGATTTACACAAACAAGGCACATGAAAATGTGGGGAGACAAAATGAGGAGAGAGGATCCACACAGCGCAGTGGTTCCGCCATTGTAATTAATCTGTACAACAGCACCAGTGTGTGGGTGTGTGTGGTTTTAAATACAAACCTATACAACAAACGTTTTGCATTATTATTTACACATTTTAAAATGTGAGAGCACGAAGCTTGTTCATAAATAGGATTTCCCACAACTGATAGGTTGCGAGTTAGTGTTCAATCACAGCCAGGTGTCAACGATCTCATTAATACGCGGTGCCTCTTACCATGAGCGATAGATGGAGACGTGAGACGGTATTGTTAAAGGTCTTGATTCAGATCTGTGCTCAGTGTCCTTTTCAAAAAGATGTGTAACACTTGGTTAAGAAAGACTCTAAACTCGCCATGGTATGAGTGAGCATGGGTCTGTGGGTGTGCCAAGCCTTGGAGTGGCGCTCCCTCTAAGGCTGCTTCATGCTCTATGCCAAGGTGATGGAAAGGGCAAAATCTACAACACTGAATAGGAGAATGTAAAAAAAAAATAAAAAATATAAAGTAAATCACAGGCCAGTAAGCTTATCACACACCATGGCTAAGTTAATGGATGTGATAATTATCAAAACTAAACAGCACACAAATGAACTGGGAATGGAGGACACAGTGTTGGAGATGGTAGCAATATGGACTTAAACAATGTGCCACCAGCCTTTGTTTCCAAGTTTTTTTTTTTTTTTCAGAATTAGGTTTTGTTAAAACTGCGGTGGGTTGGCACCCTGCCCAGGATTGGTTCCTGCCTTGTGCCCTGTGTTGGCTGGGATTGGCTCCGGCAGACCCCCGTGACCCTGTATTCGGATTCAGCGGGTTAGAAAATGGATGGATGGAGGTTTTGTTAAAAATGATTTATGGATATCAAATTAGATTGAAGAAAATCTAGCATCACTTCATGGACCAGGACAGAATTCAAGACATTTAATGCAAAGATATATAAAGTGTTACAATAGAAAATTGGAATGTTAGATTTGAATCCCCAAGGAGAGACGTACAACTTAAAAACATACCTTAGGAGAGGACCTTACAGGATGTCAGGCTGCAGAGCCCACTGTGGCAGGAGAAGGTTAAACTTGAGCTAAACAACACACGTGAGAGTTTTGGTCTTTATATTACACACAAGACACAGAAGTGGCAGAAAGTCCAGACAACAGCTACTATGCCAGTCCTGAAGTGAATTAGTAAGAATAACTGCTGGAGTTTAAAGTTTTTGGTTTTAGCAAACCAGCAGTTTAGGAGACAGGACTGATTGGTTTAAAATTATGAGGAAAATTCATACATTAAGTGCCAGAAATAATTTTAAAATGAGTATAACAAGAATACAGGAACACAGCAGGAAACAACTTAAGAGAAAATTTCACACAAAGTGTTGTTTTTAAATGCAGAGAAACCTAAGCTGTAAATTTAAACTCAAAAACTGTTTTCATTGATGCTATTTTTAAATGCATTAATGAACACACACACATCACATTTAAATACAAAATTGAAAAACGTAATTGAAAAATCACTATCATGTATACATGATTGTTTTAAATTAGTTTAACATGAATATACGGAGTCAAACTAATGTTTTTGAAAATATGTAATAAAGCACCACATTTATTGACTTCCATATAACATCTTTCATTTTTGTCACTTGGTTTGCTTCAAAACTTTGTTGTGTGTCATTTGCACACTTTTTTCCGATGCGTCCCTATATGAATCATCCAGCAGTAACCTGCCATCATACTGATATCCCAATGTAACTTTTGATATCCTGACAATCTTTCACTCTGCTCTTCATTCACCACTCCAAGATTTTCAGGGAAATCATTCCAAATAAAAAACAAAAAGTGAACTTTTGAGACTTATGTTGCAATCCAATTCCTTAAAATGAATACATTTTGCAAATTTTTAGGTAACAATAGTCCAAATTATTACTTACTTCTCTGAATGACACCCAAGCCTTTTACTCCAGGTTGCTCATCACACCATCAAATTCTTCACCAGAAATCAGTTTTCTTAGATCAGGTCCAACAAAAATAACCCCTTTCAATTTTGCCACAAATCGCAGAAACATTTGGCTCAAATACATAAAACAAGCTCCATCTTTTGATACGCTTAACATGAAGCAGTAGTAGCCGCTCTTTATTTGCATCCCACACAGCGAGGCCAGATGATGTTCTTAGCACCAAGCTGGGGCTTTTATTTCTAGCAGGTCATTCCATCTGAACTCAATGTTAATTTCCATCTCTGCTACTCAACTCAGGGGAGGAAAAAATGGGGTCTTCTGTCCGCTTCACCTGCTGCTATGACTCTAAATTTCAGCTACATTCTGACCTTACTGTTGAATAAGTTACCTTTTACTTTAAGCATACATTTTAAAATTCTAAAAACACTGAATGCAAATAATTAAAATAGGCATTTAATTTTAGCATAAAAACAAAACTAATTGACAGCCAATGTGTTTTGTGAAGGAGGAAATGGTTTTGATTTTCAAATTCAGCGCCCACAAATAAATTATATCACATTATATAATCAAAGCAGTATTTTCCATGTATACCTGCATAATGGAATAAATAATCAGGTATTTAGTTGATTTAATGCTGCTTTGAGGAAAATAACATTGACGAGATTAGCTGTGAAGTTTGTCAAATTTTTCTAACTTTCTGATAAGCAGAGTAGTCTGACAAACCCACACGGATGTTGGAAGGAGGAGAAAACTCCCTGAACTTCCAACAGAAGACAAGCTTAGAATTAAACCCATGGCAACCAAAAATAAAAATATTGACTGTGCCATCACCAATGTTCAGCTTTACCAACTTCCAGTCCACTAATGTATTCCTTTACTTTTCTAAATATATTAAGCTTTGAAGGAAACACTAATGCCACCTTCTAAGTAGCAACTGGCTTCAGGTTTTTAGAATACTTTGTGAAACATTATTAAATACAATTTTATTCAAGAGTCTTTCAAAGGAAATTGGTAATTTTAAAGTATAGTAGGAGTTCATATCAAAATTAGATCTTTCATTATATTCCCACATCTAAGGAAATGCAATTAACAACATAATTTTACACATTTTTTTCCAGGGTCTAAATGTCATAAGGCAGAAAAAGCTTGGTTCATTTCAGATTTCTTCAAATGCAAACCATTTAATTGTGCAATAACTCTAGTAGCTTCTTCTCCAGGCTCTAAGTGCAAATTAAAATAAATGTTTTGACAATCCTAATTCTTCAGTGTACTACAGGTTAGGAAGATACTCCTTTAAATAAAGTGCTTGTGAAGCAAATACTATTTGCAGAAGTAGTCTTGTAAGGAGATCCAGTGATTAGAAAAACAGAAAACGGTTGACCTCTTTAAAACTCCACTCCCTTCATTTAATTAAAATACAATAAATCAAAAGGATGTTTTCCCCAAACAATGTACTATATTTACTAACAGATAAGATTTATCTTGTAAATAATGTTTATATCCTTAAACAAGTATAGAGATTTTCCCATTATTATTAGACTGGAAATGAAAATCATGGAGTTCAGCTAAGCTGATACTTTTCAAAGTAATTTCTCGTTATAGAGTACATGAAGAGGAGGATGCTGCCACCTGCTGAGGAAGGCACACTTCAATCTTTTTTTAAAAAAAATAAGTCAATGACAATCTCAATCATTGTGAATGACAGACACACTCTGCTATAAATGTGTCAATACAGATTTTATGGTTGCATACACCGCCTGGCACAGATGTGAAAACTGGAGAATGCAAATATATGTTCTATACATCTGACATGTCGCGCTATAACTGTGCCTTTATTCCGTCCCTGCTCTACTGCAGCCTCTTAGAAGATACAATACAGAAACAAGCACCTGGTTCTGTTTAATTTGTGACAGGAACTGCCAAGGCATGATCTCGAGCAGATACTTTGTGCTCTTAATATTCTCACATGTGACTCGCACGTCCTGATGATATATTCTAACCAGCTCACATAAAACCATTAGTCACTGCAAGAGTACTATTACACGATTGGTTAAAATGGCATAAAGTGAATATTTTAAATTGATTTAAGAACACTATATGCCCAATATATAATTTAGGGGACCCAATACAGTATACACAAACAAGTACAGCAGATCCAAATGCAGAGATTATAAAAGCTCCATATCTTCCTTATGAGGGGAGAATGTAAACAGCTGGGATGAAATCAATTGTGCTTACACCTCCATTAAAAGGATACACAAAATAAATACATGAAATACATAAAACAAATATCTTTAAATATTAGATTCAGTAAATTAGTTAAACATGCAGAGTAGTCTCTTTGAAAAGGGCAACATTTTAGCATTATTATATATATATATATATATATATATATATATATATATATATATATATATATATATATATATAAAACAGCAAGTTTCAGGGTTTTTATCTCAGAATGCTTCAA
This sequence comes from Polypterus senegalus, assembly GCF_016835505.1. NCBI lineage: Eukaryota > Metazoa > Chordata > Cladistia > Polypteriformes > Polypteridae > Polypterus > Polypterus senegalus. The sequence continues at coordinate 130,296,453 of NC_053163.1, read as the reverse complement.
GAACTGAAATAATCACCAAACAAGTTGCTTGGAAAAGGAGGAGTAAAATTAAGCAAGCAGATTTAAAATATTCTTAAATTTTCATGGTGCCAGAAAGTAGCAGGAAATTGCATGTTGGATTGCACATACAAGTAAGAATTTCACTGTACATTTCAACTATGCTGCAACTAATGCCATCTATCGAGCGAGAGAGGATACCAACATTTAAAGACTGGGGAAACCCAAAACACACCCTAAAATTCCTAGTTACAATAGGATGCAACAGCTGACCAGAAGAAACAATGCTTTAACATTTACACTGTTTGCACATTGCAGCAACAGTAATTTCAAGCTACCACTCTTACTTGGGTTGAAGCCCTGTAACATAAAACAATTTATGTACAATAGATGATTCAACCAAGGTTGAATAGCACACTCACCTTTGTAAAAGAGCAAACATTTAAGTTACAAAGACAATTCTTTGTAGTGTAAAGTACTGGATATTGATCACAAATGTGTTGATTTTCAACTTTTGTAAAGTACAATGTGACAGTGATTTATTGCATGCATCAGAAGCTGGTCATTTTTCCTAAAGACAATTTGTTTTGTAAAATGAAATGCAGAACATCTGACTTGGTCAACACTTGCATTAGGTTGCCAGTGTGGAATCCCATTGAACCAAATTAAGAATTCCCCATAAGAAGAAAGGTGAAAATCTAGGAAAATTAAGTAAAATCAGCACAAACTGAATTTCATTAAATATTTAATTTAATTAAAACTTGCACTGTGAACTATTTACAAATCATTTATATACACTAATTTACAATAACCACCCTCCCACCCCTCATAAAAACATTAGCAAACACAGAATGGCAAGCACGGCATGCCTCCATAGTAGAGATGGCAATGGAGACCTCTAGTGGGTGTTCTAGCTTCCTTTTCAGTCCTCAGACAGGAGTCTTTGCAGCTGATCAGCTCTTTTCTTCAAAAGTACTCTGAAGTCTTCCTTCAAAATTAAAAGCCATAGAGAATCTAAGAATCACGAAAACTACCATTTTCATAAACCTTTACACTTTGACAAAGCAAGCAATGTATCTGATATCTACAATATTTTTGTCAAACTTCTACTTACAAGTGTACTGAGCTTCTCCAGGTAAGGAACTAGTTTCTGCAGCTCCCGGTCCTTTTGATTTCCATACCAGCTTTGAATGGGGATCACATTTGTTAGCTAGAAAAGATCATAGTGATTGAAGCTGGTTTTGCAACACTAAGTGGACAAATGTTAATTCTGTACTTACCTGGTATGGCCATGTATAGGGATTATTGTCCACAATAACAGCTTTTGCTAGGTCTCGCTTCAGTACAGCAAGGTCTTTAATATAATGGCCCTGCACACAAAAGCAATCCTCCTGATACAAACGATGCCTGAAGAAAGGGAACAAGGGTTTAAGTGTTATTCCATTAATTCCAAATAAATATCACACTGGTCTATTCCGGTCCTGTCCCCTTAATGGAGGAGTTTTACTTTAACACCTAGTTACCACAGTAGGAAAAAATCAATCAATGCCCAAAGGGTACCCTACATACTAGGAGACATGGGAAATACATTAATTGATGTATAATATATTACAGCATTCTACTGTATATTAAATAATTGTTTCTCTTACCGAATAAGCTTTTTATAAGGGTCCATTATCTCTAGGATCTTCTCTCCATACTCTTTCTTGGCAGATGTATACACAAAAATCTATGAAGTAAACAAGTTGAGACATGAAATTACACCAGGTTAAAAATCTGTTAGGTCTGTCAGACATTTGTACTTGTAATCTAGGTTGTGACCTGTCTGAAAGGGAGGGTGTCGGTGAGGCTTTACATCAGTATTAAAGACTAGTTTAGTTTATTACAGTGCGATCATTTCTTAACAGCATAAGGTAAAAACGCATTATAAAATACTGTCCATTTATTTATAAAGTGCCAGCATAAAAATTCAGTTGAATACAATGCGTTTCAAAAGGAATAACAAATCCAAAATTCAAAAGTTTTTGGAAATGATCAAAGAAAAAAAATATTACCGTATTTTTAATTGTAATACTAATTGTAATATGTTGCATTCGAATTATCTAACAGTCACAATGAAATATATTGGTCTATAGGTGGATGCTGGTAGAAGACCAGCAAAATGGCCTCATACTGTAGCACCTTTGTACAAGTCATGTCTCTTTTGACACTTTGAAGTTCATTGACATGGATTTGAAATTTTAGTTCAGAAACAAAAAGGCATTAGTCAAGATGAGGCAAGATCAGACTTTATTTGACCAGGAGTATTTGTTTAGCCTTGTGATTACAAGGTTACCTTTTGTATATTCTGATGGAGCATGCTTGTGCATTACAGTTCTCTTCAGTTTCACTCCTAAATAAAATAGTTCCTGTACATGAGCACAATTTGAAATAACTAGTAAATGCCTTTAAAAGTAAAATTCTGAGGTCTGTCAGAACTATTTTTGAAAATAGAGTTAATCCTCTTCCTAACCAGTCAAGGTATGCCCATTTTGTGATGTGTCAGCACAGTGAGGCCTGAAATAAAACACTGGAGGAAAATGGGGCTAATTAAATAATGAGGGAGTCAGGTTATTTTGTTTTATTAATTACTTAATTAAAAGTAAAATTCCATACAAACAAGTCAAACTTTAAGAGTCCCTTTCCCCAATATTAAAGCTTATTTTAAAATGTTATTGATTAGATCTTGCCAGGTTTTTTTTAAAAAAAAGTTTTGAACAGATCTTTGGAATGAGAATTTGATGTTTCCCCAATTTCAAACAGTATAACACATCAGTCACCCACTGACTTAAAACAGGTAGGCTAGGATTCTTCCAGTTTAGCAAGATACGTCTATGTTCTTCTCCATTTTAAGGCCATCTGCGAGTACATGAAACACAGCTGTTAATGGATTAGGATTGATTGTGACATCAAGGCTGTCTGATAGGCATTTAACACTAGAATTACAAAAGCCTACAGAATAACTCGTAAATCCGGCGCACCTTAAATCCATTTGCACCTCTCCGTCAGTGTCTTTTGTCCTGTAAATGTGCCGATAAAGACAAGCAGCCTGCTATTCAATCCTCCCACCAAGACACGCAGCAAGCAGCCTGCAATTCCATCCCCCCCACCACTGCAGAACGTGCACAAAGTTCTCCCAGCTCATGCCTTGATTATCTGGGGGTGAAGTGCTGGAGTTTTAGAGTGGAAATAGATCATTATTTGGAACACATGTGTGTTCCGTTTCTACAATAATCTGTGTCAACACATTGTTAGAACAGAAAAGTTTTTCATATTTTAGTAATAAATGACAAAATGTAGGCATAAACTATATAATGTGTGAAGCCTCAAGTCCAAAGATCAAATAAGCACCTTTACAAAAGGTACAAGGAGGATACTACAGCTTCCGTGGCTTAACGTTGAGATTTGCTGACTTGTATTAAAGAGTCCCCGGTTCGATCCTGACTGCCTCCTATATTTACCATTTCCAGTAGTGAACTGCTCTTATTGTTATTATACAGTAAACACATTCATTTGGTTTGTACCCAGGGATCTGACGCTGTTATTTATTATCTGAAGCTGGGAATAACTGTAGATGCGAGTGGTGTCTTGAGGCAATGGAACTGGACATTCTCTGATGTGGATGGATAAAAGCTGACACACAAACGCTAGTGTATCAGCCTTCTTTGTATCTCATTGTCACTTTTTTTTTGTTTTTTTAAATTCAGTTTTATTGAGTGTTCCTGCTCACACTGAATTAATATGCACCTTATGGCCCACGATGTCAAAGCCACACTTGACCAAAAAAAAAAAAAAAGACATGGGTATATATAATATTTGGAATAACTAATTTTATGACCTGTATAGTACATTTCGGAAAACATTATCCATATTATTCATATTCATTTGCACAACATCTTGCGGTTGTAATCGGTGGCCGCAAGTTTTTTTTGTTTTCCGATCTTGCCCATGCAGCCTCTACATTATGTACCAGTATACCAGCAGTTCAGCTAGGGACTGCAAGGCCTTACAGAGTGTTGTGAAAATAGCGTTTATCATTATTAGCATACAGATATTATCACTACAGGACATATTTGTCAAGAGCTGCCGGTCAAGGGCTAATTCATAAAGGACCCCAGTCACCCTACATGCATGTTTTTTTCCCTTCTTCCATCAGGCAGGTGCTACAGAACTAATATTACCAAAAATGAAACTTGAGAAAAAATTTCTACCCACAGGTAATAAGACTGTTCAACTTTATGTGATAAACTGGATGTAATGAACTGAGCTGAATAAGTGTCACATCTTCAGAGATTCTTGTCGATGTAATGTTATTCTTAGTGTTATTTCATGTATTACTGTTATTAGACTTAGGTTTGAGCTTTTTCTCTTCCTGATATTTTTAGGCTGATTATTGTGTCTGCAAGGGAACATCATGCAAGTAAGAATTTCACTGTATGTGTGACAATGGGGAAAAACAAAAAAGACAGAAATGAAAAATGTATTCAATGCTTCCTTCTTGTTTAATATACATCAGATCATGGCACTAATGAAAATTTAATAACCTATAACAAAGATGGTTGCCTTTGCTAGCCACACACACACCTCATACAAGAACTTATATGTAGGTCTTGAATTTCTTTCCCGTAATAGATTATAATAAGAAATTTTGAAGTAAAATAAGCCTTTAAATTGAGCTAATGAACACCAAGATGGTTGCCTGAAAGGTGGACAAGGTCAAACTGCAATTTTTACTTGTAAAAGGTAACTGTGACAGTATTATTTATAATTTTTCTTTTTAAAATCCTACTACTACTCCCATTAAAGATTCATACCATACCCAGAGCATACCCGGAAAAATTCAATCCTACACTGTAAAAAATAAATCTTGCATGTGTGTAATAATAAAAAATAGCTAACTATACGCAAAATAATTACCTTAATTAATAAAAATGGGTTTTAGCCTTTTTCTTGATTATTTTAATTCTAATTCAATAAAAAAATTAAGAATAATGTTAACTTATTATTTTTCTTAAAATGTAAACATTTTTTATAACTTATTTTATGTAAAAAAAATATACTGTGAATTGAACACATTTAAGTTAATTTAAATTTAATGACAGGGCACTTCCTCTCACATCGAAATGTAAGAGGAAGTGCCGTGTCATTACATTGATTTCTTGGTCTTTACAACAACGCATTCAGCTGTAACGCTTATCCATAAGAGATATTTTACTACGAATGTGTAAGTATAAAGCATATTAATTCCGTAATGAATAACTAGTACTTCATCTCATATAGTTACAGATGTAAGCATTTGTTGTTTTCACGAAAACTTTCCCTTCATGTGGGAAACATGGCGGGCAAGGTAGCGTCTTTCTAACAACTTGCCTCATTGGTTTACTTTAAAAAGCAAGCACATTTCTCGGATAGTTACGTATGTTCATATGTTTTTTTTTTATCGTTTAAAACTTTTATTTTACACAGAAAAAGAAAATGACAATTCGAGATAAGTTTGAGAACGATATGACGTTTGTCCTAAACTACGACCTGTAAAGAACATATAAATGTGTGAATTTCCCCTTGGGATTAATAAAGTATCTATCTATCTAAAGACGTTTGCCTAACCATCGCGGTATTATTTGACCTCTTATTTAATTAGTGTTCTACAGAGGCCATGTATTTTCTGGTTAATTTTTAACACTGATTTATTTAGCGATGTTTGATTTCCTATTTCCTATTTTATTTCAGGATTTTCGCTATCGCATACTGAAAAGTAGTAAAAAAAGGCGGCCATTCATTTAAGAGGACATGTTGGCGTAAATGCAGGAAGTGTTTAAAGAGCGGTGCCTGCTGCAGGATTTCACGCTTTCACTCTCTGTTTCCCTCCCGTTTACCACTCATTCCTGGGACATTATTTGATTGAGATATGCTTTTTGAAGAAAGTTTAAAAAAAAGACAATTTTCATTGACATTTGAATGCTAGTAATTCAGTAAAAATTATCCTTAGACATTTGATTTAATTTTCCTTTGAAAATATAACTCCGTTGTTGTGACTCTCTGTATGTTCAAATAAATAAATATATGGATTTTTTGCATGTATTTGTTAAGTCATTACTGTCCAGCGTTGCATACTCACTTTTTTTGAGTACTTTAATTCAAATGAAAATCAGAGTAAAATGAAACCATTTTTGCCACTACTTATATTTAATCAAACTCATTTATTTTAGGTAAATTTGAGTTAATTATTAAATTAAGTTTACTCAATAGTGCAGTATATTAAATCTACTCAAAAATATTGCTTGTAATTTGTTGCCTTATTTATTTATTTTTTTTTAAGTAATTTTAACGCAGTATTTTTTACAGTGTATTTCTACTTTCTCTCATATGCATTCCCTTTCCCACACCTCTAAAAAGCACTTGAACTGGACACAGAGCCTATGCGGACTCTTAACACAGCACAATCTACATGAGGGGAAAAACCATTATGCAGGTGGGAGTAAATCTTTTCATGGCAGATTGTCTTATGAAAAAGAATAGTAAATAGATGAATGAATAGATATAGGGTATTCTCACAACAGTGAGAAGCCAAATATGTGGTTAGTAGAGCTGGCTTGAATGACTTCTTTCTGCAAATCATAAGTTCCTATTAAGGCAGAGAACTCATCAGAAAGTTTACCAAGAGGCTGAATATAAAGTAAGGAGCTTAAATTGATCAAAGGATTAATTTCATAATAAAGCATGTTTAGTGTGTTGATTATATACATTCTCCCTTGTCCTCTTCTTTGAAAACCAAAATCTAGCCAACCTAACACAAACTTAGGCCCACAAGGGCATGTATGTAATCGATACAATCATTTAAAATATGTGATATTGACGTGTATGCCAAGCAAGATGTTAACCAGCTGCTGCCTAGATTACTCTGAAAACTAATCTTAAAATAATAAAACAGGAGTGGTCGCCCTAGATTTTCTTGCATACTGAGAAATGGGGATTGATATTTGAGGAGAAAACCACAAGACAATGATTTTTTTATATATTATGTACACAAAAACAACAACAAATCAAATCAATAATACAGGGTGAGGCATAAAGATCCCTCACATTTCGAGGGAGAACTGTGAGGGCTCCACAGGGGGTAGAGAGATGGGGTAGGTCTCATTCAGTAGGTTAGGCTCTACTGTTTTCAGTACCCTTAATGACTCGGACCACTGAACATCGGGGCTTTGTTGTTCAAGCGTATTATGAGAACAACCGCTCTGTGATTACGACCCAGAGAGCATTCCATACACACTTCGCACTTGGTTGAAATGCATCTGTACCAGACTGGAGAATTATTTTGGGATGTATTTCTAACCTTTGGGCAGCTGGGTTCACACTGAAAAGAAAATGACCTGGCAGACCTAGGACTGTAAGAATGCCAGAAAATGTGGAAGCAGTAAAAACATCAATTCAGCAATCGCCAAGGCATTTCAAGGTAAATGTTCCCTGGGAATTTGACCTCTTTAAGGGGAGACATGGGGTGGCCAGCACAGTCACCAGATTTAAGCCCATGTGACTTTTTCCTTTGGGGATACCTAAAGGAAAAAAGTTAAACATCATTCGCAATCTCAAGGATTTGAAGGAAAGGATCAAACAGGAAATCAACACCATTCCGCCTCAGATGACCCAGAGAGTAATGGAGAACTTCCGGGAATGTCTTCAGCAATGCATTGCCAACAACAACTGCCATTTGTCCGATATGATTTTTAAAACACATTAAAACAAAACTTATGTACTTTTCAGAGTACATAAACTACTATAACAGTAAAGATGAATAAATCGGACTCTGCACTTGCATGAATAAAACATAACGAACCATTTCTGGTTAACAGAAACAGCCCAAAAGTTGCTAGAAATCTACGTTTTGTACGTAATACTTGTATGCAAAATTTGGTTGACCTAAGTGAAAGTGTATTCAAGTTAGTGCATTCACACACTCGCACAAACAATTCAAAAAAATTGTATTTTTGGATTCAGGGAGGTCTAAAATGTCGAGATTCATCAAAATCTCAAAATTGAATTTTTGGAGGATTCCAATACTTCCTCTACACTTCGTATATGAGAAAGTAAAAAAAAAGAACAAGGATACATTACTCTCAGAAATGGCATACTATTTTTTCATTGTTTGTTGACTACATGTGTTTTTGCAGGGAAACAGCATTGATCGGAACACTGAAGGTAAATGATAAAGATGATAAAAAAAGAAAAGTTTTTACTTAAAGATTCACCTATATTTTCATTAACCACAACTTTAAATGCTTTAAAATGCAAGTAAAAATTACAAAAAAAAACAGCTACTTCACACTACTTGGGAACAAGGGAACACAAATGGCATGCCACCATGCATTAAATATAAATTCCATATCGAAGCAAAAGATACAAACCTCATAAATGTGAGACATGCGCTCCAAAAACTCTGAGACAAAAGGTCTCAAATTCAAATAAACCTAGAGAAGAGAAAGATAAAATAAGACTATTAAAAATATAGTCCTGGGAAAGTGTGCCGTGAATTAAAATGCACTTCACTTGACTCCTAAAAAGTCTATTTATGCAGAAAAACAGAACAATGATAAACATTTCAGATCTTCTGTGTCACTGTTAAACTATTGCTGCTATATGCTAATAAATACTATACTCCTCAAACAGACCATGCAGCCATGCAAGTCTCTACTAATAACACAAAAAAATATAACATACCTTGTATTCATGATCCTGGAAGTGAATAAAAAATGAGTGCTGGGCATCTGGGAAGGCACTTAAAGAGCTGTAAACCAATGTCTCGTCCTGCATAATAAAAGACACAAAAAATTAATTATTCTTCTTTTAAGAAAAATTTCTGCAAACTTGTTTGCCTGCAAGGCAAAATACTCCGAACTCTGTCAAGAATACAAAAAAAAAGCCAGCTTTTATACCAGGTCTAGTAGTAAAGTGGCTTCTGGTGTGCTTCTTGTCTTTACAGGGATGTCTCTGATACGAGCACTTGGTGGCTCAGACTGCGAACGAATGTTTTTTACAAAATCATACCTAAGGGACAACCAAAGAACAGCACAAATTATTTCGATTTCCAATTCTGAAGCATGGAATGTATGCCATAATTAGGCTATTACTCACGGGTCAAATGTTTCTCCATCTTCTTCATCAGTCGTCATTGAAGCCATATACTTGTACTCAACAAATGAATGCATTTCCGTGTCACTTTTTAAGGAACTTGGGCTTTCTGTATCTATGTAGAGAAGGAAATGGCATATTTTTTGGTGCAACTTGGGAAGCTTAAAGAAAATTTCCAAATAGCTTTTCGCTACACTAGCTTACACAAAGAGATCAAGATGCAAGGACATATCTTTTAATCTGCAATTTTAAAATAAATGTGTTGTAATACTATAAAGGCAAGAGGAATTAATATATCATGAACTTGAACTGTGAATGTTTCAAAAGAAAAATCTCATCCTATGAGTAATTAGAATGTCTATCTAAAACTATAACATTTTTTCCTCTTGGCAAAATAAAGTCTGATTCTAGGTTAATTATACACATCTTCATGACCCTGTTACTTACATTTCTCATTTATTTCAGAATTATCTAAATGACACTTACCTACTTTCATTGGTGTTAAGAACTTCACAATAGGTGAATAAATGTTACGAGCGACAGTACTTTCTGGGGTGCCAGAGTCTGTGTCAAATCTCACCTTCAAGGAGCAGCCACGTACAGGAGTTTTAAATCCTGTTGAGATTGAGCAGAGAGGGAGGGGGAGAGATAGGGGGACTATTGAAACAGGCTTTCAAATTTTAAAATAGCTACCCATCTGTTTTCTCAAAATTAAAGCAAGTGAAATTTGCAAACAAATATTTTAATTCTGATACAGACAAAACGCAAACATCTTAAAAGATGTGAAGGCTAAAATACAGTAGGTACCAGAGATAGCATGGAAAAAAATACTCTAGCTTGATATCCAGGATCAAAATGTCAGACACAATTAAGATAGTGTACAACTTAACACAACTATTTGCAATTAATCACAGGAGTTGCCAAACCATCAAGCCATACCTTCATTGTCATCATAACTATCTTTTTTACGACTGCTCCTTGTCTGCATGGCAGGCTGTTTCTTAGTTGAACTTCTATGTGCATGGCACAATTCTTCTTCTTCTTCTTTTACCTGCTATAAAAAGAAAAAGAACTAAAGAACATCTACTAATATATGCTGGTGTGGTTTATGACAAACAAAAAAACGAGAACAACAAAAGACGTATTCGAAATAGTGGTGCTCCGATCAGGTTTTGTTGAGGCCGATACCGATCATTGATTTCATGTTACTTGATTGACTGATTTAGATTTTTCCCCCCTTTAAAAAACTATACTAAGCTCCTGCATAACCAAATAGAAGTATTATGTCCTATACTAAAGTGTTAACTTTCGTAATTTTATAATTAAACTATACACCACAGGTGTTATCCGTTCTTCATTAACAAAATTAAATTCTGTAAGGCCTATTGTTCAGTGACCATAAAAATACTACAATAGATAAAATTTCCCTACAAAACATACTTTAAGATATACAAAAATATTTACCCATAATATGGCAATAAAGAAAAAGATTCTCATAATTACAAGCTGTCACATTGTTTAATTTTTTCTGTAATATCTGAAATAAAGTTTAATAAAAAAAAGTTTACCATTCCTCTAACAAAAATATATTTTTTACATATATTTTCACACAATCAATTAAATGATATTGGCAATTAAAACAATGCTTATATTGGCAATTAAAACAATGCTTAAATGTAAATATACATGCACTTATAGGGATTCATATTTTAAATCAGTAATTGCACTGACGATGTTTGCTGTCAAAATATGCTACATTTACTGCATTTATACAGGTGTTTTTTTTTTTTCCCCCAGTGTATCCGACAGACATTTGCAATTCTTGAGGTGTAATTGTTAGGGCTGGGTATTGGCCAGTAATATTGTATTTGTAGGGTATCTACATTATGATTTCATAACATATGCATAACCATGGAATGGCATTTAAGTAGAATAACATGATTAGTAATGAAGAGTTAAAATTAGTACTTGGAAGGTGTGGAACAAAATATCATTGCTCTTTAAAAAACATTTTTTCACAGCATTCCACTCATTCAAAATTCACCACAATTTACCTAACATATGTATCGCCATATCAGAGTCCACATTACGGGGGATTCCTTGTTTTAATAAAATGGCATCTACAGTAGTTTATAAAATATTTATATCATCTTGTGCATATTATTATAATAATGAAATATTGCTCCTTAAAAAGGAGATAAGAATGTTATTCAATAACCTTTGCTCCTTAAATGATAAGAATGTTATTCAATAACCTATTTGTGTTATGAATCTTCAAGTAGACGCCCTTCAACTAAACTAGGCATAAGAAACTGATTTAGTCAGAATTAAAGATGCAGTGGAGAAAACTCGTGTTACACATACAGTTTTCAAAAATGTGTCTTTACACTTCCTCCTCAGGCAAAAAGGAACCATTTTAAAATGAGGATCTAGAGGTGATGTTTGTTGACAGCAGTATTGAACGAATGGGCAAGAAAAAAAAAAGCCACTGTGACTGACACCAACATTGATATGATTCATATGGTGCCATTTTTGGAGATTGTCGTGTCTGCTGCTTTGTACACAAGCACACTTTGGAATAGCATGCTGTTCTGAAATTCCAACACTAGGCCTGTTGCTTGGTCAGGTGAGGTGTGTTACAAAGTTTTTCCACTGTAAAAGTACAGCTTTTCCAGTTTTTAATTCATACGAGCTTCTTGGACTTCCTCCTCACCTGACAGAATTGGCAAGTTGTAATAGATCACAGAACATTAAATGTACGATATTCCAACTCTCTGCAAATTTAGAATCTTTAGATTTATACTTAATATCACTTTCATGATGAAATGCAATAATATATGTATGTTACATTTTAGAGATAAATTGTTAATTTTGTTTAAATAATGAATACTGTTAATAATTACACACATGGGGGTGACATGGTGGCAGTGCGGTAGCACTGCTATCTCGCAGAGAGTCATGTCCTTGGTATTCCCCGCTTGAAGTTTGCACGTTTTCCTGCTGGGTTTCCACACTGTGCTCCGGTTTCCCTCCAGCGATATGCAGATTTGGTGCCATTAAAATGACTCCAGTGTATGTGTGCTTGTATTCAACTTGTGATGAGCTGAGGCCCCATCCAGGGATTGTTTCAGCCTCATGCCCAATGCTTGCCGGATTTGACACATCCCTGGATTGATAGATTTAATCATTAAACATCCTTTTTGGAGATATTGCAGTAAGGCGTCATCTGAATTTAATGGGTGTGCCAGGCAATTCAGAACATAGTGAAGCCGAACCTGTTCCCACCGTGAGAATATCTCACACAGCCACTTGGTGGATTCCTCCAGATTTACATAAAGTACGCACGCAAGTATAAACAGTAAAACTCTTGCATAGCAGGATTGCCCGCTGCAGCATGCCGCGTGAAGTATAAACCCGGCCTTACTGTTATAAACAAAAATTCAGAGCACAGTGAAAATTAGATTGTAAATAAATTAGTTGACAGCTCCTAATCAACATTTATTACCTAAACTTAATATGTTCGGTAAGGAGTGCATTCTGCAGCAAATTAATAAGATACTTACCGTAAAGGATGGTTGTAGAATGCAGCTACGCTCACAATTATACAGGACAGAGAAACAACAGCACAGTGCAGCAAAGTGAATATATAGATGTGTGCACGCACACAATTAATGTCCTCAATTAAGTTAGTTTTACAAATGTCTGGTACAAGATGCACTCCAATTGTTGTGGACTGCTTATAATCTAGCCTCTCAAGCAGGAGTATAGGGCTAATCAAGTTTTAAACTTTCACTTTACTATGTGCAGTATTTTTATTTAATGGCAAGTCAACCATCTCCTCTTCTGTTGCTTTCAATTGTAATCAGTACATTAACTTGAGCAACTTGGGACAATTCACTGAGACTCCTTAAAGAACTTCTTTATTGTTGTATGCTGTGAATACACTATCAGAGACCTGCACAGGCTGCTGGCTGAAAAAATAGCATAAAGTACAAGGGAATCTCATTTTCACTGAACTGTTCCTTCAAGGTGTTTGCAGTTGATGTATGCTTGTCCAGCATAGGTGAAGGTCTATATGTGTTTTCAAACATTTTAGCATGGACATGGATTTTTTTGAAAATGCTGTAAAAACTCCAGGATGGACGGATATAATTTTCAATTAAATGTAGCCTATGATTGCAGGTTCTTGTTACAACCCAATTGCATGATTAGAAACCAATAATTGCAGCAAAAACAGAACTCAAGCAAACATTTTGTGCTTCACTTTACATAAGTTATTTGTTAAGGTTAGAAACCCAAATTACTACTTGGAGACTTAAAGCTGCATTCACTGGTTAGATGCTTCATTTTCTTAGCCAGCTAATAATTAGACATGAGCTGTAAATCACAAAAGAAGCTACCAGATCATCTTACATGGTCTTATTTACATTCATGTGTTCACAGCAAATTATTTTTAATAAAATATTTGGAAGGGAGCAGGACAGAAAAAAGTGGAATACAGTAATCCCTCCTCGATCGCGGGTGTTGCGTTCCAGATGAAAACCCGCTAAGTAGAAACCATATGTTTGTATAGTTATTTTTATATATTTTAAGCCCTTATAAACTCTCCCACACTATTATTAGAGCCCTCTAGACATGAAATAACACCCTTTAGTCAAAAGTTTAAACTGTGCTCCATGACAAGACAGAGATGACAGTTCTTTCTCACAATTAAAAGAATGCAAATAGATCTTCCTCTTTAAAAAATGTGTGTCAGTAGCAGAGATTGTCACAGAGAGAGAGAAAAAAAGCAAACAATCAAAAAATCAATACGTGCTTTTGGGCTTTTACGTATGCCAAAGCACCGCGATAAAGCGGCATTTTTTTAGAGGAGCGTCCTTATCCTCTGTGCAAACAGCCCCTCTGCTCACACCGCCTCCATCAGGCAGAGAGAGTGGGAGAGACAGAGAAAAGCAAACAATCAAGCACCGCGGGGAAGCAAATCATATATCATTGAGGAGTTTTATTTAATATGTAATAAGTGCTCTGATTGGGTAGCTTCTCGGCCATCTGCCAATAGCGTCCCTTGTATGAAATCAACTGGGCAAACCAGCTGAGGAAGCATGTAGAATAAAGTAAAAGACCCATTGTCCGCAGAAATCCATGAACCAGCAAAAAATCTGTGATAAATATTTAGATATGCTTACATATAAAATCTGTGATGGAGTGAAGCTGCGAAAGTCGAAGCGTGATATAGCAAGGGATCACTGTACTAAAAGTTACTAGTTTGCCGTAATCCACAAATCATTGAAGGAATATTCTCAGAAAAGAGGAAAAAAAAACAATATAAAAACAAACTGACATGGCTAGTTATGCTCGTATCAATTGGCTGCTAACCTCAATCAGCCAAAGTTCACTCTAAATGACTCAGTCAGTGATCTTTAAGTGGACATGATGAATTTCATCAGTGAAAACCACCCCTCAGATATGAACATACTTGCAAACATTGAGACGACAGGGATATGGAATGTCTGGAACACAATCACAGAAAATATATGTCGGAACACTATTGAACGTAGCCTTAAAGTTGTTGCACTGCAGCTCTGTGGTTCAGCTTAAAGGTCATGTTCAGCTCTGTGTCAAGTGCAAAAAGGTCCAAAGTCCTGTGCTTTGAAATCAGCAAACCATTCAAATTCAGTGCACAGTATGTTAAACTTTGAAGCATACTAAGCACATAGAAAGAGAACAGTGTACTTTATAAATACACTTCTTTATAGATAGAGAAATGAAGAAAGACACCCTGCTGTAGTTGCAACTCGACAGTCTCACTTTTAGTTGAAAAGCCTTAAAAGACGTATGCATCTCTGTAATTAACCAGCTCACCAATGCAGTCTAAAACCGAGACGCTAAGTTATGTCAAGCAGAAATTCAAAATCAAAACAGCCAGCCTTCCTTCAACAGTTTCACAAGATTTTGCTAAACCCACCCAACCTCACACTAAAAGTGGAATTTCTACCTACAGCTCAAAAAAAAATCTCTGCAACACTGTATTTTAATTCAAACACCATGGGTAATAATAAAACTGGCATTTTTACTGACTTCCGAGTCCCTCACACCGTAAACAGTTTGAGAAAGAATTTCTTTACATGGTATTTTTAGATTTTTTTTTTCCTTTCCTTGGACATGGCAGTGGGATATAGATTTAATTTGGTAAGGTAACTGACCGACTAACAGATTGGAAGATTGAAAATAAACTGTCATCAGTCTGGCATGCTGTTTTTCAACCACAGGGTTCCCCCTGAGAAGTTTGCCTTTTCAATTCACAACTAATGATATATTAGTATAGTTGATTAGGAAACGGACTCATCTTAAAATCTATAGATGACTTAATGCTTGCAAGACCGTTTAATGAGAACAAGACAAGTAATGTTCGATTGGTAGATGATTTTGTTAGCTGATGTGATTAGTTCTTCCTACATTTTAATATTACTAAACTAAGAAAATAATTCACGCAAGACTAAACACCATTCACCCATAAGAAAGAACCCTCAAACAGGCAGTGGAGAATATTTTTAGGGGGAAAACAATTATGCTATTAAGGAAGCAAATTTTTACCATTGGTTTAAAAATTTTTACAGGTCTTAAATTATGTGTGTTGTTTGTAAATCTTAGTGTTAGCAATAAAAATTGAGTAGTAAACTAACTAGATCTCAACAGCAAAATCTAACAGACCTATTTAAAAAGCAAGACCTGCTAGATTCACAATTCTACATCAGGACACAGGTTCAAGGTTACGAGGATAAATAGCAACTGGTTCAAATATTCCTTCACCCCAACTGTTATTAATCTTCTGAATAGTTTTTATACCAATAAACATCTATAGATTTGATGTGTAGACTGATTATTTATTCACGTTAAGCATAAGTTAGGTTTTAATGCTAACGTAATTTTTGTATGTAATGTTATAATTAAGTCATTCCTATAGAGTATTAGGCTTTTTTTCCCAAACTTACAGGCTTACTTGTACCAGGTTTATGTTGGTTCTGTATTTTATGTAATGCCTTTGTCTTTCTGAAAAACCTGATACATTTTCTCTCTTGGGACAGTAAACTTGAATGAAATCAGTACTGCCTTAAATTCCACCAGCCCATAAAGAAAAAAACAGTACAAAGGCATCAAGAAGAAACAAACACTCATTTTGTGCCACAAATAGTATGTTTTAAATGACAACGACATGGCGGGCCTTAAAGATCCAATGGTCTGGATCTAACCAGGATGCCTTGAGCTTGACATGTCTGTTATAAACATTATCTGTATCATTTGTTTTGAGTGCAAACTTGCCATATTTAACAACTACATTAGAACTTGAAATACTTCTTGTAGCAGAGTACATACACTTTGACTTCTTAAGACGACAAATAGTAGGCATGGCGAAAATGAAAATACTGTAATATTCTATAACAACATTTAGTGCTAAAAATGAAACGTACAGAGAAAACAGCAAACAATTATGCAAATGTACAAATACATTTTAGTGCTGGAAATGGATGGAGTAGTGAACTGAACACCATCCCTGAATACTGTATATAGCGACTTTTAAGGAAGAACACTGGGACAGTTTGTAAAAACATTCTAAGAACATTAAGCTGTTCTTCTCAGATAATTTTCAAACTATGTGGTTGGGGGTCGTGGGGGGGGTTGGGAATATCACAACCTTACAAATTATGCATTTAGCAACACTTTACACAGTACAGAAACATTATTTCAGTTGCGCCGTTTTAACCTACTATTACAGTACAACAAAAATATGCAATGAAGATTTTACAAATGGATCACTGTAAACAAAAAAGATATACAGTCATATGTAGTCAAGATAAAATGAGCATGAGACCGACCATAAACGGACACCTCGCACAACACTGATTTGGGAACCAAAATGTACTTTCAAAACCCGCCAAACTTAGGCAGATTTTCACAGAAAAAATATTGGAGTCACGACGAAACAAGAAAGAACATCCCGCATCTACATAAAAGACAAATAAAGCATCGACGAATTAAAAAATAACAGTTATTTCCAGTTTCAGAAACAGAAATGTGTATAAAATAAGACTTTGCTGCTGTGCTACGTTTGCGTTAATTCTACGTCCTCCGTAACTGAAAACCAGTTCCGATATCAACTTCCACCTTTTATGTATCGATCGGACTTTGGTAAAGGGAAAAATACTCAGAAAACACGAAATGATTGGATTTTCCAGCTAGACTAGTAAATGTGGTCCTCGTTGTTTTAACTCGTTGAGTCTGCGCAAAATGGAAAAAAGACATTGCTCAGCGCACGCCTACAGAAATAGAGGCCGAAAATACAGCAAGGCCTCACAAAACGGGCTCATCAGCAAAGTATGGGGGATAAACAACGCGAAAAACTGCCAGCATAGACAGGCCACAATCAGGGCTCTGCGGCCTATTGCTTACTGTAATCTAACTAATTTACTCATTTACCTGCCGTTTTCTCGAAGACTTCGGCGTCCGTGGAAGTGGTGAATACGAAGGGCTCAACGCCCTGGCTACAGTCCTTCGCTTTCGAAGCCTCATCTTCACAAGACAATAATAAAACTAAACTGGAACTCGTCTTCTTCCGTGTAATGTTTATCTTCGCGCTTTGAGCTGAAATTTTAAATCTGCCGGGTTCAAAGGCGGACGGCAGAGGGCGGGCGAAGCTACACAACATAGCTAAGTTCGGGGAGGCGCCGCTGTTCCGCCCGCGCAGACAGTCACACCTCATTGGACTGCTTCAAAATGACGTACAACTGAAGGGTCGCAGACAGTGTGAGAGAACACTGTGGGCGTGATTTTATCGCGAGTTCTTTGGTACTGGCCTCTTCGATTAGTCTGTTATTTCTATCGTCTTAATAATTTACTGTATTTAAAAAAAATCGCATAGGAATATAGGAGTGTCATATACATCGAGCACAATTGGGTAGCAATACAAATTTGTTTAGATAAAGGTTACTAGTCGATTCCTTTTGTATGAGATGGAATTTGGCAGCTGAAGTGCAGACACCATGTTATGAATTATTTCACTTTTTATTTATTTTATTATAATTTTTAAATACAGTATTATCAAATGTACTATTTAAACATTGTATCATCTTTATACATATAACAAAATATACATGGGCTAGAAATTGGCGTGTTAAAGAAAACAGGCACGTCGTGTCTGTTGCTTTTAGAAAAAAAAACACATGTCCATAATAAACGGAAAAGCCAATAGATGAAGGGATAATTGGTACCCTTTTTGTATGAGACAGAGATAAGAGAAAAATCAAATGTCCCGAGTAATCCTGTTACAGGTTATTGTCGGTAGCTATGAAATGGGGCATACATATTTACCTGTCTCTCAAAAGAGTCGCCTGCTTTGAAAAAATCAGACTCCTTTGATTGGTATCACATCAACATTTCTGTACAGTATTGTGATAACTTTATTAGAAAATGTTTGTAATTACTTCCTTTAAAAAATAGATGGATAGAAATTAATGACTTCTGGGGATATTGGTCTCTAATCTGCGTATAGTTAGTAACAATACCATTGTTTAACCAGAGAAAATTGGTATGTAGCATTATTTTAGCTGATCGTCATGTTAACACTTAAGCAGTTATACACCTCTGAGTAAATGAGAATTAAAAAGTAAGTATGATCAAAAATTCCTAACTGCTGCCTGCTTCTTTGATGCCTTTGGCACCTTACCACTGTGGCTTGTACCTAGTCCAGAAGCCGGTAACAAGAATACAAAATATTCAGAGATGCCAGGAGAATACTGTTATACATAACATAAACAAACTGTATATATATATATATATATATATATATATATATATATATATATATATATATATATATATATATATATATATATATATAAAGAACTGTATATTTGGATGACATACTTAATGCTTTAATTGCCTTACTATTTTTAATAATTTTGATGGAATTTTTAAAATAATTAAGATCATCATTAAATAAATCAGTTTGGAATTCTGTTACTAACTCTTATTTTGTGGATGAAGTATTTTGCAAGTAATAGGAACATATTTATTACATAGTGTGGTACATGGCCGGCCGTTCATCCCGGCCAATATCCCCAGGCCTCCAGATGGAGCCCTCCTTGCAGCATAAAGGTGCCCCGAATGCCAGCAGGGAATTATGGACAATGGACTTTTAATGCACAGCCCTGCTGGATATCATGGGGGCCGCCAGGAGTCGCTGCAGGGAGAGCCAGAGACTTTTTGCCTTATGCCCAGGAAGAACAACAACAACAACAACAACAACATTTATTTATATAGCACATTTTCATACAAACAGTAGCTCAAAGTGCTTTACATATTAAAGAATAGAAAAATGAAAGACACAATTATAAAACAAAATAAATCAACATTAATTAACATCGAATAAGAGTAAGGTTCAATGGCCAGGGGGGACAGAAAAAACAAAAAACTCCAGACGGCTGGAGAAAAAATAAAATCTGTAGGGATTCCAGACCATGAGACCGCCCAGTCCCTCTGGCCATTCTACCTAACATAAATGAAACAGTCCTCTTTGGATTTAGGATTCTCACGGAAGGACTTGATGATGATGATGGTCACGTAGACTTCTGCCTTTAATCCGTCCATCATTGTTGGAGCATCATGAAGCTTTGAGTAGGTGGAGGTGGCGCAGGCCACCACCACAAAGAAACCGGAAAAGAAGCAGAAAAGAGAGTAGGGGCAGTACCGATTTTAGAGCCACCATGAATAGTTATTTTGAGGAAATTGAACATATAGAGTATCAGGATTAAGTTAAATTAAGATTAAAGTGAAGTTATAAAAAGGCCATGTTAAAGTAATGTGTTTTCAGCAGTGTTTTAAAGTGCTCTACTGTATCAGCCTGGCGAATTCCTATTGGCAGGCTATTCCAGATTTTAGGTGCATAGCAGCAGAAGGCCGCCTCACCACTTCTTTTTAATTTTTGTTCTTGAAATTCTAAGGAGACACTCATTTGAAGATCTGAGGTTACGATTTGGAAATCATAGTCACATGGACAAAGGGAATGATGTGCTTCCTGGGTGAAGAAAAGAAGGATTTTTATCTGACCCGGAAGTGTTCCAGGTCACATGGACAGAGAGGGTGAAATGCTTTCGGGTCAAGGAGTATAAAGGACTGTGGGAAATCCCAGACAGATGAGCTGAGTTGGGAGGCAGGGTGGCTAAGCGTCTGGGAGGTTGGAGGATTGGATTATTGTGTATTTAATTATTGGAGTATTTGGGAGTGGAGGGTGCTTTGTGCACTTATTATTATAATAAATCAATTATTTGGACTTTTATCTGGTGTCTGACGTGTGGTCTGAGGGTACAAGAGTGCGAGAAAACCCTAATCTGTCACAATAGTTACATTATTTTTTACTTTTTGTATAAGAGAATAGGATATTACCATTCTCTATATTTATTGTACCATTTGTTGTTTGTCCAAAATTCTTCAGTAAAACAAGCCAAAACCTTTTCAAATGTATGCTGTTACAGAAAACATATTCAATGCATTCTTTATTTTCACCACAGATGTTGCATAGATTTAATATATCTGGAATAAATTTAGATATTAAACTATTGCATAGATAATATTTATGAATGATCTTACCAATGAGTGATACCATCACAGATTGAATTTGTGACAGAGGTATAATATTTCTTTAATGAAACTGTAAAGTTCTTTTGAAATAAGAATTCTGTATATGTAAAAAGAGAGCTCTTTTATTTATGAGTTGTCTTATTAAGAGAATGTTATTTCCATATCAATTATCAATAAATAAACATTTCTTTCTGTAGATTGTGTTATTTTTTTATTCCAAATTAGACAACGGTGTGGAGAGAAGTTGTGTTTGTAGATGAGGGAACATGAATGCCACACTTGTAAATGGATTTTGCTAACTTAATTGGAAGTTTCCCTTCTGCATAAGGACATTGTAATAAAACATTAAAACCACCTACTCTTTCAAATATAAAAGTTGGCATAATGTTCCTATGCTATGAGGTTTTCTTAAATATCTTTTGTTTTTAATTACATTTTTTTATTTTGTGTCATTGATTTTTCCAAATGAAATTCTAAATTATTTTATTTAGAAGAGAAGTCTGGAATTTCTGCTGCTGAAAATATATAGGAAATGTGATAATCCTTCTGTTTTTGAAAGTAAGACTCTTCCTTGAATGGTTAAGTCTCTAGCCAGCCATGAGTTATTTTTTTTCGTAATGGAGTCACTGACTGGATTAAGGTTTACCACATTGTTTTCGCTGAATGTTTGTTAATTTTAATTCCCAAGTAAGTAACTGTGTTTTAACAGGAATTTCACAGATTTGAGATTAATCACTTTGTTTCAGTACCAGCAGTTCACATCTGTTGATATTTAATTTCATCCCCGACACTCTTGAAAGTTTTTTTAATAACATTAAGTGTTTTATGCAGTTCACTAGCGTTTTTCAAATAAAAAATGAAAAATAAAGAGGAGTGTTATCTGCCAGCTGTAAATTATTTCTTTTTATTGAATTTAATACCTTTAAGTTCACTTTGAGTGACCAATAAGCTAAGAATTTGAGAGGTAAAGAGAAAAAGCAGGAGGAGGTAAGGGGCAACCTTGACACATTCCTTTGTGACTATCAAATCATGGGGAGATTCCATGAGAAAATTAAATTGAACAATTACTTCAATTATACTGTGTCCTAACAGCTTTTACAAAAAAATAATTAAATGTCTTTTGAAAATCCATAAATAGAATCATTGGGTCTCCAGAAGGCAATTCATTATATTCATCCATCCTGTTATATCCTAACACAGGGTCACAGGAGCCAACTCTAGCCAGCACAGGGTGCAAGGCAGGGCACCAGCCCACCACAGGGCACACACCCACACATTAGGGACAATTTAGGATTGCCAATGCACTTAACCTGCATGTCTTTGGACTGTGGGAGGAAACCAGAGCATCCGGAGGAAACCTACACAGACAAAGGGAGAACATGCAAACTCCACATAAGGAGGACCTGGGTTCACTTCCCAGGTCCCCTTACTGCGAGGCAGCGGCACTACCACTGTGCCACCATGCCGCCTCATTATATTCAATCAAGTCTAAAATCAAACAGATTTTTTATTTAAATAACAATCTTTAAGGAAACCTGACTGACATTCGTCAACAAGGCCTTTTATCCTATATTTCAATCTGTTAGCAAATACAGAGGCTAGCATCTTTTAATCATTGTTTAAGAGAGGTATAATAATAATAATAATAATAATAATAATAATAATAATAATAATAATAATAATAATAATACATTTTATTTATGTAGCACTTTTCCCATGCTCAAAGTGCTTCACAGAGTCTTAGAAAATAAAAAAATAAAACAACAGCAGTGTATATGTAACATTGGATATGTTTTCCTGAATAGAACAATAAAACAGATAACAAACCATTAAATATAATAAAGGACAATAAACCAAAGTAAAATACTAAATTCAATAATAAAAGAAAAACCTAACAGATAACCTAATTTGTGATATAAAAGATATACAAATTATCCTGAGCACCTGGACAGAGAGGTAAACTGAAAGAAATGGCAGAATGTTAAGTTAAAATCCTTCCTAAATAGATGAGTTTTAAGTTGTTTTTTTAAAAGAATGAATGGAGTCAGCTGATCTAATTAATTTCGGGATGTCATTCCAAAGTCTGGGTGCTATGAAGCTGAACAACAACAACAACATTTATTTATATAGCACATTTTCATACAAAACATGTAGCACAAACTGCTTTACATAATGAAGAATAGAAAAATAAAACACATAGTAAGAAATTAAAATAAGATAACACTAATTAGCATAGAATAAGAGTAAGGTCCGATGGCCAGGGAGGACAGAAAAAAAACAAAAAAAACTCCAGACGGCTGGAGAGAAAAATAAAATCTGCAGTGGTTCCAGGCCACGAGACCACCCAGTCCCCTCTGGGCATTCTACCTCACATAAATTAAAAACAGTCATCTTTGTATTTAGGGTTCTCACGGAAGGACTTGATGATGATCAACGCTCGACTTGATGTTTTCTTGGAGGAAACAAGTGGATAGGACTGGCGAGCTTTGTTGGGCTGAATGGCCTGTTCTCGTCTAGATTGTTCTAATGATGGTCTTGCAGACTTCTGGCTTTTAGTCCATCAATGTTGGAGCATCATGATGCTTTGAGCAAATGGTGGTGGTACAAGCCGCCACCACAAAGAAACCGGAAAAAGAAACAAAAGAGAGAGTAAGGATTAGTACGGCTTTTAGAGCCACCATGAATAGTTATTATAATGAACTGAACATACAGAGTATCAGGATTGAATTAAAGTGAAGTTATAAGAAGGCCATGTTAAAGTAATGTGTTTTCAGCAGTGTTTTAAAGTGCTCCACTGTATCAGCCTGGTGAATTCCTATTGGCAGGCTATTCCAGATTTTAGGTGCATAACAGCAGAAGGCCGCCTCACCACTTCTTTTAAGCTTTGTTCTTGGAATTCTAAGGAGACACTCATTTGAGGATCTAAGGTTACGATTTGGAATATAAGGTGTCAGACATTCCAATATATAAGATGGAGTGAGATTATCTAAGGCTTTATAAACTACTGTATAAGCAGAATTTTAAAGTCAATTCTGAAAGACACAGGTTACCAGTGTAGTGACATCAAAACTGGAGAAATGTGCTCAGATTTTCTTTTCCTAGTTAGGATTCTAGCAGCTGCATTCTGCACTTGTTGCAAACGATTTATGTCTTTTTTGGGTAGTCCTGAGAGGAGTGTGTTACAGTAATCTAGACGATTGAAAACACAAGTGTGAACTAATTTCTCAGCATCTTTCAGTGATATAAGAGGTCTAACTTTAGCTATGTTTCTGCTGTTTATGCTGTCCTAGTGGTCTGATGAATATATGATTTAAAATTCATAAAGTGTTTTTTACTTCCGTCTTGACTTTCAATCCCAATGCATCAAGTTTATTTCTGATACCCTCATTGTATCCATTATTGCCAATCACTAAAATTTCAGTTTTCTCTTTATTTAACTTGAGAAAATTACTATTCATCCATTCAGAAATACAAGTAAGACATTGTGTTAGTGAATCCAGAGAGTCGGGGTCATCAGGTGCTATTGATAAGTACAGCTGTGTGTCATCAGCATAGCTGTGGTAGCTCATGTTGTGCCCTGAGGTAATCTGACCTAACGGAAGCATATAGATTGAGATTGAAAAGAGCAGTGGACCTAGGATAGAGCCTTGTGGAACACCATATAGGATATTGTGTGTCTTTGAGATGTGATTACCACAACTAACAAAGAATTTTCTCCCTGCCAGGTAGGATTCAAACCAATTTAGGGCACTGCCATAGAGGCCCACCCATTGACTAAGGTGATTTCTAAGAATATTGTGATCAATGGTGTCAAATGCGGCACTCGGATCTAAGAGGATGAGAACAGATAAATGGCCTTGTCAGCATTTACCCGCAAGTCATTTACTACTTTAACGAGTGCAGTTTCTGTGCTGTGATTTGTTCTAAAACCTGACTGAAATTTATCAAGAAGTTACTGAAGCTGAAGGCCCTGTCACCCATAGATTGCAGGTTAGTGTGGGGCACAACAAGATTACCAGAATCAGAGGACCTTAGAACAGGAAACATAGTGATTTAGAACAGGGGTGTCAAACTCAATTGCACAGGGGGCCAAACTCCAAAACACACTTTAGGTCGCGGGCCGAACAGGATAAACATTTATTGAACACACTAAAACTAAGCTTTTAAAACTTTAAAACTTTTAAAACTTAACTTTTTTGAATATAAATATGAATAAAAACAGACAGGAATATTATTCCGGAATAAATCAACTCAAACCTTAAATAACTTATAATATTTTGCTCTCCATAAAAATATATCCTGACAAGTTAAAAATAAAGTAACGTTAAAAGAACAAACATTAAAATTTCTTTACTCTTATGTCATTTTATATAAAAATAAACTTAAATTTTAAATATCCCAAAAGGTATTGCTCTCCATAAAAATATATCCTGTCAAAATTATACAAATTCAAAATAAGAACATGCTGCATAACAAAACCTGGGAATATAAATAAAATGTGTTCTTTTCAGCAATAACAAATCAAATCATTCAGTTGTCTTTGCTCTTATGTCATTTTATTAGAGCTGGACGCCTGGCATCTTTTTTTGGCCACAAGTTCGTTTCTGTTTGGTGTGAGGTTCTGTGTTGTGGAGATTCTCAGGATGGATTGCAGGTGCTCATCATTGAGGCGACTCCTGTGTTTTGTTAGTCTTCATCACTGAGAAGAGCTTCTCACACAGATATGTGCTACCAAACATGCACAAGGTTCGAGCCGCATGTAGACGGAGCTGGAGCATTTGTGCGGGAATGGAGTAAATAAACTGTGCGGGCCCTGCAGTATTGTACTTTGCCTTCAGTGTGCCATTACACTGCAGCTCAATCACCTCCATCTGAATCTGCACAGGTGCAGTTTCCACATTGACGGCAAATGGGTTGCGAAACAACTCAAAATTCTTTTTTTGTTCTTTAAAGTCACCAAAGCGCCGTGCAAACTCAGTGTGCAGTGCGTTTTGTTTATCAGCAAAGTGCGTATTTGGGAACACCATTGTGCCGACTTGGTTCAACATTACTTGGCAACAGGGAAAGTGGGGCAAGTTGCACTGGTGCATTTGTGTCTCCCATAAAAGCAGCTTCACTTGAAATCACTTTGTGATTTTGCACGGGTAAAAACGTCTGCTGAAGTGTCAGATTCTTCTTTAACTCTTCTGCTTTCTGTATCTTGATCTTCTGCATTGCATTCAGGTCTTTCAGGATATTCTGATGTTTTGTCTTATAGTGCCGTCTTAGATTAAATTCTGTAATTACAGCCACATTAGCTCCACAAACGAGACACATGGGTTTACCGGTAATGTCAGTAAACATATACTCAGCCTCACATCAGTTTTAAAGGCTCTATTTTCAGAATCAACTTTTCTCTTCGGCATCGTGTGGGCTAGCTTCGCAATAACTTGCAGCGGCATAAGCTAGACTTGATTAACGCGGTAAGTGTTCGGCAAGGCAGCTGAAGGGCGCATTATGGGATCTGTAGTTTATTGTGTTACCAGCGCTTCATATTCCCAGGGCCATTAATATCAATAATATATAAAATGATCTCGCGGGCCGGATATAATTACACGCCGGGCCGGATGTGGCCTGCGGGCCTTGAGTTTGACACATATGATTTAGAAGGTCACTGATGTAGTCCGGTGCAAGGCCATTTAAAGCTCTGTAGATTATTAATAGAATTTTATATTCAATCCCGTAAGACACAAGGAGCCAGTGAAGGCGAGCAGGATGGGTGTTATGTGCTCGCTGTTGCTGGTTTGTGTAAGGACTCTTGCAGCAGAGTTTTGTATCAACTGGAGTTGTTATATAAGATTAGAAGGGGCACCTGCCAACACTGAGTTACAATAATCAATAAGCATGGACAAATTTCTCAGCATTAGAAAAGGAGAGGAATGAGCGAACACAGGATATGGAGGTGAAAGTAAGAAAGTTTCTTAATGTGATTTATGTGGACGGAATAAGAAAGGGAGGAATCAAAAATGACACCAAGATTCCTTGCATCAGAAGAAGGTCTGATGAGATCATCGTCAAGAGTGACTTAAAAGGAGCTCATTTTCTTAAGTAGCGCTTTAGTGACAATTTGCAGGAGTTCAGTTTTGTTACAATTTAATTTTAAAGATTTCTGCTCCATCCAGGTTTTAATTTCACTGAGGCAAGTTGTGATCTGAGGAAACTCTAATGAAGTTGCACTTTTGACATTGAAATAGAGCTGAGTGTCATCCGCATAAAAATGATAACCCAGTCCATAGCTACGAATAATATGGCCAAGGGGAAGCATATACAGTGCATCCGGAAAGTATTCACAGTGCATCACTTTTTCCACAATTTGTTATGTTACAGCCTTATTCCAAAATGGATTACATTCATTTTTTTCCTCAGAATTCTACACACAACACCCCATAATGACAACGTGAAAAAAGTTTACTTGAGGTTTTTGCAAATTTATTAAAAATAAAAAAAATGAGAAAGCACATGTACATAAGTAGTCACAGCCTTTGCCATGAAGCTCAAAATTGAGATGTTTCTGCAGCTTAATTGGAGTCCACCTGTGGTAAATTCAGTTGATTGGACATGATTTGGAAAGGCACACACCTGTCTATATAAGGTCCCACAGTTGACAGTTCATGTCAGAGCACAAACCAAGCATGAAGTCAAAGGAATTGTCTGTAGACCTCCGAGACAGGATTGTCTCAAGGCACAAATCTGGGGAAGGTTACAGAAACATTTCTGCTGCTTTGAAGGTCCCAATGAGCACAGTGGCCTCCATCATCCGTAAGTGGAAGAAGTTCAAAACCACCAGGACACTTCCTAGAGCTGGCCGGCCATCTAAACTGAGTGATCGGGGGAGAAGGGCCTTAGTCAGGGAGGTGACTAAGGACCCGATGGTCACTCTGTCAGAGCTCCAGAGGTCCTCTGTGGAGAGAGGAGAACCTTCCAGAAGGACAACCATCTCTGCAACAATCCACCAGTCAGGCCTGTATGGTAGAGTGGCCAGACGGAAGCCACTCCTTAGTAAAAAGCACATGGCAACCCGCCTGGAGTTTTCCAAAAGGCACATGAAGGACTCTCAGACCATGAGAAACAAAATTCTCTGGTCTGATGAGACAAAGATTGAACTCTTTGGTGTGAATGCCAGGCGTCACATTTGGAGGAAACCAGGCACCGCTCATCACCAGGCCAATACCATCCCTACAGTGAAGCATGGTGGTGGCAGCATCATGCTGTGGGGATGTTTTTCAGCGGCAGGAACTGGGAGACTAGTCAGGATAAAGGGAAAGATGACTGCAGCAATGTACAGAGACATCCTGGATGAAAACCTGCTCCAGAGCGCTCTTGACCTCAGACTGGGGCGACGGTTCATCTTTCAGCAGGACAACGTCCCTAAGCACACAGACAAGATATCAAAGGAGTGGCTTCAGGACAACTCTGTGAATGTCCTTGAGTGGCCCAGCCAGAGCCCAGACTTGAATCCGATTGAAAATCTCTGGAGAGATCTTAAAATGGTTGTGCACTGACGCTTCCCATCCAACCTGATGAAGCTTGAGAGGTGCTGCAAAGAGGAATGGACGAAACTGGCCAAGGATAGGTGTGCCAAGCTTGTGGCATCATTTTCAAAAAGTCTTGAGGCTGTAATTGCTGCCAAAGGTGCATCGACAAAGTATTGAGCAAAGGCTGTGAATACTTATGTACATGTGATTTCTCAGTTTTTTTATTTTTAATAAATTTGCAAAAACCTCAAGTAAACTTTTTCACGTTGTCATTATGGGGTGTGTGTGAGGAAAAAATTAATTGAATCCATTTTGGAATAAGCCTGTAACATAACAAAATGTGGAAAAAGTGATGCGCTGTGAATACTTTCTGGATGCACTGTAAATACAAAAGAGAAGAGGGCCGAGAACAGAGCCCTCAGGAACTCCTTGTGTGACTGGCGCTAAGCTGGATCTGTTGTTGCCAAGACTAACAAACTCTTGCCTATCAGTCAGATAGGACTTGAACCACTGTCATGTCTGACAGTGTCAAATGCTGCACTGAGGTCTAACAGAATTAATATGCTGGTTTGTCCAGAGTCTGCTGCCATAAGCAAATCATTGGTTACCCCAAGAAGAGCAGGTTCACAGCTGTGCTGCGCCTTGAAACCAGACTGAAAGGGTTCCATCAAATTATTAGAGGTTAAGTAGTTGGTGAGCTGGGAGGCTACAACATGCTCAAGAACTTTTGACAGAAAAGGTAAGTGGGAAATAGGCCAAAAATTATTAAGATCATCACCATCAAGACCAGACTTTTTTAACATGTGGCTTACAGTAGTGATTTTAAAAGTGGCTGGCACAAACTCAGTGTTGAGGGATGTATTGATTATTGTCATAACAGTCAGGATTATGGCATGAAGGCAGGATTTAAGAAGTCTGGTGGGGATGGGGTCCAGTACACAAGTAGTTGGCCTCATCTTACAAAGCAGGTCATTAACAAATGTCGATGTGACTGGTGAAAATTTAGAAAAGGAGCTGGATGGAGTGGGAAGACAGAGAAGGATATAAATGGATGATGTATTTATGTTAGTTGAATTATTTAGATCTTTAATTTTATTGTGGAAAAAGTGGAGGAATTTTTCACAAACTTGAGTGGAGGAGGTAATTGGGCCATATGCAGGTTGAAGTAATTTATTAACTACAGTGAACAAAACCCTTGGTTTATCATGGCCACTTTCTATTATTCTGCCATAATTTGTGTTCTTGACTGCAGTTAGTGCATCCCTGTAAGCCCTTTGATGGTCAGAGAAAGCCTGGATGTGAACAGTGAGGCCAGTCTTACGTGACATTCTCTCAAGGCATCGGCCAGTTGCTTTCATAAATCTTAGCTCTGAATTATACCACGGAGCTGAACGCTTAAAGGAAACCTCCTTATGTTTTAAAGGAGCTGTTTTGTAAAATCTGAACCTGCTAAGAGACATCGGGTCCTTTGAGATTAACCAGAGGTCAATTCTTGAGTGAATAGAGAGGTTTTTTTTTTTTTACTCCAAGTAAACTGATCAGTTTTAGGGTTGGGATGTATCCAAATGTCAGTTAAATCAACATTTTCACAATGGGTCTGAAGTATGCTACGGGTAATATTAGGTCTTAGTGGATACCTGTCTGTTGTATTACCCATAACTCCATTTATAATGCTTGATGACGGATATATATTTATGAAATATTGTATAACATCCTTCATCTCTTCAAAAGGTACCGTATTCATAGCATTAGAACAATAATCATAAGTACTGCATACCTTAAGCATTTTGTCATTGTATTCAGTCACTAATATCAGCCAATGCCTGTTTGTATCCCTTGGTACACGTAACATTTCCCCTAAATTTAAGTGAAAATATGCCAACACTTGCTGAGTGATTATTGCCATTCGATAGCCATAAATCATTATTGCACTGATTTTTCCAAAATGAGACATAATCTTTACGTTCTCCTGAACAATAATAAAATGAGAATTACGATCTTATAAAAAAGACAAACTGCCTTTTTAACCAAATTTCTTAGTCCCCTGGCATTCACCAATACTAATCTCAACTATCTGGAATTATTAATTTACCAAATTATACTAATTCTCGCTCTAGAAAAGTTCAGAAAATACCTCATTATAATCTTTCCAAGAACAAGAAGTGACTCTTTAATACTTATTTAGAATAAAACAACATTGCTTATGAGAAAAGATTAACTTTTCAATCTGTTTACCTAAATGACTTAAAGGAATGTTATCCAAAATATTTTGTTCAGACTTCAGCAAAAATGTGATTTACCTCGTTAAATGCTTTAGCGCCTCTAAAATAGTTCTTCTTCCCTTCCTGACGTTATTTTTTGATCAATGGCCAGAGTTTAGCTTGAGTCTCTTTATCTTCAGTGGTCATACTGTATCTCCCCCAATACGAAGTTTCCGTTCCGAAGAAAGGTGTTGTTCTTTTCCATATATTATCTTTTGCTGAGTGAAAGATAAACTGGCTCATTACGGTTCTTTCAGCATGTTTCTTGCCAATCTGATGAACAATTTCAATTCCTGCATCCTCGTATTTTTCTTTTAGCCCACGACCTCTGTCACAGCAAATGTCTTATCTTTTTTCTTTTTTTTTGATGTCTTGATCGTTATTTTCTTGTAGTTCGTACAAATGAAGCCCCCAGAGCCTGCAATATTTTTTTGCATCTTCAAGCCTATTTTCTTTGGTTACTTTTTTGGACAGCGTGTTGTTTTCCTTCTTAATGTCCTTTATTTCTTTAAAGACAAAATGTAACTATGCCTAAAGTTTTTAAGCACACATGCTATTATTTTTCAGCAATGTCTTAAGATTATCAACTCTTTCATTTATTTTTCTTGATACGCCATCTACTGCTTTTATACTTGTCTGTAAGTCTTTGAGGGATGACTGTTTAGTACACGGGCTTATAGTTGGAGTTCAGGTGACGATACCTGATTTTTCTGACTGCGTTTTTTTTTTTTTGATATTTCATTTTTTTTTAAAACTACAGTTTCAACAACACCTCAATCCATTTCTTCCCTCATTTTAGTATTATTATGGTCTGTAAGTGCCGATTCACAGCCATTTTTAAGTTACAACATCTTTTCCATTATTATTTTTATTTTCTTCTTTTTTACAAGAACGATATAGGCTATGTGCCCTGCGGTGGACTGGCACCCTGCCCGGAGTTTGTTTCCTGTCTTGGCTGGGATTGGCTCCAGCAGACCCCCATGACCCTGTAGTTAGGATATAGCGGGTGGATAAGGGATAGATGAATGGATATAGGCAACTTCTTCCTTAAAGTTTCAAACGGATGCTGCAAAGTATTTTCTGAGAGGAGACAATACAGTAGTACAATTTCAAAGAGAAACCCTGAAGAGCATGCAAACCATGCGCCATCTTTCATCTTCTATTCCAATGTTTTAGTGAGTGCAGAGTGAGAGTACTGACCGAGGCATAGTAAATTTTAGAGTAATGTTTAGGGAATCTCTTTAATGCAGAAACCACTCACAGTTACCATCAAAGTGAAGACTTTCATGTAGAAATGGGTATTTGGCAAATTGCTTTTTTAATAGTGTATTAATGATATGCTACATGGCCAAAGGTATTGTATGGCAATACCCCTTTTAATGAGTGGGTTTGGCTATTTCAGCCATACCCATTATTAACAGAGCACCTCAAATCAAGCACACAGCCATGCAAGTTCTATAGATAAGTCTTTTCAAATAGAATGGGTTGTACTGACATGCAGGGCTAGATTAAGGAGTTTGGGGGCCCCTGGTCTAGAGACATTTTTGGGGTCCTACTTATACAAAACACTATAGCCGAGTGCCACAATGGATCCTTTACTCTGTACATGGCTTTTTAGGTGGCTTGCTGTCCTTAAAATATTTTTATGTTATATATAAAAGTAAATTTAATTTACACACAAGATGCAATGCACAAAACAACTTTTTCTTGTTCAAATCTCACACCATTTACATTTTCTCAACAAACGAATTACAGTTCCTATTAATCACGTTCCATACACAGTATAATGAAGACATTCTTGTTGAAAAACATTCATATTCCCATATTTTCTTTTCATAATTTAAATCATCATCTTTTCAAAATATTGGGCCAATGTCCATGTAACATTCATTTATCTTAGATTAAAGGATTCCCAGTAGATGCTCTATTTCCCATTCTCCAATATCCAGAAACCCTTTCCCTTCTAGCGCCTTTTCCAAACTCTTTTGTACCCACTGCACGTCTCTGGTCGCATTTGCTTTTGCCACACTAAACAGAATTCTTTTTGCCACCTTGCTCTCTTGCAGCCACTTCTGAATGATGGAATGTCAGCTCATATAGGTGGTAACTCATCCATGGCTGATACAACTTGTCAGTTATCTAGCCCTCCTTTCGAAGTGAATGTCCCCAGAAACCACCTTCAAATCCTTGAAATGGCATACATCTCTTTCAAACAGTGGGGTGGTCTTCTCTTGTGCAGGTATGCTGCAGATGTGGATGACACATCAGCAGGGGTCTTAAGGGCTGTTAGGAGGTGCAGCAGGGATGTTAAGGGCTGCACTGTCATGTGTTGCAGCAGATGTGTTACCGAACACTGCACAATTGTAAGTGAGCAGGCAAACCTCTTTTTCTGGAGCTGCAGATGGGCTTTTTTTCTTAACTGAACTGACCTTGCAAATGGAATTCCAGGTCCGGATCTCAGCTTTGACTCTCTCCTTCCACAACGGCCCTATAATGCCTGTGCAGCTTTACCTCCTGCACTGCTTCAAGTGGCCCACCTGGGGTCAGTGAAAACTCAGTCTGCTACATTTTTTCCCTGTTCCATGAGCTGGAAGCTCCGCTGGTGTCCACACACCAAGGCCAAAGGACCTTAGCAGCTCGAGTGTTGTTGGTGCAGCTGCAAAGGTAGCAGTCTGTCAGGTGACTTTACCCTGTAGTGCTGCTGCAAAACTGCACTCCAGATCCTGGACCTCAGCCACAAGACTCTCCTGCAACTCCTCAGATGAGCCAAGCAAGTCTATTTTAGGTCTTCATGGTACTCAATACTTTGTTAAATTGAACTGCAGATTTAAATGTGGGAGGTACGCTGGATTACTTTCCCTGACTTCCAACCTGAATTTATATCACATCTGAGTAAACGGTAGAAGAAGCAAGTGTAAGGTATTGTCATCTTCTAGACCAAAGTTATTTTTATTGTCATTATTTAACTGTTTACCATTTCAGAGTCACAGGGAGAAGTTGTATACTTCCCCTACAGCTGTGGGGGTGTGAGACAGAAAACCACTTTGGATAGGATTACTTTCTGTCACGTTAATACCCACACTCATGCCAGGCTAACTTGCAAAAGACATCAGGTAACTTGACATGTACAGCATTGGACTGTGGGAATTGCCTGGTGAAGAATCCATGCCATCCTGCAATGTGCATATCAGAAAAGTGGTGGTGATCAAACCCAGGTCCCTGGAGCTACTACTCAGAAGGATTAAATGCAAGTATATTTCATTTATGTAGAAAAATACAAGTGACTTTTACATATAATTGGTTACTTACCAGTTCAAAATGTTATCGCCAATCTTCATTGTCACATCGAAATTATTTTTAAGTTATAAATATTGTGATTAAAATATTGGTTGATTTGGAGGCGCTTACCACTAGTCATTAGTTCTATCAGATGATGTCCTTATTTTTACTTAAGGTTATATGGGATAATGACAAACTAAACTTTTAATCTGTCCCATCATCTTTTCACACCTACTCTCGCCTCTTCTTCTTTCATCTGCACTGGCTTTGTTCTCTTCTTCAGCTCCTCCATCCATCCATCCATCTTCTTCAGCTCCTATAAAGTATATATTACCAGCTCTTTCCAGCTGCACACTTTCTTTTCTTGTCAGATAACCTTTTAATCTTTTTTTCCTTTGCAGATGCACATGGACACATCACTTCACTAACTCCACAGGCTTTATATACATAACCCTCTGCTTACCAGACAGCCTGTGGTATAAACAAGC
The DNA here is from genome assembly GCF_016835505.1 of Polypterus senegalus. Classification (NCBI taxonomy): domain Eukaryota; kingdom Metazoa; phylum Chordata; class Cladistia; order Polypteriformes; family Polypteridae; genus Polypterus; species Polypterus senegalus. The sequence continues at coordinate 130,262,112 of NC_053163.1, read as the reverse complement.
AGCTCAGGGGAATCTGAATCTGGCTCCCTATCTGTTCTGGCTATATTGGTGATTTATCATGGATTAACAAAGTTTTAGAGTACACACCAAGTTATGCTTACCTTTCTGATTTTACCAGTGTGGGACTGCTTTTCTAAACAATAATTCACTTAACATGCACACTAAATAACAGGGCTGCTAAAAAGAGATAGAATTCAATATGTGCTACATGATCTGAGCCTATCAACAATGAAAAAGAGTGATACAGGATTACAGAAAGCATTTTGTTACAGTCATTGGAGCTAAATGTCATGCAATCAGCTTCATAATGTAGGAAGCAACCATTTTCACCAGTTGATGTTGGATAAATTTGTCCATATCAATAAATGGCATATCTAATATTAAATTTTGGTTGAAGAGATATAATTATTTAGTGTCACAAAATCTGTAATAACAGCACTATGTATATCATACATACACACACAGTATCAAAATCTGTCTACCACATAGGAAACTGCTTCCATTTGGATAGGGTAGGCAACTATATAAGGAGATGTATATCGTCAAGGAGGCAGTTTGTAAGACTACAAAACAACAGTATGTCTGATTGAATGATCATCAGATTAGGGGTCCTCCAATGAAGTCTTTCAACTGCGTACCCCTTTACCATACATACAGTCATGGTCGAAATTATCATCATCCCTGGAATTTTCCCAGAAAATGCACCATATCTCCCAGAAAATTGTTGCAATTACAAATGTTTTGGTATACACGTTTATATTCTTTATGTGCATTGGAACAACACAAAAAAACAGAGAAAAAAAGCCAAATCTGACATCATGTCACACAAAACTCCAAAAATAAGCCGGACAAAATTATTGGCACCCTTTCAAAATTTGTGGGTAAATCGTTTTATTTCAAGCATATAATGCTCGTTTGAACTGACCTGTGGCAAGAAACAGGTGCTGTCAATATAGCAATCACACCTGAAGCCAGTTAAAATGGAGAAAAGTTGACTCAACCTTTCTGTTGTGTGTCCTAGTGTGCCACACTAAGTATAGAAAACAGAAAGAAGAGCAGAGAATTGTCTGAGGACTTGAGAACATAAACTGTGGAAAAATATTAACAATCTCAAGGCTACAAGTCCATCTCCAGAGATCTTCATGTTCCTTTGTCCACTGTGCGCAACATAATCAAGAGGTTCACAACACGACACTGTAGCTAATCTGGATCTGGACGGAAGAGAAAAATTGATAAGATAACAAAGGATAGTCCGAATGGTGGATAAACAGCCCCAATCATCTTCAAATCATATTCAAGCAAGGCATCATGAAATCTGAAGACTACCAAAAGATATTGGGGTGCAATGTAGGGCACAGTGTCAGAAAGCTGGTTCTGCATCAGAGGTCAAGGGTGTTCCAGCAGGACAATGACCCCAAACATACCTCTAAAAGCACCCAGAAATGGTTGAAGACAAAGCACTGGAGAGTTCTGAAGTGGCCAGCAATGAGTCCGGATCTAAATCCAATTGAACAGTTATGGAGAGATCTCAAAATTGCTGTTGGGAGAAGGCGCCCTTCAAATCTGAGAGACCTTGAGCAGTTTGCAAAAGAAGAGTGATCAGAAATTTCAGTTGAGAGGTGTAACAAGCTTGTTGATGGTTATAGGAAGCACTTGATCTCAATTATTTATTCCAAAGGGCGTGCAACCAAATATTAAGTTGAGGGTGGCAAAAATTTTGTCCGGCACATTTTTGGAGTTCTGTGTGACATGATGTTAGATTTGGCTTTTTTTTCTGTTTTTTGTGTTGTTCCAATGCACATAAAGGAAATAAACATGTGTATACCAAAACATTTGTAATTGCAACAATTTTCTGGGAGAAATGGTGCATTTTCTGGGAAAATTCCAGGGGTGCCAATAATTTCGGCCATGACTGTATGTCAAATGAAGTTCAGAAACATGCAGGATGATGACTGTTCCTCTTCCTGCCCACCACTTACCCAACCCACACTTAGAGGGCCCGGTAATTCACTTTGTTGATTGGTGTCATCTGAACCATATACAGCTCAACATAAACAAACAAACAAAAAAAAAAATAAAGTATCCATGACTACATCTAACACCTATAAATCCATTATCCAACCCGCTATATCCTAACTACAAGGTAATAGGGGTCTGGTGGAGCCAATCCCAGCCAACACAGGGCACAAGTCAGGAAACAAACCCTGGGCAGGGTGCCAGCCCACCGCAGCATCTAACATCTACATATCAGATATTGAGAATGTCCAAGTGTGTAAATACCTGTTATAGAAATATGGGTTGCAGTCACAGAAACCATAATGGGCCAGAGTCAGTAGTATATCCTGAGTGGTAGGTTGGGGCAGTAACTTGAAAACAGCAAATCTCAAATTGTTTTAATGGGTTAATCAAGATAGGTTGTGTTCTGGATGCAAGTCTGGAAATGTACAGAGGTAGAGAAGAGAGAGGAATGTTAGATAGGCTGCTGACATACAAAATGATTTGCATCCTCTACAGGATATTATGGTCAACGAGCCCAGCACCTTTACAACAAAGTTGAATCTGTTATACATCTCTCTCTCTCCATGTTTTGTTTTTAAGGCCAACTCTCCTTAGATGTTAAAATTTCATTTTAGCTAGAATATGTTTTCTGCCATTCCAGAAGTTAATTTTAAGCCTTTTTGACTTTCATATGTTTGTCTTCCTGCTTCATATTTTAAATTATGTGTAGCTTGTGTGTGTCCACTGCTGTAACACCACAATCCCCCTAGGGCCAATAAAGTATCAGTCGGTCCTGCTTAGAGTGAAGTTCCACATTGGTAAAAATCAAAATCATACCACCTTTAATCCAAAAATCAGATATTGGTATAGTGGAAATTTGATCCATAGGTAAGTTTGATGGGTAAACTTGTTAAAATGAATCTCTCACACCAAACTTGAAGCTTGCGCACCTGCATTCATTCTTTACCTGAAATTAGTTTAGCTTTATAAAAAAGAAGAATGGAATAGCTACATCAGCAAAATTACAGGAAACATAAATGACTAAAGAAGTTAAACCAATTGTTATAATAGTCACACATAATGCAAGTGAAACCCATTATAGAAGGACACAGAAGCGGAAAATGGAATACTGCCCTTCTTGTCATGATTGGGTGCCAATCCATACTAAAATTAAGAAAGAAAATAGATGAAATGTTGCAAAAAAAGACCAAAAAAAAATTCCTGGCTTATGTTTTACTCAGACCTCACAAAAGCAGGAGGATCCTTGAAAATCTTTACAACACAAGAATAAACATTTGCTTTCTTAAAAGGACTCTGTTGCATCTAAAAGGCAAGTCAAGCCATATTAGGCCTTGAAAGAATTAGTCAAGAACAGCATTCATGTCTATTCAACACTACAATCACTTCAGTCTCTGGTGTAATAATTGTCATGTTTTGACTCTGATGTGACTTGTGGAGAAGGTATCAGCAAGCACATGGTGTTCCAGGTTCCAGCTCTACAGTTAGCCCTTTACTCAGAAGGAAAGCCTCTTGTTTTGGTTCACGGCCCAGAAAGTTCCTTAGCATATCAGCAGCATCAAGAGATCCTCCAGGCTTTAGAATGCACTTCCTATAATCCATGCCCACCTGAATAATACCAGAAAGAAAAACAACTATTTAAACAAGCATGGAATATAATCTTTTTATGGAAAAGGCTTGAATAATGATGGTACAGTGAGTTGAGTTTGAGAATGACTGGCATACTGCACTCAGATATATTAAAATATTAGTTTCCTTCACAACTTGGCTTCCTAAAGTCAGCAACATGTCACAAGACAAAAAGTTTCAGATTTTCAGTCATACACCTTAGTTACATAATCTTTATATATAAAAAAAAAAAACCAAAAAAAAAAACAATGTGAATTGCAGACAATTGCTGCACATCACCTTTACCGTCAGTTAATGTAATGTGACACAGACAGAAGTTCGGTTGTAGCACTCTGCAACTGAAACTAAGGCAGTTTAAATTTTACTGTTGGATTTTGTTACTCATTGGGGTGTGGGATTTTGTATTGGAGAGTCAACAGCAATGGGACGATGAACCAAAATGCAAGCATTGCCCATAAATGGAGAAATATTAGCAGCTATAAAGGACAGAAATAAAGTGAAAAACTGAGGTTTTGGACTGCAAAGGGAGGTGAGGCATGTTGATCTTAAAAGTTAGCATAGATGTCTTTTTAATGTTTCATATTGGATGTACCAAAGGAAAACGTGGAGGAAATGGCTCAAGATTATCCTGGTATAATCAGATCTTCTACCAATATCAGGTGACATGGCAGTGTTTTTGGAGTGTGACATAAGGATTGGAACTGTGATGAGTAGGGAATTGAGAAATCAGTCACACACTGCAATTCATAGCCATATAATTTGAAACCCTCAGAGGTAACACAAGTCAGCATCTAAATTTGACATGATTTCCAACACAAGTCATATTGAGAGCTGCATTTCTAATGTCAGCATAAGAAAATGTTACTACTGGTACAAAAGAAACATTAGAATACAGAGAAAATTATTGGCTAAATGTGAACAAGAACATCTCACAAGCTATTACTGTATATCTAAGGCTGTCAAGTACAACATAGATAACTTGACAAATTTAGCAGGAATGTGTGAAGTATCGACTTCACAGTGACACATATTATAAATCCTAACTATAAATGTTAGCAGCACCTACTTTTGAAAGCATTATCACAACACTTACCTTGGTGTTCATGATCCCCTCTTGCTTAAACCGAGCGTAGAACATATCCATAGAGAAGACCTCACTCCATAGGTAGCCATAATACTGCGCATCATAACCGCCTGCTAAATGACCAAAAGTGGCTGGCATGTTTGTTCCTAAAAAAGATTGAAAAACAAAATCATTATAATATATATATATATATATATATATATATATATATATATATATATATATATATATATATATATATATATATATATATATATATATATATATATATATATATATATATATATATATATATATATATATATATATAAAATTTGTTTTCATTAACATGTTACATGCTTAAAGCAGCAACACTAAGTATCCAGTCTGCTTTGTCAAAACAATACATTGTATCACAATATCTCCTGAGAAACCACTGGTCAAAATGCCAGAGCAGTCATTCTTTGTAAAGTCAAAATAAAATATACCCACAAATAGGAAAGTAGGAATGTAGAACAGGTCAGGGATATTGCTTTTCAAACCTCTGAATAACATGTAAATAGGCAGGCACTGCGGCATAGTGGTCAAAGCTTTGGACTTTGAACTTCAAACCCTGAGGTTATGGGTTCAAATACTGCTCCTGACACTGTGTAACCATGAGTAAGTCACATCGCCTGCCTGTGCTCCGATTATAAAAAAACAAAAGAAATCAATTTTATCCCACATATTTTAAGTTGCCTTGGATAAAGGCATCACTAAAATAATAAAATAATAATAAACAAACATTGTCTCTCAAAAGCATTGGAATGATAAAATTAGATATTTTTGTGCAAAATGTCAAAAATAACATCAAGAGGATATAAATGATGCTATAGTTGTCAATACTCACCAAGCTCTGAAAGAATGGTTTTGAATTCAACTTGCTAACTACATGGGATGTGCCTTGCATATCTTGAAAATGTTCACATTAGAATAATTTCTAACTCAATAGTAGTCCATGAATGAATGTGTATGTGTTACACCAATTTAGACATGGTTCCTGCTTTGCATACAATACTGCCAGGATTTTTACCACCTTTCAACTACCAAACAAATTATGCCAATTTAGAAGTTTGCTTAATTTTGGTCCATTAGCCCATTCATCTTGTAGCACTGCCACAAAATTAGTATTACTAATTAAAGGATTATACAAAATTTGTAATACTAATTAAAGGATTATTCATTTTATTTAAATGCATGTTAGCAGAGTCCGCCTGAAACTTGTCTTAACAATAACTAATGCTAAGAAAATTCAAGGCATCAAAATAAAGCATATTTAATATGCATTTAGAACAGAACAGAACAGAAAACCTGGACACTACTGAGCTTCTTCATAAGTGTTTATCTCCCTATCTGTTGGGCTGAATGGCTCACCTGACACTCACATAACTAAAGCAAAGCCCTCTCTTCTCCCTTCTCTCTTATGACACTGGCCCCTTTTCATCCTACCAGCAAGCGTCTGTTCAAATTCATTACCACAATGAATTTTACCACCATTACCACAACTGGAATCACTTTCAAGCCAAGCTCTGGAATCACTTCTGGAGCTAGTCTAGCCTAAGCGGGCCATCCCTAACACCAGGCTACAATTCTACCCAGTACCCCGATGTCCCTTCCATTCCTGATCCCCATGTACCCCTTAATGGGCTGGGTTGCTCTGTCCTTTTCTAATCTGCATGTTCAAGTGGCAAAATGGGGTCATTCATTTTACTAAGGGGTTGTGTGCGGTCATGTAACAAAGTGAAGGGAAAGAAATAGACCATTTCCTCAACCTTAACTATATACAGCAAGCATGGTGCAGGCTTTCGCCTCTAGTTACAATTTTGTTCTGTTAAAAAAGGCAAAAGAAGGCCAACACCTCTTGCCTTCACTCCAAGGACTGCATTAAAAAAAGGTAGTTAAGAGGGTTACAGGAGACATGTACCAAACAGAGACATAACCAGCTCCAAGTTCTAGCACATATTAAAAGAACCCGCTCCCTGAACCACACAGGCTCTAACTGATATTAAATAAAACATTTAGATGCTATTGGAATTAATGACATTTGACGTTCAGTGGAAGTGGCTGGCTACACTGCTTTACAGTTTCAACCCAAGACATCTGTGCAATTTCCATGTTATACTGTTTACTGGGGTATTTTCTGGGTTCTCTGGTTTCCTCACCAATTATACAGCACATGCCTGTCAGGATAATTGACAATTATTGAATGGTTTAATATGAGTAACTTATTTGCGGTAATGTGATCTTTTCCATCTTTTCTTTGATACTGTAGCGACTGACGTGATAAAAAGTGTCACAAAAGCTTTACTTGAACAATCACCGACTTCCTAACCCCAACCACAACTTTCTAGCACCCTCTCCAACCCTCCAACCCCTCCTCCCCTGGGTCTCGCGCCCATCCACCCCCGCCCCCTTACCGCTACAATCCATATCCCGCTGTCAGTCTTCTGTGCTGTACTCCGCCCTCCCTCAATCTCACCGAACAGTCCCTTAAAACCAAAAAGGCCTCAACCTGGCTGGGACGCTACAATACTTTCAAATTTGACTGCTTTCATATTCTGTACCTTTCTCTGCATGTGTATCGCGCCATCGTTTGTTTGAGCCTTTCGAATTCCACTGGTTTTATAATCTCTTATCTGCCTTTTTTCTCTCTAACGCCTTTGGGTCTCTATTCTCCCTATTGTCCTTATACACTTTATATATGCTGAGAGCACAGGATGAGTGTGTGTGCGCTACATGCTTTTACACGACCGAGTGTGTTTTGATGGATGTGCTCTTATATGATATCTGTTGTAAGTAGGGCATGTCTTGCAAAAATCTCATGTTCCACGTCCCTGCGAGAATCTCTTGGCACCAAGTCTCATGTTTACGTTCCCCCGCGAGATGGTCTGTAGCAAGTCTCTTTTGTCTCACAGGTTATTAAATTTCTTCTGAGAACTTCCGAGAAGATCATGTATCGTTATCTTGCTTTTGCTTTCCAGGATTTTTTTTTTAATATAATAGAGAGAGTGTTATGTTACTAAAAACCTCTGCCATCCTGCATTAATTGGTTTTCTCTATTCTGTTTTGACAAAGAGTATATAGGCCATTAGAACTTGCACAATTGCTCAACAGTTTTTTAGCCAAATATTATATGGTTACTCAGTTATTTGTTATAACTGCTACATGAATATTTGTTGTATACATGATTTGATTTTGCATTTAATGTGCTACACTGTATCGTTGTGTGTGTTTGTATACAGTGTTGTTGGTACTAAACTGCTTTCAATAGTCTGTGGAAAAATGAAAAGTTAATTTCATTGTACAGTAATATGAAGTCAAGTTCAATAAATCTGAAATTGAACTGAAAGTATAGGTTGCCAGTCTACATTTGAATCAAACAATCTATACTACATATGAAAACAAAAATACCTGTAAATAACTTTTATCTGATTGACTAAATTCAGTTTTGCCTGATTTATTTAAATGTGAAAGAACCATTATCTGAAATGCAGTACAAACACAAAAACTGCAATTTCTATCTGAATTTTTTTTCAGCACTTTTTCCTAAACATATGGGTAAGATCCCACCTGGTGAAGCTGGCACTCCTAGCACTTCATTACAGAGGCGAGCATATTCCTCAGCTGGGTCTACACCAGTCCTGGTGTGCAACACTTGGTCAACCTTTGCTAAAACAATCTGACGTAGATTGAAGAGACCTAAAATACAAAGCAAAATAGAGACAGCTAAGGATGGTTAGAATGGGAGAAAAAAAATAATTATGTTGTATGTCTTTAGTGTTTTCATTTATTGCTTTAATTCTTTCACATAAGCACCAATGTGTACATTTCTCACCCGTATTTGCCAGACGTGATTTGATAAGTTTTTCAAGCAGATCTTCAGGAATTTGCTCCCCAGTTTTATAATGCTTAGACATTCTCAGAAGGGGCTCCTTCTCCCAGACCCAGTTCTCTAACATCTGTGATGGTGCCTCTACAAAGTCACGCTCTACATGTGTTCCACTGAACATTGCAAAGTCCGCCTACAATAAAACCAGCTGTTAGTGGTAAAGAAGAAATAGAAAAACACTCCACACTTTTCACATAATATTTTAAGGAAAGTCTTTCATGAAACTTTGAAGTTTGGACATTACCTGTGCACAGAGCTGGTGCATGACATGACCAAACTCATGGAAGTAAGTTTCAACTTCATCATGCTGTAGAAGAGATGGTGCCTCTGCTGTTGGCTTTGAGAAGTTGGCTACCATGGCAGCAATAGCAATCTGTCGAGATCCATCTGGGAGTAGGCAGCCAGGCTGTAGGCCAAAGCAGGCAGCATGACCATATTTTCCCTCTCTGGAAAATGACAGAAAGTATTCAAGATGAAAGGGGAAAAATGCCAAGATAACACATTTCCCTTTCACATTAGCTGTATTGTGCTCTCTGTCACTTTTCTGTCTATGTAGCCCATGCACATTAAGGTTTCTTTCTCTCTAGACTCTTCTCAATATTTTCGTGATTTACAATATACTTCAAGGAGCCTGCCCATTACACAAAAAAGCCAGTAAGCTTAATATGTATCATGGGTAAATGAATGGAAGCAACTATTAAGGAAAAGAAAGACTGAGCATCACATGCCATGAATAGGTGTGCTGTATTAGCAAATTATCAGACATAGGTTCAAGGTTAGCAATAAAAACTAAAATAGGGGATTCAAGGCACAGTGTATAGGTGGGACAAGATTACATCAAACACAGAGAGAAAAGTATTATAGTGAGAGGAATTAGGCAATGCTAAAATGATCAACATTTTTAATCTCTATTTTACCAAAAAAAAGAGCTATGAGGAAGGATTGAATAAATCGAGCTTTTCCAGTAGAAACAAATGGGGATTAACTGATGATATGGTTGAACAGTTTCAAATAATGAAAGACATCAGTACAGTGGAGCACTGTTAATTTCAAATAAATTCAACAATATGGAAACATGATTGGAAACTTGTAAAAGTAAATTTTACTAAAATGCAATAAAGCAAAGAAAAATGCAATAAACTTTCAAGAGGTGAAGTAAAAAGTAGAGGCCTCATGTATATATATATATATATATATATATATATATATATATATATATATATATATATATATATAACTAGGCTGACCCGCCTTTTAAGGCAACCAACTTTTAAGTTGACCACTTCTTAAGGCAATTCAATATGTAGATCAATTTGATATTTTATACAAACTCATTAATTCGGTTATATTGCATTTGAGCGTATTACTTTAATACTCGTAGTTTCTGTTATTTTTGTGATGAAACTTAAACTTTTTTCTATATTGAGGTCGCCCTTTTGAACCCCCCTGATATTTACTACGCAGTGAGGCATTTGTACTCCATCAACATTAATTATTTCCAGAGACATAATTTTGTCTATTTTTCCAGCGCATCACGCACAAAAGCAAAGGAACCAAAAGGCACCAGAACTCTACTCACATCATGTCGCTTCGTACAGCAAGCTGCAAGTAGCAAGTCTGCGATAAGCGGAATACCGCTACGCTTTCCACTCATGGGACGGAAGGACAATCCCGACCGCTTTTATATAGTAAGAAAGAAGAAGAAACCGCACAGTCTGGAGTAGAAAATCATCTTTTACCTGGAAAAATGACACTACAAATCCCATCGTGCATTGCAAAATGGACGGGACGTGTGTGAAACTCCGCGCCTGCGTAGCACTCACGGGATGGAAGGACAATCCCGACGGCTTTTATATAGAAGGATGCTATGCGTAGAATTCACACTAAAAAAAGGAATACTTACAAAACTGGAATTGTGTATACGCACTAAAAAATACAGATGCATAAAACTGTGCGTACGCCAAGTTCCACACACTTTCCCTTTATAAATTCACGTGAACGTGAAATTTAACACACATACGCGTGCCTACAGCCCCACCCCAACTCCTCTCAGAATTTTGCATATTTGAATATGTACAGTAAATCAATCTAGCCCCTTCTGTTCAGTGTTTTGTTAAAAGAAAAAATAAGAATTTCATCGAATGTGAAGTAAAGGCAAGGATAAACCTACTATTTGTTGGCGTAAACAGTAATATAAGCAACAAAACTAAGTTATGGAGTGATACTGCAGTACAGAGACACTCAAAAGTCGCATTTTGCACAGAATAAAAAAAGAAGTTGTCAGACAACAAAGTCGGTGTGAAAAGGAGAGGAGCAGCCCATCGTCTGTTTATTCTTTTTCAGACAATATTACAAAGGCTGCCCCTTGTGCCAAAGATACAAATCCACGTGGCGATGGTGCTGCTGTGCCCAGCACATCTACTGGTGCTGGCTGCTCACACCTCTGCCTCAGAAACCGCTGGCTGTGTGCTACTGGACGCTGTTCTTGAGTCACAAAATGCAATAGTGGATGCTGTAAGAGATGTGGCAAATGAAATAAAGAATAGAAGGGCTGTACTATGTGAAATTGGCCACATTTTAAATGAATTAGTTAAAAAAATAAACACTGCATCGGATTACCTGTTTTTACATTCAGCTAATTAATTACATTCAAACGAAGTTGTAACACTGTTCCATTTGGCTGATCAGGGTGAGATTCATCATACTGCATCTCTTCAGGTTCAGGCAAGCCACGATTGTGTGCCACATTATACAGCACGTTACATGATTACACAATGTGACACACTTTCTATGGACTATAGTACAGCACATTAATAGAGTGAAAATATTTTCTATTTAATAAGAGAATTCATTCTCTGAAGGTGCCTTCAGTGTAGTGTCAGTGCCGAATGCCACAACGGATAGATTCTCTGCTCATTACATGGGTCTTTCAGGTGACTTGCCATCCTTAAAAGGAGTGCTTGTCTTTTGCAGCACTAGTTGGAAAAAGCACCGGTGACTGTGCAGAATCACAGTTTTTATAAGCAGATATGGTACAGCACAGTGATATTTGAGAAATACCTGATCAAGCAAGTTCACAGTGAAAAGCTCCGATGGCTAAAAACCCGAAGGTGGACAGAACTTGCAGAGGACCAGGTAGAGCACAATTCCTCAAAGTCTGCCTTTGTAAAGCCGGTGCCAGTTCAGCACACAGCTCCAAGAGGACAGCTCTTGGAAATTGAAATAGACTTCGAAGACGGTCATCATCATCTGTAAATACTCGCTCTCTTCCGACTCTTATTTGTGATTTCTTCTAACAACGCTAAAGCAGCTATGGCAGTTGGAACAGTATGGCCATTCTGTGCACCATTATATTGTTACAGAAGAGTTACAATCATGAGAATTAAATATGTAAACAATATGCAAGTAATTCAATTTTGGTGTATTTGATAAATCCTGTGTCATTGATGCAAATCTGAAAAAAGGGAGACCACACAGAAACCGTAGCACTGTTTCAACGCAGGGTGCCACCAATTTGCAAAACCTAGCCCAAACTTGTGTATGGCTTTGCGGCAAGTTTAGTTTTTATATATCTCAAAGTGTGAGTGGAAATGGGCATATGCAACATTTTTGTGAATATGCACCATTTATACATGAGGCCCTAGAACTTTAGGGACCTTCGTATCTCAACACATGTCATTTTAGAGAACCTAGCTAAATAGTATTGGTAAACTTGTTGGGCAGAATGGTCTGCTTTGATAAATATTGTTCAAATACTCACTGTACTGCACCTCATGTGCACATAAAGGACCTTGTGAAAGAATGTTCAGTGAGCACCACTGCATCAATCAAGGATTGAATTTTGATGTTATAGGCCAGTAATGTATTTCTTCATACTGAGTAATGCTGACCAAAAGCTGGAGGAGGCTACCATATTACCTATTTTACAATAAATTAAAAAAGACATCTCTATCACACATCTATGCTTCATTAATGTACATATTTAATGCATTAATGCTAGTGAAAACACCACTAACTGGCATTTAAAAAGGGTCCACTATACAGTACACATATTAAGATCTTACAGCATTCGTTCAATGAGATTTGTTGGAGTCAGAGTCAAGAAAAGTATCAAAAAAGTAACAAAATCTTACTTTACAAGATAGTCAATGATCCTGGCACAAATCAACAGAATCTGCCCTTCTGATATTTGAGTGGTTCAAACATTTCTCCTTTTCATGATAAAACCAATAGGAATTAATTTAACTCATATAAGAAGGAGACAAATCAAAATCCAAGTGAAAAGCAGGGTAGCTAAGGTTAAACTATTTACTCACTAAAGCAAAAGGATCTGGTGCAACTCTAAGGTACATCTAATACTTCAATAATATTTTCAGTAACCCTTGTTAAGATGTTATTGTTCAATAACACAAGCTCTACAACTTCCACACAACTTACCTAGGGAAGAGATCCAAGTAAAATTTGCCAATGACTGTTCCAGTGGCCTGATCCTGCACACAGTAGAGCTTGACATCCTCATGCCACACTTTTGCACCCTCTTCTAAGTGAAAGGTAAGCCCCAATAGCTCCTGGTAAATCTCTAAAAGTCCCTGGGTCACAACTTCCATAGGAAAATATTCTTTGAGTAGATTCTGGTCAACAGCATACTGTGTCTCCTCTACCTGTGTCATGTAATAACGTGTGTCCCAAGCATGCAATTGCCCATCAAATTCTTCGCCACACTGGCTACACTCCTTGCGTTTCAGCTGTAACATGTTTGCACGCTCCTCCTCACCAAGTGGCTTCAGTTTTTGGGCCAGCTCCTCTATAAAGTCAGATGAAACAAATGTGTTGAGTGTCCCCTCCAACACCAAAAATAGCGTAAAAAGACTACTGATTATATTCTACAGTAGGTCACTTAAGGAACAAAAAAGCTGCTACAGAGATACCCTATTTTCTCCAATCCCAAAATGAGTTCTACTTGTGCATTTTTAACGGACTGAAAATCAAATGAGTCAGGGCATAACTATGTTGAAAATATGATGGACATTTATGTGGGGAAGGATACCATTAGAATTGTTTTAGCTTTGAATTCCATCAACTCCCCATCCCATTAACGTGGGTCAAAAACAATTAACCAAATATCTCTGCTAGGTGGAACAGGGAAAACAGGCAATACAACACAACTGGCAAAGATGCAAGCTAAAATACCTAAAAACAGGGCCACATTTTTGCTGGTTTTGGCCATGTTCATCTCCAAGACAAAGTCTGCATGGGTACTAAAGCCTAAAAGTGCACACTTTTTGGCACGTAGCTCCACTAGTTCCTTCAGGATGTGGGAGTTCTCCTGCAAAGACCAGATATTTATTAGTTGAGACGTCCGGGTATAGAAACTATTATGGTAGTTTCAACACTTTCTACCCTACCTCTTTGCACTTGGAGTTGAAAGCCAATTCCAGTCGTCTGCGTGTCTCTGGAACACTACACTTCTTCATAGCAGGAAAGTAGTGTGGATACTTGAGAGTCACTTTCAATTTGCCATCATCTTCAATCTCTAGAGAGCTCAAAAAGTCCTCTGGAAGACCCGCTGTCACAGAGAGTAAACAAAGAAAAAACACAACACAGATGGTAAGGCTAAAGAAAAAGATGCATTCAGACTTTGCATACATCATTCCATCTAACTAACCTAACTCATCCCGGGTGAAAGCTAGATAGGTAATGTCTTCATTTAGATGCTTGTTAAAATCTATGCACAGGTTGCTTAATTTCTTCTTGATGACTTTGATTTCCTGAAACAAGAAAATGAAAATAAAATCCACTCAGCCACAATTAACTGTGCTATATTAAGAGCATCTTGCAAACGGTAGATTTTGAGCATTTCACAATGAATTTTTAAATATAATAAACCTGCACTAGTGGCATAGAAATTGTAGGAATTGCGGCCTTGTGATTACAGCACTGGACTTTATACCTCGAGTTACAGTATGTGACCTTGAACAACTCGATTATTCTGCCCATACTCAAACTGGTTTAATAAAAAAAAATAAATAAATAAAAAAAAAAATCAAGCAAACAATTGTACTTCATCTGATACCTTAGGATGGTGCTTCACTACTAAGGAGAAAAACATATAAACAGCTCTGTAAGATGTCACACTTAAAATAATCTCCTAAAAAGTATTTATGTGTTTGATTGTACTGTATATGCAACTCAACTGCATGCGTCTCCATATTATACAAAGCTCTTACCTCCTGTTTATCTTTTGGGAGATGCAGTCCATTCCTCTTGCCTAGTTTTATTAACCGTTCCAAGTACCTCTTTGCTTCTGGCAGCAAAACATCTCCCTCCAACTGTGACTTCTCAGAACAAAGAAAGAAAATCCAAAATAGAAACCTCATTAACACAAAATAATTCAAAGTTAAACCAAACCATAAATGATGGTGCAGTCAGAGAGCATTGAAATAGCAGACTGAGCTTGACCAGAAGTAGATTAACCATATCAGAGAACAATGAAAGTGCAGCCTCCCTGGACCTCACCTGCAAGGCCACAATTCTTTCGTAGACATCCTCTCTCATGCTCATCTCTACATCAAACTCAGACAGTTTCTTGTCTGCCTCTGTGCTTGCACTGCGGACATCTTTGCAAGACGATACATGCTGAGGAAAGTCCAGCATATTTCTCTGAACTAAAACACAACAAAACAGAAAGTCAGCGAGGACCAGATGAAGATCCAGCTGTATTGAGAAAAGGATAACCACCATAGTTTACTTCTGTTATTTAGACTAAAGGGTAATTAGAGAAGACTTTTTCAAAATTGGTTTCTACAGCCTAACACAACGAAAAGTTCAGTTTTGTAAACTAAGCCAAACACACAGTAACATTTCATAAATCACATTTCAAGAAGGCTCACCTTCTCATACTGCTTTTACAAGTACAGTTACTTTCCCACATTTGGAGCACTAGGAAATTAAGTAACTTATTCTGGGTATTCTCTTCAATGTCACAGCCCAACATCTAAGCCACCAGGCTATACTGCCTGTCATCAAGGTTTAGACCCATGGAATAACTCAAACAGCTGTGTTGACTTTAATGAACTGGAGATTTAATTACAGTCTGAACACACTGGAGACTTCTGTGTACATTTTTAAATTTTGCAGTTTTAATACAACAAACATTTCTTCAGCTAAATCTGAATACTAAAAGCTCTAGACAACCTAGCTCAGAGGGGATATTTATCTAGTATTGTGTCTAAACTACAAACTATGAAACCCTAGAGAGTGGCACAACAGCAACATGCAAGTGTAAGCAGCAAACTCTATACATACTACAACAATGCCTGTGCACAGTGAGTTTGCTAGCTCAGCCCATTCTAAACAAACCAGCCACTCACAATGACCTCAAGTCCCATTTGCTTATGCCGGTGCTTCTTTTGTAAGTGCACAATTAGAAAAACATCTACTATGAGTGAAGGCCTCTTAAAGAAATACATCTCTACAACACTAAGTAAGTAAGAAGATGTAGTCTATGAAAAGTGCAAAGAGGAACATCTCATTGAGAAAGTGCACCTCAAAAAAATAAGAGACACACATTACCTTTAAAAACACAAAAGCAATTTGATGGACTTTTTCTTATTCACTTTAGCCCTAGCCCTTTTTACTTTAAGCAAGTGCAGACCAATCCATCAACAGGGAGCTCTGTCTGGTCACTCACCTGTGTATTCTACTTCCACATCAGCAAGGGCCTTCAGAGTGTTTTCATATGTAACAGCTTCCAAGTCTAAAGTGCCCACTTCATCATAAACATGCTTGGTCTTCTCCATCAGCTGTTCTGACAACTGCTGGATCTGCTCAGGGCTAAGATCCCACTTCAGTCGATTATCCGGGGACACACGAAGCCCGTCAGCAATATCCACTTCACCTACAAATTGAAAGAGAATGAGAAAAAGGTCTGTGAGTCTGATGTAGATATAGTTCTGGATGATGGTCTGTCAGTAATCTGGTGGTCACTCACCTTTACCCAGAATATCTCATCAGGAATCTGAACTTATTCCCAACATATATGACGCACTTGAAACCCTTCTACTGGACTCTTGCAACTAACTCCCTTCTGGTAGTATTCCACTTTTACAGGTTACAGTGCTTCAAATTATTTTATATGCAAAGGCAACATTTATTTGGATGGCAGACATCAACTGCATTGTCAGATAAAAAAAATGCGCTCTTCCCATTTCCTTTGCCACAATTATGGGGTACTGTATTTAATATTATGCTGGATGTGTTAAAAACACTTGTTAGTGTAATACAATGTTTAAATATTTTTCTTTAACTATAATGTACCTCTTACAATAGCATTTTTAGAGTAAATAAAAACCAGGCCAATGTAAATTCAATATAATATTTTAAGATCTATTTCATTCATGGATCTTTAATTGGTTAATCATTTCAGACCAAAACTGTATGCTGAACAAATATTAACCAGTCTAAACAAATAAATATTAACCAGTTAGACCAAATTTGATCTTTGGTATTTTTTACTATATAGTGCATTTACCCTCTACGTCTGTTGTCATATCAGAAGTGGATATACTAGTCATCTAGCATATTAAAATCACAATTACCCAAAACCAAAAATCTTTATCACAATCAATAAAGAATAATCAAAAAGGTGGCAGCCCTAAGTCTTTCCTCCTGGTGGGGTTTCAGATAGACACTAGCCTCACTTTCAGAGAATTACACAGGCCTAAAAGGAATGACCCAAATCCCCAACAAGAGAATTTTGCAAATGTATTCTTACCAGCTGGTCACTGTCAAGGCTACTGTAGCTAAATACTGTCTCCATTCTTTAATAAAGTAGCTAGACCACAGTCACTAAGATAGAGTACCAATTAGGGGAAAGGGTTTACACTTTTATTCATACCTTAAAATAGTTTAACTTAAGGAATATGCCAAGAAAGAAACAAATGAGTTTAATAACATAATACCAATACAGCCATGATAAGCAGCAGTTCACCTTGTTAGAAGTCTAAAGACTCAATATGCTTAGACTGCTAGGCGTCGATTTGTCTTAAGATGATTGGTCTCTGAATTAGCATGGCCTCTGGATTGAGAGAATGGCAGAGACACTAGACTTCAATGTTAGCCTGAATTTATGCTTGTCTTGTGCTTTCTTGGTGCACCTCTTGGACCAATGGGGGTTGTAGTGTATTTACCTATGACTCAGCTTTTTCAATTCAACCCTTTACTAGGACAATTTTTTTAAGGTCTTTGGAAAGACCAGTTATCTATACAAGTTTAGACAGGTGGTAACTACAAGAATGAGTTTCTAAAAGTTTTTTTTGTACTTTTCTATTATTGTGACACAAATTGGTGGGGCCGATGCCCCGGGTTACTTAATTTTGGGATTTAAAATTATTAGACTGACCTACCCCAACCACAAATACCTACTTTAAAGTTGGTGGGGGTAGAGCATAGTTACCTATAGGTCCCCTTTGGGTAACTAATCTTAAAAACGATAATCGATTTGCGTCACAATAATAGAAAAGTACCTTTTTAAAAAAAAAAAACTGTATTTTTATCCTAACATTAAATAACACCATCCTTATTGCACATTACGCTGGATATGAATCAATGTGATAAGGTATACGTTATTGTGAATTGGAAAAGACACGCTCAAACTTCAAACAATGCCATGATATTATATTATAATATAATATGCAATACCGGGGGTCAACAGAAAGCCCAGATGGCACACTCTTTGCTCTCTGTATCCGATAAACCTGCAACGGGCAAATTCGGCTAAATGCCTTGGAAACTGTTGTCTTACTGCATAATATATTCTTCTCTGGTCACTACAGCCCCTATCGAATAAAATTACTTGATTTACAAAGTCACAACACATAATATAATGGTGGTCATGAACAATTTCTACGCCTCCACAATGGGTAAAGAGGCTGTAACTCAAACCAAAGACAGTACACATTTTTCTCTTGGAGCCTCCTATTGCGCACTAACCCACCATTAACGTAAATAAATCTGTATATATAAATACAGATGCTCACTTTTATCCAAAAGTCCATGCCGATATTGTATGATACTTACTCAGGACATAGGGATGTGAAGAGAAAACGATTCGAATGGGCTTGTTACCAAGGTGATCACGATTTCATTCTAGGTACTCCTAAATCCCACAAGAACCCTTTATAGAACACTCCTCGGTTTTATTATCGAAGTAAGAAGGGGCAGACTAAAGCGTTTAAAAATAACCAAGAATACTTCGAGACTGCACTAATCACGCTACTTACCCGTCGGCGCCATAGCAGCTTTGCACAAGTTCACTCGGTCCTTTACCGCTCCGTCAGCCGGTTGGTATCATCAATGCCGAAAAAGCCCGCCCACGACGTTGACAGCGTAAACTTTGATGGGACGGAGTAAATGTCTGTCAAGTCTCTCGTACTGTCCCCAATCTCGTGCTACGCTCATTGGCTGGAATTTGTTTTATCTGTCTGCTGCGGCTGCGTGGATTCAAGTTCTTGTAAAAACAGTCCGAACGGGATAGAATTGGTTTGTTTAGTTCAATCAGGCCCAATAAACGGCCAGGTGCTCACTGCAAGAGATTCTGAATTTTTTTCTAATATTTTATCCAAGATTGCCTGGGGTGTTTTGTTCCATGAGCATTTGGCTGCGCAGCTTTAGTTTTACTCCAACATATGATGCGCGGCAGAACAGTGGCAATTTTCCTTTATCTAATTGGACAAAAGAAATGTCAACCATATTTAATAGAGGCGGGATAAAGTCGTGGCCAGTGATTGGAGAACGACGTCATTCAATGGAATAATTCCACTTTCATAGGCAAAAAAGGTATAGTACAAGAAGTAAGACAGGTATCTAAATTCAGATCGAAAGAAAGAAGGCAAGCCTTAAGTAAAGATAACACAGTTTTGATATTTACTAATAGCCCTGTAGCCCTAAGTGACGTATCTTGGCGCAGGCGCATTTTGCCATATTGTAAGTGCTCGTGCGTCTGCAGCTGGAGACTGAGGTGAGTTCAACTTTTAGAAAACGCGTTTGGAAGAATGTCTTAAGTATTTTTCATTTGGCAGTTTAGAACTTGAATGTGAGTGGTATCGCAGTATACTTTATTTGATTTTAAACTGGGAGGGCAAAAGAGACCCGTCCTGTACTGGAAGCTTCTGTGGATCGCAGGCTGGCCTGCATGCCTACCGGGACCCTCCAACCGCGGAATAATGTATTGTGAGTGAGAAAGAGCAAAGGGGAATTCAGACAACGGGAACAATAGTAAAGCTTGAGGACATAGGAAGAGTGGTAGAACTTGAGGTCACAGACATAAAAGTGAGGAGGTAATCGAGCGAGATGGTAGGGCTGTACAGTGTAACGAGATAAAAGCGAGGCCTTGGAGTTGAAAACAGGAATGAAGACACTGAGACAGACTATGGGAAGGTGTTAAATGACGGGGTGTATGGATTACAACGACGTAGTTGGAATAAGACTCCAGACCCCCGAAAGAATGAGAAATTCGTGTAGACGTATGGTTCGATATAAATGTCAGCAAGCTAACTGTGGCCCAAAAATGACCAGACTGTTCTCGGGGGGAAAATGTTGGAGTCTGTTCACATGTTTCCTCATAGGTGTGAAATTCATGTTTTTGGGAGAGTCCGAATAAGATGAGTAACCAGATGTCACAGTTATAAAACCCCTTTTGGCAATGATTTGCTTTAAATCCATGTCTAATGAGGAATAGTTTCAGGGTATAGTTAATGTAGCACTTTTATCGTGAACACATTTTGTATATTAGGACAATAAGTTATGATTTTCTCAAAAAGACTTTATAATATAAACACCTTAAAACTGCTGTAGATATTAATTGACTTATAAAATGTAGGTACAAATTTAAGAAGAGCTGAGAGCCCAGGTTGAGGGGGTCTCTATAGTTCTATATATCGCTAATAAGTTAAGTCAGTATTTCAAGAGGACCGAGTCCCGATTTTAAGTCGAGTAGCTGGGTTTTATTCAGACGTTCAATGTGGGTAGGGTGCAGATATATTCAGGAAAGCTTAAGAGTTTCCCGGTAAAATGAGGTTTTAGTTTCAGCAGTTTCATCTTACTTCCTGGAAAGGACTTTGCAAATTGAATTATAGTTAGAGCTATGTCCTTTTTTCTCTCACCATTATTAACTGGCAAAGATTGACCAAAGTTTGACTATAAATCGAGGAAGCCAAATAATTAGTGCAGAATTTTAAGGAGGTGTCCAGAGAAAAATTAAGTCTTGTTATGTTAAAGATGTTGGACACTATTGGTTTTATTGAACTAATACTGTAGAGTTTGCTAATATAATACTTTAGATGCAGACAGTGAGCTTATCTGCAAATCATTGTAAGACAACCCAGACTGTAACATAGGCACCCATAGAAGATGTGGAAAGTTTGAGTCATATCCATCCATTTGTGTAGTTTTTGTAATGTATGTGTAGAAGTCATGGGCATAGGGTGTCAGACCCTGTCTAGGTAACATTAGAGGGACAGCAGTTCATAGTAAGGAGTACCCATACACATACCTACCAATAGCTTATACCAGGCTGGTTTACAATATCCAGTTATGCCAATGTCCATTTCTTGTTTGTTTTTTTTTCTTCTCAAACCATGCACTTGCAGTTTTTCTGTTAGCACATCTTCAGTCCACTGTAGACTGTGAACATTAAGTAAACATTGCTTGCTGGGTCACTTTCTATCTTTTTTAGTTTTTTTGGAAGTAATGTAGTGCAGAACTACTCATGTTTTGGTTGATCACTAGGTAAGCCTATGTTGATCCAAGTCCCCAGCATTTTTTCAATTTTATGGTACTGGCATTACATCTAGGCCGTTTGTTAGTAAAAACCCTGCATTAAATGGTGGCATTACTTCATCCACACTACTCCTAAATTTTGTAATATATTAGACTAAAAATACAGATGCCCTCTTCATGTAATACTCAAACATACTCAACCACTAATTTCTTTGTAGTTATTTTGGTGGCATGATTTTAACTATAGCAATGTATTTTCTGGAGACTAGCTATTGGGTAATAAATTGACTATTCTGTTTGTTAAAATTTCTGTGAGTCCTTTGCAGTCACTTTGGTGGCAACTATAGTAAAAAGGTGTTTTTTTAGAGAATGGTGACTGGCTATATAGTATGACTGTAGTGCTGGGCGATATGGAAAAATCATATATCACGATATGGATTATTTTATATCACAATAACAATATATATCACGATATACCACCCACAATAAAGTACGTTTCCAGTTATTCTCTGAAAAGTTTGACAAAAATATCATTGCATACTTTTTTTTGCAACTTTATTTTGAAGTGACATTTAACTGAACTGTCACAAAACCACAAGATGGAGTTTCTTTAAAAAGTTCATTTTATTCTTGATTATCACTTATATAAAGGGTAGAGTATGCATTGCATAGCGACAAGACATTATCATTCATTTGTCATAGCCTATTTAATGCAATATTTTCTTTAGTAATTGATAAAATTAGGTTAGAAACGATAGAAACGATAGAAGAGAAATAGGACGATAGACACTTTTCTATCGTCCCCACGATATATATCGTCATATCGCCCAGCACCATATGACTGTATAACTATAATTACTTTTCCAGCTCCCTTTATGCCACAAAACCTGGCAATTTGCTGGCATCACACAATACTAACACCCCTATCATGTCTAACTTTTAGTTTGTGGTGATGGGATCATTTTTTGTGCTGAATTTTCACAAAAGTTGGTGGACTCTTGTTTGTTAAAGAAAGGCAGTATACACTACAGGGCTCTAAGTATGTTTTATCTGTGAAGATAACAATAATTCACTATTATTCCTGTATTTTTAAAATATCACTGATAGCTGACTGTAATAATTGTTTAACTTTAAAGAAAACATTTGAAACTATAAATCAGTCTGTATTAATACGGAAGTTAAAAGATTTGTGATGCCTTGTATAACACCTGATCCCTGTATAGTGAAAGATCGTTTGTTGGGAGGCCATTATCCTGCAACCTATTTAGCTCTATGATTTGATCTTGGTTGATGAGCAGAGGAGGGAAAACGTTTTAACATTAGTATACTGTTTAGTTTTTGTTTGTAAATAAACAGTCTAAAGTTACTATACAAATGTGAAGCAAAAGCCTTTTAAAACATTTGATGACAACATTTGGATATTCATTTATTTCTGAAGGTTGTCCTGTATCAATTCTTCTAGCTTGGCTATGTTTTGTAGACTGTATGGCATGTTCTTATTAGACAATACACACAATGAGCCTTTGTATATTGTACCAACTTGTCTGTGGCAGTATGATGCCCTTGAGTGAAACTCTGCCTAATTTATCATTGTGGTAACTGCAGTGCTTTTGACCAGACAGATTGGAGTATGCAGCCAGGTTTGCTTATGATAAGTTACAGGGGCACACAAATATCTTAATTTCCACTGTCTTTCCCTTTAGCTCAGTTATGCAGCCTTTTTTTTTTTTTGTAGGCTCCTCCACGGAGATCGCCTTTGTCCCTGCACAACACAATGGCCAACAACCAGCGTCTTGCCTACTCTATCATCTCATTCCTCCGGGACCAACTCACATCAGGGGACCTGTCATCAGATGCACAGGAGAGCTTAGAGGGTATGCGAGTTCCTTAAAAGGCATTCCTGACTGACTTTAAAAGGTTGACAGTATGGATGATTAGTTTAATCCTGGGTTGAACATAGTTCTGATGTTTTGATTAAACAGTGTTTGATTTGGGCAAGTAAAGCTACTTATTTTGAAAGTTTACCTTCAGTCTCATACCAATTGAGTCTTGTATTATAATTCATGCTCTTCAGTATTGTTTGACTTTGTTTAATTTTCACATTAGTTGCAATTCAGTGTTTGGAGACAGCTTTTGGAGTTTCTCTTGAAGACAAAACTCTTGCAGTTACACAGACACTTCCAGAAATTTTTGCAGCTGCTACACTAACGGTAAGAGGGTGTTGCACCACATTTATGTCTTTTTATTAAAATAGATAAAGTTGAAGAACCAGTTAGGAAACCTAATCGTTCCCCAGAGCCAGTAGATGTGAAAAGTAACTGGTTAGAAGGGGGAAGCTGCCTTCAATGCAGCATGTTTAATAAGCATATTAGATTGAGATGCATTAATCAGTAATTTAGAATGGTGGCCAGTAGCAGCCCATTTTACACTGCTCACCAGTACTTATTACACTTTGTTCTGTTCTAATCTTAAACTGTAAAGAATGGGTTAATGTAAAACTGACAAATGCGTTGTATCTTTTTGTGCATATTTCCCTTGGTAACACCTGTGGCAAGGTGCAAGTATTTATGGATTTTTTTTTTTGTGTTCATTTTATTTTGATTAACATAATTTAACAGAACTTGGACAGAATAGCTATATGGGGTAATTTTAAACAAATTGTTGATTCTTTAGGATTTTAAATTTATGTACTAGTGATCAATGATGTGCAAACAACAATTTGTAATGAGGTGTACAGTTTAACAGAAAGAAAACTCATTGTCGCTTTTAAAATATGTTTTGAGCCATCTTTTATACCCTCTGCCACCATGGTGTTAATTTACTGAGGAATAGACTAAAAATTTTAGCTAACAAGGAACCACAAAAATTTAAAAAAACAATTCATCTTTGTTTTATAAGTAGCAACTAAGCAGTTTTACGTTATTTATTTTGTGTATGGTGGTTTTTGGAAAATCCTGTTGGGTGTGTCTAAAGCATAAATGTATTTAATACTCGGCTCTGTGAAGCTTTGTGGGATCATAACGGTGAATTTGTACCCATTTATAGCGGTGAATATAATTTTAATTTTTTTCATTAAAGACAGACATATTTTGCATGACTGACTCCAGTTCATTTAACCATTTTAAAAATGTCTTTACTTTGTAATGCCAGTTTTTGATTGTAGAGGCCATGTTTTTTGACATGACAACTAAGTGTTATTTTTGAGTAAATGCTAATATTCATTGTGGTCATCTTTTATTATGTTTAGGATGCACCTCAGGTTACTGTTAACACACCAGAACCACCAAAAGAGGAGGATATCACTGAAGCTGAACGCCTCAAAACAGAAGGCAAGTGCCAAATAGTAAAAATAAACACGTAGAATGCTCACACATTAATTTGCATATTTCCACATTCTATCTGGCAGATAGAAGCAATAGTCATGAATTTGTGTTTCCCTTTAGGCAATGAACAAATGAAGGCTGAAAATTTTTCGGGAGCAGTGGACTTCTACTCCAGAGCACTAGAGTTAAACCCACACAATGCTGTATATTACTGCAATAGGTAAGGGAGAAAAATAATGGTGTTACTTTTCATGTCCCCATCTGCCACATTCAGGGAATGTACACTTGCTTTTGGATTGCACAACATAGTTGCACAAAAGAATGCTTTACTGAAAAGCACAAATGCAGTGCTGAGTTCACAAAGTTAAGCTTTGCCAGTATGATTAGGACAAAGCCCTCATTCTCTGCCAGCTCATGTGTCCTATGTATTGTAGTAATTCCAGCTGTGGCCATCCAGCCATACATCTGAAACCAGAGTTTTGGGGAAAGGTTGCAGTGGATGGAGTACCCTGTGACTTTTGAGGAAGGAGTACAGGTTTCTTTAACCTTCTTGTATAATACAGTACCATGGCTGTCCATTTGTCTGTCCAGGGTTTTAAATTACCTGTAGCTCGCAAACCATTTGGCCTATTGACGTGAAATTTGGTACACATGTACTATTTGACGGCTGCTGTCCTCTTTTGGGGTGATGATTGACCTCCAAGGTCAAAGATCAACCCAGGAAATTCAAGGTCAAAAATCAAAACCTGTAGCCTGAAATCTGGTACACCTATACAGTACTACACTGAAACTCTTCACAACGGTTTTATGTTAAAAGTGAAGAGTTTGGAAATTATTACTCTTTAATTTTATGTTTATTGTAGAACCAACTCTCAGCAGCGGGCAGTAGGGCGGCCATGCAGCGGACGTGTACGGGCACAAAGTATGGTCAAGTGTATTCACTGCACGTTATTGTGCAGTACGCCGTTACTGGTGTCTAATAATCTATCCGTGATGTTGTAAACTGACAAGTGTTTCAAACCTATAGTCTATCATATCCCTAACTTGTGTGTTGCTTTTTTTTTTTTTTTTGTTGTTGTTTTGTTAGAGCTGCTGCACTCAGTAAATTGGGCAACTATGCAGGTGCTGTCCAAGACTGTGAACAAGCAATCTCAATTGATCCAAACTACAGCAAAGCCTATGGACGCATGGGGTGAGTACTCTGTATATGTATGTCCTTTCACATATCCTTATTCCCTTAAATGTCTGTTTCCCTTTTAGATGAATGTTTCGCTTAAATAGCATTTAGTGTAATTGGAGTCTTATGCTATTTCTTGTTTTTTTAGAGTAGAGATTTCTCCTGCAGTTGATGCATGATATTTTTCTTCTGGAGCCACATACATGTTTTCTCTTTTTTTTTAGTCTGGCTCTTTCAAGTCTGAATAAGCACGCTGAGGCAGTGATATACTACAAAAAGGCACTGGAGCTTGATCCTGAGAATGAGTCGTATAAATCCAATCTAAAGATAGCGGAGCAGAAAATAAAGGAGCTGCCCAGTCCTGTAAGTGGGCACATTCAAGTATCTCACTCTTTATATACATTTAGGTTATTTTTTTTAGGTGCTACTTATACTGTTGTATAACATGACATTTACAAAGGCCTGCTTTGGTTTTTAACACTTGCAGAATATAAATAAGAACATAAAGTGAATATTTATGTCTGTACAATGAGCCACGCTATAAAGTTTCACTTTGGTGGCTTATTAAGTAGGAAGATAGACTTTAAATTTTTTACATTTAATGTTTTAACGAAGTAAAAGGCATTTTATTTGGTTTAAATGTCTCAAAATTGCATCTATACTAATAAAAGGCAAAGCCCTCACTGACTGACCGACTCACTCATCACTAATTCTCCAACTTCCCGTGTAGGTAGAAGGCTGAAATTTGGCAGGTTTATTCCTTACAGCTTACTTACAAAAGTTGGGCAGGTTTCATTTCGAAATTTTACGCGTAATGGTCATAACTGGAACCTATTTTCGTCCATATACTATAATAGACTGCAGCTCGATGGCCATGGGAGTCGGAGTTGCGTATCGCATCATCACGCCTCCCACATAAATTATGTGAACTGACTATGAATGCATTCCGTAGAGAACAAGGAAGAGCTCCAAAGAGCGCTGAAGAAAAACACAATTGAGAAGGCAGCAAAAGAATATCAAGCGAGTGACGCATTCAAGCATATTCATGAGTGCAGCTACTGCGGAAACAAAGCACGGTGTAAACTGTAAGTTTAAATTGAGTTTATAGACACGCTCCCACTGCCGTTTGTCATGCCTAAGACGAATACCATATTCGCGAGATACAAGTTTAATGAGAAGACACGAGGTATAAACGAGGCTTGGGATCACTTTGTAACGGAGTTAAAATTGCTGTTGTGAGAAAATTTTTAAGTGCTGGGTCTTGGCTAACATTAAATAAAGCTGTGGACATTGCAAGATCACACGAGAGCGGCTCACGTGAACTGACTGTGAACGCAGTACGAGTGATCACTTTGATGAATCAAACCTGTTCAAAAAATGCATTACACAGTTGAGAAGGTAGCAAAAGAATATGAAGCGAGTGACGCATACAAGCATATTCATGAGTGCAGCTACTTCGGAAACAAAGCACGGTGTAATCCTAAAGTTTAAATTAAGTTCATAGACAGGCTGCTGCTGGCGTTTGTCATGCCCACAACGAATGCGATATTCGTGGGATACAAGTTTAATGAGAGGACGCAGGGTATAAATGAGTGTTTTGATCACTTTGTAACTAAGTTAAAATTGCTGGTGAAGGACTGTGCTTATATAAATTCCGAGAGACTGTGTTTGTGAGAGGATTGACAGTTAAGGTGGGTGGGGGAGTCACGTCCTCATCTCCCCTCCCATTCACCTCATTTCATTCACTTCATTTCACTCCGAGCTGAGCTCTGTACCTGACACGGTCTTACCGTTCTTTTTCCTTAGTGTTTAGTCCTCTCTCCTTTACTGATTTATATAAAGGAGGGTTGAGACTGTCAGGGATAGAATAGTGTTTGGCACAAACTCAGCAAAAGTGCGAGAGAAACTTTTTTTAGGGCCGAATCTGAGCTAACATTAAATAAAGCCATGGACATCACAATCCGAGAGACTGTATATGGAGGGATTGACAGTTAAGGTGGGTGGGGGAGTCACGTCCTCTCCCATTCACCTCATTTCATTTCCTTCATTTCGCTCCGAGCTGAGCTCCGCAGCTAACGCGGTCTTGCAGAAGCAACTTTGTGACGCTGCCACCAAATACTCACAGAAAAATCCACAAGTTAATACACACGTTGTCTCTAGAGTTTCTCCACACTCTGAATCCTCCAGGCACTACTGAGCATAATCTAATTTTGAGGGTTGGGACACCAATAATGTTACTGAAAACCTTACAGCCACCGAGACTTTGTTACGGCACGAGACTTCAGGTCACGTGTCTGCAAAAGAACCTAATTGAGGCAACTATTTTTACTGGCAGTTGCTCAGGGGAGAGCATTTGTATTCCTCACATCCCCGTTATACCCTCTGATCTCCCATTTCAATTCAAATGCCTCCAATTTCCAGTAAGGCTTTGCTTCGAGATGAAAATTAAGTCTTGGGGACAGACCCTACAAAAGGTTGCCATTGATTTGAGGCAAGATTGCTTTTCTCCTGGACAACTATACGTTGCATGCTCAAGAGTAAGCTCGCACAGCTTGGTCATATTACAACCAGAGTGCTGAACTGACAACGTGGTATACAAAGAGATCCTTAACAAGTAATTATTGGTGTATTTTCCCTCAGTTTAAAAAGGTTTACTTTTCTTAATAAAAATTTTAAAAGAAGTACTTTGCTGCTGCGAAGCTCGAGGATTTTGCTATATATGACAGTCATGTTACGTTATTTTTAAAATGTTTCCTTTTTCATAACTTTTTTAACACACTACTTCTCCGCTGCGAAGCGCGGGTATTTTGCTAGTTCAATATGAGGCTTTTGAGTCCTGTATTAATACTTAACACTAACTGAAGCTCTCATGTTCACAAGTAATTTTACCAACAAATCACAAGGTCATAAAA
The DNA here is from genome assembly GCF_016835505.1 of Polypterus senegalus. Classification (NCBI taxonomy): domain Eukaryota; kingdom Metazoa; phylum Chordata; class Cladistia; order Polypteriformes; family Polypteridae; genus Polypterus; species Polypterus senegalus. Next base: position 130,233,287 of record NC_053163.1, on the reverse strand, counting down.
TGCTCCATGCACGGAGAAGAGTAACCACAATACTAATACTTGGTGTTAAGCCTTTGTTAAGGTCTTACTATCTATAATGCAGCTGCTTGTTGCATGCTGTTATGTAGTATTTTTGTGTTACTGAGTTTAGTATGTAGACTACCTAATATTTGTCTATTACACTAGGTTACAAGGCTTTTGCCAAGATGCTGTTGACAGTTTCGGTGAATATTATAAAAATAGATATTTTTGTGTTGTGCTCCAATTTGTATCATTTTCTTGCAATCAGGTACCTGGTATGGGAGGAGTGGATCTGGCTGGATTGCTCAGCAACCCAAGCTTTATGAATATGGTAAGCATCCTGTGCTGCATGTTTGCCGTGGAGTAGGCTTTTTTCATTTTTATGGATAACTAGCTGTGCCCCACAGCTCCACCCACTTAGAAGTGAAACGGGCCAACGAAGAGGGCCATGCCTGGCTCCCTACTCCTGACGTCCTGCTTCCCCCTCCTTTTGGCAAACGGCTTCTGTCTTGGATTAGCGCAAATATCGCTGCTGCAAGCAAACTATGATTCTTAGCGAGATGAGAGAAGTTGCAAAATCAACCATAATGTTCAAGCAAATTGTAGAAAAAAATTTCAAATCTAAATCCGTTAAGTAGTTCTCTCGTTTTGCTAGCTAAGTGGATGCAACATACGCCTCAAGGCTGGTGTGAGTGAGGAGGCCCCCCACTCGGCCTGCTGCGTCTGTCTCAGATTCGTGCAAATAAATCGTTACCGCAAGTGAACTATGATTCTTAGCGAGATGAGAGAATGAAAATTATATATGTATATTTGTTCTACTCCTCAAACCAGATACTAGGTCTGCTGGATTTTCTTGTATGACAGAGTTGAAGGCAGGGGTGATGAGTATGACCAGAATTAAGCGAGAGTAAATGTGATATGACTTAACACATAAATTTCACTTGTAAGCAGTAGCTGATCAAATTTTTACTTGGTTTTAGTCGGTTAGCATTTTAAACAAAACTACTAACCCAAATATATAGCATTGTTGTAGACAATATTGCATCTTGCCTCGAAAGCTTGCATATTGTAATCCTTTTAGTTAGCCAATAAAAGGTGACATTCTGCTTGGCTTGTAGACAATATGAAATTAAGTTAATCTCAATATTTTAAACTTTTTCTGATAAGACTTTCAAGCAAATTCAGAAAATAGTTATGTACAGTCAGAACTTTTTTTTTTTGTGCAATTCAGAAGTTCAGTTTTATTGGACACATCTAGGGACCTTCAAAAAGGAATGCATGAATAGCAGGTGATTACCTCACCCCACCCCCATTTCGGAGAGCCTGAAAACTGTGCACTTTTAAAATTGGACTATTTGCTCTTCTTTTCATTAAGAAAGACAAGATAACTTCACATAAAAAATGATTCTAGAAAGGAGTTGCAGTAAATAAACCCCACCTAAAGTGCTTTACAAATACTTGGATACAGTATAACTGTTAACCTTGCCTGTACACCAGTTAAAAAAAAAAAAAATAGAGGTAAATTGACTTGCTCAGATTCCCTGGTGGGGTCAGAAGCCTTGGTTTTTGAAGTCCAGTATCTTAGAAGTGTAAGATACTGTTGCTGCAATCTTGGTAAATAATGGAGCGGACATTGAGAGACCATTGCTTTGATTACACAGCTACATTGCTTAGTGTGTTGTACCTGATTTATAATTTAAATTCTTGATGTCATATGTGCATTTCACCATGTTATGAATATTGTCATAAATATTGTATTTTTTCCTTTAGCAATGGAGCTTCTCAAATGAAATAAAAGGTCCTAAGCTCAGGTCTTGAAGTAAACATCCAGCAGTGGGTGTAGCTCCATTTGTTAACAATAGAATAAATGTACATGATTATATATTTTGTGAGTTCATGTGCTGTTTTGACATATTTATGGGGTTATGTTGCCTCTCAAAACATTGGACTAAATATCCTGTTTTTAACAAATAGATGTGTAGCCTTTTTTTCCAGTAGCACTTGGAGTCTCTAGTTTCAAAATATTTGAGCATTAACGTGTGAAGAAGTCCAATTAATAAACTGTTCTGGTTTTCCCCTTCTTCTAGGCATCCAGCCTAATGAACAACCCACAAGTTCAGCAGCTGTAAGTATTTGTGTGGAAGTGAAATGTACTTCTTAGAGCTGATTATTAGAGGGCTGTGTAAATGATACTAGGTTCACTGACTGTTTGTGCATATTTTGAAAAGACCATCGGACAATAATTGTCAAAAATACGTCCATCCATCCATTATCCAACCTGCTATATCCTAACTACAGGGTTACGGGGGTCTGCTGGAGCCAATCCCAGCCAATACAGGGAGCAAGGCTGGAAACAAACCCCGGACGGGGCTCCAGCCCACCACAAGTCAAAAATACAGATGTTATTTAATACTTGTGGAAGTCTATGCACTTTTTGATCTAAAAGTCTGGATTCAGGAAGTTGTAAATCATATTTTTAAGTTTGTTTTGCAATCAGTAATTCAAGTGGAAAAGGAATGCTCACTTTTTTAGAAAATCCTACAATGAAGAAATGTTGGTTGTATAAATGTGTACATTGTAGAATGACCTTTAGCTTGAATTCTACTCATAATTTAATCCTAGTGAAAATGTTTTAACTTTAGCTTACTATCTTCCATTAACAAGTTTCTTTGTCACCCTATGTTGAACTTAATTTAAAATTACTGGGATCCACCCTATGAATTTTTCTTAATGTTAAAAATATCGATCGATCGATCAATGAGTCCATTATGATTAGTAGGTCCTTCTCATAATTATTACTTTATAGTTTCTAACCTTGCATTGTGTATTGAAATCTACTTTTTTTTTTTCTTTCGTTCATGTAATACCTTACATTTACTTATAGTAAATATTATCTGCTTCAAATCTATCCAAGCCTACAGCCTGCCAAGGTCCCTGTTAAATTATTTGATCTTTTATAGGTTATCTACTATTCCATCCAGTTTGATGTATTTGTCTGGTATGCCATTCCACACTGTTGAACCTACCTCCTACGCCTTTTGTTTGGATTCCTCATTTGTACAGGGGAAGACCATAGGTTAAGTTTCTTTCTGAAATATATTCCTTGGGGAACATAGTGATGGCACCTGCATGCTATTACAGAAGGAGTCATTTTTGGCATTTGACACAGGTGTACAGTTTTCCCAATGTATTTTAGTCAATGAATGTTTGTTTTGGGGACAAAACCACCCCACTGGGGAATTTCTTTAATGACCATATATGCATATTATTCCACCTTGGCTGGTGCATGGTACTTCTGCAAGTCTGTATGTATTTAAAAAAAAAAAAAGCATCAGCACTTTACCTTGAGGAACACCACTTCTAACATCACCTTATTCTTTCATAAGTTCCTCTCACCATAACTCCAGTGTTTAGGCA